>NC_081320.1:74240623-74544978 GCF_026419965.1 Kogia breviceps | reverse complement strand
AGCAGATAAATATGAACACGTGTAAACATGTTTGCTCACTCCATGTATTAAGTAAAGTTAGCCTATAGAATGAATTTTCAGCCCTTGATTCAAAATTAGAAAGATAATATAGAGTAAGTTTTAAAGAGAGCTTCATGGCACTTGGGTATTATGCTCAGATTAATCATTCAAGATGGAAAAAGTTACTTCTCTTGTTTGACAACGTTATTTAAATTTTGCACATATATAGTATATCACAGTGAAAAATTTAAGTAACAAAAAATAGAAAAGTAGATTATTCAACATATAGACCACTTAAACATTTAATTAATCAGAAAATATAAGAACTGCAAAAGAAAGAAACCATTGAACACAGGACCAGAAGATATCTGGTTCTTAAAGTATCACACAAGCAAATGCTGAAGGCATTATAAAGCAAGAGTAAGACAATGAGAATGTATACAAATGAAAATTTCTTGAGAAAAGCTAAGCTAATGGCTAAGTTTATTCAATAACAAGGTAAAAAATAAATAAATAAAAACAGAGCTGACAAAACAAAAGTTAAGAAGAATTGAGAAATCCATATGTTGAACCAAGAATTTAAGCAAAGGTTGATGGTTTTCCAAAAAAGGAAAAGGGTGGGCTCTTTCCATTTTGTCTCTATTAAAGAAAAAAAAAAAAAAAAATCAAGAAACTTTTGAGTAATCAAAATATCACAATGTAGGCTTTATTATTAAAGAATATTTAACTCTAATTGTCCAAGTTTGTTAGTGATGAATCTTTAATTTTAAAGATCAGATCAGAGACTTAATCAGGCAGAACTTGATCAAGGGTCTGCGGAAGCAGAGCTACACCACCAAGAGAAGGAACCAAGGTGACTGGCCATGGCCACAGCCTTACAAGGTATCAAAATAACTGAGTAGGAAAGACAGTGCCAAGTATATACCTGGTTGTGTTCAGGGTAGTCAAATGCTGGTCTCGAAAAATTAATGGAAACAACTATTAGCAGCAGTTATTTATCTAACAATATGACAGCTCTGACAATTTAACCTTCAAGGATCCTGTTATGGAAAGCACCCAGTGCACATTCTAAACTGCCTAAATTCTCTGCTTTGGAATATTCTTAATTTTCTCATCTGAAATTAAGATCATGCAGAGTCGAATATGCCAAATTTTATCTAATTTTTCTTTTTTCTTTGAGGACTTGCAGTATTCTGTGCACGGAGGCATCTTGGAATGGTGAAGCCCTCTCTGTTCCCTCTTTTCTATGACTGTCAGTACTGTATGCCCTCACTATTCATCTTATCGTAGAACAAAGAATGAGGAGTGGAAACTCTTCCTCCCACAAACAAGGGAAAGAGGCTACACGTGGCTCTTAAAATTTGTAGAAGAATATTCTTGCCTCCTTTAGGACTATGAGTAAGACAAAATATGAACAAAAGAACTATAACAATGGGAATGTCATATCTTCTCTATTATTTCGTCTCTTCATAAGATTGTGATCTTGGTTTTTCCACATCAACATTCATCTCTAACTTTCCCACAGGAAAGTTGGTCCTAACCTTAATCAATTAAGCTGACATTTTTGTGCACAAGTAACCTGAGTTCAGTACCTCTGTCACTGGGGTCCCTTTATGTATTTCAGCATCTTTGACTCCCGGAGCCTATCTTGCCCATATTTACTGAACCCTTTATTCTGAATTCTTTGTCTCATTACCAACCAAGGTCGTTCAGGTCTAAAAAATTCTCAAAATTAATCCACTGTGGCAGAAAGCAGATGGTTGGTGCCCGGGGCATGGGATGGATTGGGGTAGGAGGGTTAACTGCAAAAGGACACACGGAAAACTTCTGGAGTAATGGAAAAACTCTATGACTTGATGATAATGGTGACTATGTAGGTGTATACATTTATCAAACAGTGAGCTTAAAACAAGTACATTTTATTGCATGTAAATCTAACTCTATAAAATTTTTTTAAGGTGTGGCTTTATAGCCAAAAAAAAATGGAAACAACCCAAATGTACACAGACAAATGAATGCATAAGCAAAATAGGGCGTGTGTATATATATATATGTATATATTCAATGGAATATTATTCAGCCTTAAAAAGGAAAGTAATTCTGACACATGCTACAACATGGATGAACCTTGAAGACATTATGCTAAGGGAAGCCAGACACAAAAGGATAAATACCATATGCACTTATACAAGGTACTTAGAGTAGTCAAAATCATGGAGTCAGAAAGTAGAATGGTGGTTGCTAGGGGCTGAGAGGAGGGGGAAAGGGGGAGTTAGTGTTTCATGGGTACAGAGTTTCCATTTAGGAGGATGAAAAAATTCTGGAGATGGATAGTGGTGATGACTGCACATATTGTGAATGAACTTAACTCACAGAACACCTAAAAATGTTAACATGATCATTTTTATGCTATGTATATTTAACCACAATTTTTTCTAAACAGAGTGGCTTTATTGAATCAGTTGTTAGAATTGCCCTGTACAGATATGCCCTGCTTATTCAACATCTGATCTCTTTTTTTTTTTTTTTTTTTTTTTTTGCGGTACACGGGCCTCTCACCGTTGTGGCCTCTCCCGTTGCGGAGCGCAGGCTCCGGACGCGCAGGCTCAGCGGCCACGGCTCACGGGCCCAGCCGCTCCGCGGCATGTGGGATCTTCCCGGACCGGGGCACGAACCCGTGTCCCCTGCATCGGCAGGCAGACTCTCAACCACTGCGCCACCAGGGAAGCCCCAACATCTGATCTCTTTAAAGTGGATTCAAATCAGACATTTAAAATGAGTTCATACACTGTATGGAGTAATTGTTGATGGACTGTTAACTTGTTAATTCTCTCTTCTATCTTTACTTTTTGATTCAAACTGTATTTTATGCTGCAATTATATACACTGACTTCACTAGAAAGTAATGCAAGATTGATAAAATCGACTGTTGTTATTTGAAGACTTGAGCTTGAGGGGCTAACTCTGAGGAGAAGAAATTCAGTAGAGATGGAAATCTCTCTGGCCCAACACAGGAAAAAAAATAAAGAAAAGAGGAAAAGGTGCCTTCAGGAAAACAGACCAAGTCCACCTCCTATTGAATTGGCGGGGTGGGGGGCTACAAGATAAAAATAAGCTCTCCTGTGTTTTATTCCCTCCTACCACTAATCTCTTCATGACATTTTTTTTTTTTTTTTTTAGATTCCATATATATGTGTTAGCATACGGTATTTGTTTTTGTCCTTCTGACTTACTTCACTCTGTATGACAGATTCCAGGTCTATCCAGAGCATGGACTTGAGGATATGGGGAGGGGGAAGGGTAAGCTGTGACGATGTGAGAGAATGGCAGGGACATATACACACTACCAAAAGTAAATTAGATAGCTGGTGGGAAGCTGCTGCATAGCACAGGAAGTTCACCTCTGTACTTAGTGACCACCTAGAGGGGTGGGATAGGGAGGGTGGGAGGGAGGGTGACAAAAGAGGGAAGAGTTATGGGAACATATGTATATGTATAACTGATTCACTTTGTTGTAAAGGAGAAACTAACCCACTATTGTAAAACAGTTATACTCAAATAAAGATGTTAAAAAAAAAAAATAAATAATAAAAAAAAAAATAAAAATAAAAATGCCAAAAAAAAAAAAAAAAAAAAAAAAAATAAGCTCTCCTGAGCACAACAACAGACTGTCAGAAGGTGACAGTCAGGAAGACTGACAGCACTTTCATTCAGGGGACCAGGTGGCATTAATAGAGGCTCCTTCAGATATATAGTAAGACACAGATGCAGACAGTTCATAGGAGTTTGCAACCGAAGAGAAACCAGGAGGCTTGGACCCCATTTGGATGAGCTAAATAGATTCTGTAAATGATTATACTTTTTGTCTGATCCAGGTCGCACATTTTATGTTCATCATGCGCATTATGTTCTATTTTCTGGTATACGTATTAATATAAATTTCTTAGAAGGGTATTTCCACACTCTCAAGAGTGTTAGGACGGGGAACCAGAGCATCCAGCAAGACTCCATGAAATCAGCTGGAGGAGTCCTCCAAAATTTGACCGACGGGGGTATTACAAGAATAAGTATTAAAATTGGAGTGTCTTTGGACTTTTATTTTCTCAGGTCTTTGTCTTCGACTTGCTTTTTCCCTCCGAAATTTCGTTTCCAGAGATGTTGGAAACAAAATTAGCATTTCTTTTGCTATCTTTAGAGAAGGAAAATTTCATTGTGAGTTGGGATGGGCTGAGACTGGGGGGGGGGTGATATCTGTTCTACATGTTACATTATAATTTTTTAAAGCTGTAAATTTAACAGGGTTTTTCTTTTCCTTTTTTTTAAAAAGAGTAGTCAAAATGTCTTGACATCTAAAGAGCTGCATCCAAACAGCCTCATCAAAATGTTATGGATCTAAATAAATAAACCACTTAAGTCAGATAGGGCTTGGATCTGCAAAAGCAAAGCAAAGTGGCCTATTAAGATAATTATTTACATAATTTAAGCAAACACACACATAATTGCTTAACTTTCTGCTTGATTTGACTGCGGTAGACTTGGAAGTGAGCTAATTGTTTCTAATCTTGTATCAGAGGGTTCAGACTAGGTATCTTGGGAATTCCATGTTGTTTTTTTAAAGAAAGAAAGGTTACTTTTATCCCACATCATAAAGAGAGAGGAGCTTTGGAATTGTGAGGGGCTGATTTGTTCTTTGGACGACTGGATGAGTGTACGCCCTGAATGATCCTGAGTCTCACCAGACTGGGGGTTCCAGTGGAACTAGCTCAGTCATTCCCGCTCTGCGACTCAAGACTCCAAGCACTGCTGCTGCCTAAACACAGCAGATGAGTGGTATTTGAGAGGACGGGCACGCTCGGGGCTTTACCCAGAGGGGCCAGCTAACCCCAGCCTCAGCCTTCTCCTCCTGTCATGGAATAAGTTGTGCTCCCCCCAAGTTCATGTTGAAGTCTCAACCCCTAGTACATCAGACTATGACTGCACAGACTGTCCCCAACTTGCCATGGTTCCGCGCTTAGGATCTTTAGACTTTACAAAGGTGCACAAGCAATACGCATTCAGTCAAAAGCATACTTCAGACTTTGCATTTTGATCTTTTCCTGAGCTAGTGATCTGTGGTCTGACACTCATGATGCTGCGCAGTGAGCAGCAGCTCCCAGTCAACCACGTGATCACAAGTGTGAACGACCGATACACTTACAGCCATTCTGGACCCACACAATCATTCTGTTTTTCCCTTTCAGTACAGTAGTCAATGAATTACATGAGATATCCAACACTTGCTTATAAAATAGACTGTGCTAGATGATTTTGCCCAACTACTGGCTAATGTAAGTGTTCTGAGCATCTCTCAGGTTAAGGCTAAGTGATGATGTTTGGTGAGTTAGGTGAATTAAGTGCATTTTCAAATGAATATTCTCAACTTACAATGGGCTTATCAGAATATAACCCCGTTGTAAGTCAAGGAAGAGCTGTATTGAGGGATAAAATCTTTAAAGAGGTGATTAAGTTCAAATGAGGTAGCTGGGGTAGGACCCTAATCCAATATGACTGGTGTCCTCATGAGAAGAGGGAGAGACACCAGGGGTGCATAATGAAAAGACTATGTGAAGACACAGTGAGACGGTGGCCATCTGCAAGCCAAGGAGGGAGAGCTCAGAAGAAACCACCCTGATGACACCGTGATCTTTGACTTCTAGCCTCCAGAACTGTGAGGAGATAAATTTCTGTTGTTTAAGCCACCAAATCTTTGGTATTTTGTTATGGCAGCCCTAGCAAACAAATACACCTCCCCAAGTCATACCAGTGGTTTCTGGGAGTCTCCTCTTGAGCTCAGGAAAGATACGATTCCATTCCTTCTTCTGAGTACTGGTCTCTCCTAGAAATAACAGTAACAGAATGTTAAATGGGTGAATCACTAATAAAGAGCAGAGCCAGACCCTTCCCTGTATCCCATTACTCATCTATAGGAGAGAAGACTAGAAACTATAAAGGATTAGAGTCATTGAGATGCAGAGCTGCCCACCCCCAATATGGTTGGGGTACTCCCCACTCAAGCCAAGTGAGAGAGCTTCCCAAGAACCAGAGAGTGGGCAGAGCCTGCACTAAGGGTAAGCAGTGTCCTTCTCTCCAGCCAGATGGTGACTGAGATGCAGGACCCAGATCCCAATGCTCCCATGGGCCCAGAGTAGGACATCGTGAGTTCTTGGAACAGAACTTACAAACTAGAGATTCCTCTTGCCTGGAGAATTCTGTAGACAGGAGGCTGGAGGAGCTGCCCACGATGACAGGTCCAAAGAGAGAAGGCAGCAGAGGAAGCAGCCACACATACACTGTTTGTTGGGCAAGTGTTATGATTCTCCCCCTGTGGGCCAAGTGGACACCCCAGAAGGTAGCTAGACTCAAGTCACCTCACAAGGTCCCACCAAAAATTATTAGCAGGGTTAAGGAGACTCCAGCAGGAGACCTCAACCTAGGAGGAAGGGAGGAGGCAGAGCAAAAAGGGATGTGATACAGACGGAGTGAAAAGGCAAGCTAAAGCCCTTCCCCTGCTGGTTCCCAGGTCAACCCTGAGCAGGGGAGGGGAGAGGTTTTGACATGAATATAAGATGGAAGTGGTTATTTACACTGAGTCAGATTTTTTCTACCTGAAAATGAGACTGTTTTGATTTATGAAAGTGATGGAAAAGCCATAGAATCTGACCAAGATGTCAGTCAGAGGTAGGGAGGAGAAACTGGACAGAGCATGTTAAAGGCTGAGACGGGAGAGGAAAGGGAGACTTTTCCTCATTGTATTCTACCAAATTCAACCTATACCATATTTCAGCACCATGACACTCAAAAACTTTAGCTCTAACCCCACCCTGGACAGACACCATAGACAACCTCTCTATTCTCATCTCTCTGAGATGGTTCCCATTCCCTGAAGCCCACGCACAAAGCCCTCCCATTTTCTTTCAAAAACAGCAATGCCTGATAAATATCAACTCATACAAATACAAATGCTTAAGGAGTTTGCTAACCCAGTACAATCCAACTCAACCTCGACTGAGATCACCTGGCACCACTATAAGGATAATTAATCTACATTTAAACCACCAAATAGGGCTTCCCCGGTGGCGCAGTGGTTGAGAGTCCACCTGCCGATGCAGGGGACACGGCTTCGTGCCCCGGTCCGGGAGGATCCCACATGCCGCGGAGCGGCTGGGCCCGTGAGCCATGGCCGCTGAGCCTGCGCGTCCGGAGCCTGTGCTCCGCAACGGGAGAGGCCACAACAGTGAGAGGCCTGCATACCGCAAAAAAAAAAAAAAAAAAAAAAAAAAAAAAAAAAAAAAAAAAAAAAGACAACACCAAGTCGAAACAGAATGAAGTACAGATGAGGACCATCTAAATGAAAAGTCTTCCAAAATTCCAGGATGCAGTGCAGTTGCTTAAATGGGTCACAGATCAGGGGAAAATCTACCAAATCTCTGGTCCCACCATGAAAGAATGATGGCTGGAAGGTATTAAGCACTGGAAGTCACAGAGGACCAAAGACACCAATTCTGTGTCTTTGGTCCTCTGTGACCAAAGAAAGTTTGCAAGAAAATGCAGTTCAGGTGAAAATGACAAGGTTACCTTTTGCTGTGAGATGTTAAAATGATTTGGTTCAGCACATGCATCCATCATCCCTACCTCAAAGTTTAGGGCTTTGGTAGTTGCCAAATACAGATCCTTTCTCCTTTGCTGAATACATGTTTTAATGCTAATATATCATCATTTTTATTCGTCAAAAAATTTTATTTTTCATTTCCTCTCCTTGGTTATTCGAGTTTGCTTTGTCACAAGGCTCAAATTCCAGCCCTCCAAATAGAGATGCCTGTGTACACGTTCATGGAAAATGTTGATAGGAATGAAAAAATAATACATCAGAAGATTCTGAAGCCTCTCACTCCTCAGATTTCACTAATTGAGTAAAGACAGCCAAAATTTAAGAAGCAGCAGAAACCATTTGCTTTGTCATTAGCACCTGAGAAATGTTTTAGGCAACAGAGAACTGAAAATCTCTCTCCAATTCTCCCAATAAAACACAGAGTAACAGTTGCACATGGACAGATTCTTGTATTTGAACAAAGAAGAGACTATGATAAACCACTATTATTATGGGCAGTGTCCTACCTAGGAATTTGTTTCTATGAATTGTTTTGAAGATCCATTTGTTTCTATGCTTGTTCTACATTTAAAATTGATATCAAATTAGTCTCCCCAGAGCAAAGGGAGACACAGCTAAAGACTTCGCTTTAATATTCCCTGTAGCAGGCATTGATTTTATATGAGTTTAATAACATTAAATGACCTAGGAAGCAGAGATCCATTTCCAGTGTCTAATAAAATAAACAATATTTAGTCCTCTGAAATAAAATTCTTTAATTGAAGATCAGCTATAAGGAAAAAAGGCACTTATACACCTTCTAAAAATGTCAGAAGAGCAAAGAAGGATGACCAAATTACTAATTATTTACTAATAATAAGGAAAAATATATTGATAAATTATGTTAGAGAAAAGATTGAATTTTCTTTCTGTTGTCTGTGGAAAATGATGTTACAAAATTGCAGTCCAATGAGAGGTAAATCAAGAATAACAGCCAAAATGTAAGAGAAAAGTATTGTAGAGATGTATTAGAAAGGTAATTCTTTAGGGGAACCCTCCTACACTGTTGGTGGGAATGTAAATTGGTGCAGCCACTATGGAAAACAGTAAGGAGGTTCCTCAAAAAACTAAAAATAGAGTTGCCATATGACCCAGCAATCCCACTCCTGGGCATATATCTGGACAATACTATAATTCAAAAAGATACATGCACCCCTATTTTTATAGCAGCACTATTTACAGTAGCCAGGACATGGAAACAATCTAAATGCCCACTGATAGATGAATGGATAAAGAAGACGTGGCATATATATACAATGGAATATTACTCAGCCAGAAAAAAGGAATTAAATAATGCCATCTGCAGCAACATGGATGGACCTAGAGATTAGCATACTAAGTGAAATAAGTCAGAAAGAGAAAGACAAATATCATATGATATCACATATGTGGAATCTAAAATAGGACACAAATGAACTTATCTACAAAACAGAAACAGACTCACAGATACAGAGGACAGACTTGTGGTTGCCAAGGGGGAAAGGGATGGCAGAGGGCTGGATTGGGAGTTCAGGATGAGCAGATGCAAACTATTATATACAGAATGAATAAACAACAAGGTCCTACTGTACAGCACAGGGAACTATATTCAATATCCTGTGATAAACCATAGTGGAAAAGAATATGAAAAAGAATATATATATGTGTAACTGAATCACTTTGCTGTACAGCAGAAATTAACACAACATTGTAAATCAACTATACTCCAATAAAGTAAATTTTTTTTAAAAGTTACTTCTTTTATAATATTATGTTGTTTTTCTGGATTTTATAATGTTTGTGATATTTGTCACCTTTTCAGAAAATGTTACTTGTTATAAATTTTTCTCATTCTAAATAAATATTTAGTTTGATAGCTAATTTTGTATTTTTTTCTTAAGCAGATTCCACCAAATAATACAAGCTTCAGGATCCATAAAATCTGCACTGCCTCTAATCAAGTGGCCTCTACTAAGGAGGTGGGTGGAATCAGCCAGGTTTGGCCTGACATTTACCGCTATTTGCAAGTAGTTAAATTTTCATGAACATACAATTTTTAAAGCTTTAGTTAAAACTGCAAAAGACTGGACTATGCTTCAGTATGTACAACATGTGTCTTGGGAGGAGATTTTATTAAAGCCAAACAGGGAGGATATCTGTGGTAGACACTGCTAGCCTATATCCTAGCAGATTCCTCTTCTTCCTGGGCACACGTACGGACTACATTTCCCAGGCTCCCTTGCAGTTGGGTGTGGTAATGTGAATGCATTCTAGCCAATGGAATGTGGATGGAAGAGATGTTCGTCCCCCTTCCATCCCTAGGCCATGAAAACCTCCCACCCAAGAGCCTCTATTTCTTCCCCCTCCACTGGCTTAAGGCACGCAAGCCCAGTGACCTGGCAAACCACAGTGAAAGGTAAAAGAGACATGAAGTGGAGGGAAGCTGGGTCTCTCTTATTCACTGCTGGGAAGGAAACCAAATTTGAACATCCATTTTGTTCTTCAAGTTAGCAAGAAATAAACTGTTTATTGTGTAGCCACTGGGATTCAGGGGTTTATCTGTTATGGCAGCTAATAATATTTCAACTAATGCTGTTTTATTACTGCAAGAATAGCACTTTTAAAAAATTATGTTATACGTAAGTTTAACAAGATCCTATTTGTATATAAAAATGTATATTAATGTATATATGTTTTATGTATATAAATATGTCTATAGTCACATTTTCTCTTATGGGTCACATTTTACATTACTAGTTAATAACAGACTACAGTATATGCTCAGCATTTCTGAGATTTGGATATTTTCTAACAGACATTAAAATTTCTAAAGACTTAAACCTATCCAGCAATGTAACAGACCTTTAAGGATTGTGACTTCCCCTTTATTAACATTTAAGCTGAGAGGCTCTTCCAAGGATGCTAGAGAAAAGAATCCTGCATTGCGATGGAGGTTCCACTAAAGGACATCTATGTTCCTCGTCAACTTTGATTCTAGGTTCCATATATTCTATGTATAAAGCAAGGTTCCATTGGACTCTCTGGGTCAAACTACATTAATGATAATAACCCATGTTTTATTGCACTTGCCCTTACTGACTTATGCTGGTCACACCGTGTCTGCCCTCACCTTCAGCTAGGTCTTGCCTCACATGTGCTTAGAATCAAGTCTTTTCAGTTTCTGCTTCTTCTAGCTACCAAGGTTTCTTCTGAAGACTTCAGCTTCTGCCAGACATCAATCAGTATCACATATGTAGGACACAAGTGCCATGGCTGGGTACCACAACAGGGGCTGAACATTGCACAGGCTTCTGGATTCCACAGGTGCTTCCGTGCTTCCCCTAGGGCCCCATCATACCTACTGTGAGCCACTGTGGCGACTCCGAGCTGTTGTCCATTCTGATGTGCAGCACCACCTCTGCGAAGCCCTTGCCACTTCCATCGAGAACCATGCCTTCCTGCTGAGCATAGCCACTGATGCATGGCAGTCCACAAGATTCTAAAAGGACAAAATGGTCTGTGGGGAGGTGGGGAAAAAAATGCCTTTCGGTCTTTTCCTCTATAAGCTACTGCACTCTGGTGTCTTAGAAAACTGCTAATAGACAAGTTTTTGAGTTTTCATATCTTTGTTTTTGCCAATCCTTAGACATGAATCTATGGAGCTGGGTCAGGTATACTTTTTTTTTTTTTTTTTTTTGCAGTACGCGGGCCTCTCACTGTTGTGGCCTCTCCCGTTGCGGAGCACAGGCTCCGGATGCCCAGGCTCAGCGGCCATGGCTCACGGGCCCAGCTGCTCCGCGGCATGTGGGACCTTCCCGGACCGGGGCATGAACCTGTGTCCCCTGCATTGCCAGGAGGACTCTCAACCACTGCGCCACCAGGGAAGCCCCAGGAATACTTTTGAATTACAGATATTTCATGGCTTTTAGAAACATGCCTTACCTATCACTCTGGGATTTACTTTAGCAAGTTGGTCCTGGCTCCATCTGCCCTTAGGATAGATGCTCTTCAAGGAGACACCGTGGTGATCCAAGTTGGCCAGACTTGCTGGAATTCCACTTTAGGCTCAGGTGTGGTGAGCCTGAACCAGGTGTCTAGCTGATAAAATTGCTCTAACTACACCTACTCCTCCAAGAGAATAGAACCTTCTGTACGTTTTGTTTCTCTGAACTTCTCTGATGACAAGTTGGGGCAAATGAAAGTCCTAACATAGTGGACATGTGAAAACTGCAAAATGTGAAATTTTCTCTGAAATGAGAACAAGGTTAATATATATTTTACTCTATTACTACTATGGACCACTTTTTAAAATTGGGTTTTAGAAGAAAAAAATAGGAAGAGAGGTGGGAAGGAAGAGAGCAAGTGTGGACTGAAGATGAAAAGGTCTACTCATTGATTTACTCTCTGACTTACCTAGGGGGAGGAAGGTCCTTAAAAGCATTGTGAAGATCAGAGATCAGAATTTTTTTTTTTTTTTTTTTTTTTTTTTTTTTTTGCGGTACGTGGGCCTCTCACTGTTGTGGCCTCTCCTGTTGTGGAGCACAGGCTCCGGACGCGCAGGCCCAGCGGCCATGGCTCACGGGCCCAGCCGCCCCGTGTCATGTGGGATCTTCCCGGACCGGCGCACGAACCCGTGTCCCCTGCATCGGCAGGTGGACTCTCAACCACTGCGCCACCAGGGAAGCCCCAGAATTTTTTTAAGGGGAGATTGATCTTCTTGATCCTTTATTTTTCTATTTGATCCACTCCCCACCCCCTGAAAACTATTAAGCAGCTATTATAACCTGTAACCTGTGATAATGAACAAACTGCTGTGGGCAGAAGCAATCGGTGACTTCTCAGGCAAGGCCTTTGACCTACCTTATAACCGCTCTCCACTTCACCTCTAAGACAAAATGGTACCACAGTTAAGCAGCCAAAGAAACCATCCACAGACCTGAAAGACAGTGAACTTGACTCTCTAAGAGGAAGAGGAACAGGTCATAGATGATACAGGTCAAAAACTGCCTCACCCGGGCTTCCCTGGTGGCGCAGTGGTTGAGAGTCTGCCTGCCGATGCAGGGGACACGGGTTCGTGCCCCGGTGCGGGAAGATCCCACATGCCGCGGAGCGACTGGGCCCGTGAGCCATGGCCGCTGAGCCTGCGCGTCCGGAGCCTGTGCTCTGCAACGGGAGAGGCCACAGCAGTGAGAGGCCCGCGTACCGCAAAAACAAACAAACGAAAAAAACTGCTTCACCTAACAGCAATAACTAACATCCAAACTAAACAAACATTGAGAGCCAAATCAGTTGGCATTCCTAACTTACACAAAAGTAAGTAACGAAAATTGAAGGGTTCATTAATCATGTTTACCAGATTACTTCTTTCTGCAGCACTAGACTGGAGCAGAAGTCTACAACTGTTTACGGTTTTTATAAATAAAGCTTTATTGGAACACTCTCATTAGTGTACACACTGTCTATGACTGCTTCTCACTACAGTGGCAGAACTGAGTAGTTTCAGCAGAGATTTTAAGGCCCTTAGAGCCTAAAAGATTTACTGTCTGCCTTTTAGAGAAAAAGTTTGCCAACCTCTAGACTAGGTGGATAGAGCTGTGAGGCTATTACTATGTTAAGGAAGTGGCAGTATTTGCTACTGGGAAGTGTAAAACAGTCACCCTGTCCAGGATGCCCTTTTCTTCCTGGGCCCATAGAACAGTCTCCAGGAGAGAAATGAAGTGAAACAGACTAGTGGAAAATGATGCTTTTCATAGTGAAAAAAAAAAAAAAAAAAAAGCTTTCAGAAAAAGAACAGGAGACAAATATGTTATTTTTTTTGTATATCAGCTACTGCTGTTTGCTACAAGATTTTTCTACAGCCTAACCACTCTTCACTGCTCAGGGCAAAAGCTGCTATTTCCAAAGTAACAGAAAAGATAGATCAATGGTTTCCTGATGTTGGAATGGAAAAGTAATTTCTAAGCATAAAAGTAAAGAAAGAAACCAATAGAGTAGAAAAATGACTTGTTCTCCAGTGAAATATTAAGTACAAATTATTTATGTATAAAATTTTATAAATTATAGATACATGTTCATCCAACACATAATTTCATGTTCTTAAATGACCTAAAAGAAGAGCAGAGAAGGGCATTAGCTAAAAACGTGGAGCATAATTTGGAGTGGGAGGTAGTGCCCAGAGAAGAAGTCCCTGTGTACTAATGAAGAGCCAATTTTCAAGACTGGGGCCCAGAATAAAGAGATGAAGGACCTGGCTGTACTGACACAGAGAAAGATCAAACAGCTGGCTCTGGAGGTCTGACCTTCTGGGCATTACTTCTCATGCCACAATGATACCTGCAGGAGAGCAGCTTCATGCACCACGTTCCACTGGAACTGTGGGTGGGCTCACTGGCCAGTGAGAGTAGAGCTGCTGTGATTCTGTGGGGAGCATCTCACTTCACTGTGAACTGGCTCTGTACCATCATCCTCTTTGCCCTTTGTACATCCTTTTGTCATCCAGATAAGAAAAGGTATAAAGAAGGAGAAAAAAATAAAACCATCCCAAGCCATGAACGTCTACTTGTGTTATCTGTTAGACCCTAACATATAATTGGTTAAAACCGTATTTTATGAAGAAAATTTTAAAAACGTTCATTAAGGCTTTAAAGCCCAATCCCAAAGCAGAAATCTTATAGTAAACTACCAGAACTGACTTAATTTTTTTAAAATTAATTTCCTTATGTTATAAAATGCCATAAACAGAACCAAAAAGCAAATGACAACCTGGGATCATATTTGAAACATAGATAAGAGACAATGAAAGTCGTTAACAGATACAGATGTTTTCAAATCTGTAAAAAATAGAGACAGCCCTAAAATAGGTGAAGATCATGAATGATCAATTTGTGAAAGAACAACTGGCTAATACACGAGTTAAAAGTTCAGTGTCGATAGTAAACAAGGAAATACAAATTAAAGTGAGATAATTAGTACCTATAAAGTTAGAAGGTAATTTTTATTTATTTATTTATTATTTATTTTGGCTGTGCTGGGTCTTAGTTGCACCATGTGGGATCTAGTTCCCCGACCAGGGATTGAACCCAGGCACCCTGCATTGGGACTGTGGAGTCTTACCCACTGGACGGCCAGGGAAGTCCCTAGAAGGTAATTTTTAAATGATAATATCAAATGTATTCTTTACAGTGAAGGTTAAAGGGAAGAGGTACTTTTCAAACACTTTGGGATGGAGTGTAAATTGGTATAAACAGAGGGCCATTTGGCATATATATTAGAGCAGTTGTTGCCCAGTCAGGCATTTAAACACAGGAAATTTAATACAAGAGTTGATCAGATAATAGTTAGAAGGGCCAGAGAAACCAAAGGGGAAGATCATGCTACCTGGAGGTCATTAACTTCAGGACTAACTCTACCCCTTGGCCTGGAGAAGCAAAAGGGAAAAAAAGGTGGTATTACACAGGGTCCACAAGCGCCACCACAGGCCCTGGGCAGAAAGTCAACACTGGTGTTTCTGGACTTGCTGCTGGACCCTGTAATCACCTGCAGTTGGCTCCCAAGGCTGCTGATGGAGCCAAAAGCAGGAAAAAAATGGCTTCTACCCAACAGGCAAAGGAGTCTGGGAAATGTAGTTTGCAGGCTCCCCGTCACCTGTACAGAAGAGAGTATTAAAGGGCAAGTATGGGTCTGAGAGCCAAAATTTAAAACTCCAGTGCATGCAACAGTAGCATAAAAATGTTTATATACTGTCAATTACAACAATTTTCCTATATAAATGTTTAAGGAAATAAGTAGCAAAACACAAAAAGATTTATGTACAAGGACTTTTGTAATTGTGTCACACTCAGTGAGATTTGCCATGTCTGGTTGTTTTTCCCTTCCTGTATTCCTCGTGGTTGCAACTAGACTTGACCCATGAGTTCAGAAGTGGCATGTGTCACTTCCAGGATGCATTTAATCGCCCCTGTGAATCTCTCCAGAGTTATCTTTTCCCTCTGGCACAGTGAGCAACTACATTCGAGATGGCGCTGCTGTCAGACTAGGTCCCTACATGACTATGATGTGCAGAGGTCCCTTACTAACCCCATACGTGAGTGAAAAATAAATCTCTGTTATTTTAAGCAACCGAAAATTGAGGGTTGCTTGTTATAACAACAGAGACTAGACAAATTTGACTCGCACACATGGAATGCTTTATGAGAGCAGAGAATTACAACCAATGTGTTCAATAATATGGGAAAGTGAAATAAATTACTATATATCCACATCATGGAATATATTGTTGCCAGTGAAAAGTGCTTTTGGAGAATATTGAAAGAGATGAGAAAATCTTCACCATAGAAAATTAAGTGGAAAAAATAGAATATAAAACAATATATTAAAAAAACCAGGGCTTCCCTGGTGGCACAGTGGTTGAGAGTCCGCCTGCCGATGCAGGGGATACGGGTTCGTGCCCCGGTCCGGGAGGATCCCACATGCCGCAGAGCGGCTAGGCCCATGAGCCATGGCCGCTGAGCCTGCACGTCCGGAGCCTGTGCTCCGCAACAGGAGAGGCCACAGCGGTGAGAGGCCCGCGTACTGCAAAAAAAAAAACCCAATGTATATTAAATGAGACTCATACACAAGGTTATATATAAAATGTTTTGTGCAGTGAGTGCTCAAATGGTATGTTATTACTGTATAATCAGAAACATGTAAATGACATAGTACTGGGCTCAAGGGATGGGCCACCCCAGATTCGGACACATGCTTGACATTCTGGCTGAGGTGGCCCTAAGCAGTGGCTTGTATTGTTCCTGTGGTCATGATGTCAGGCGATGCTGCAGTTCCTCATGACACTTGTGGGCATGACCAGCCAGCATCTTACCTGGACTTCCGTCTCGTTGCTGAGGCATGAGACGCCATGGGCTTTGGGCTAAATGATGGCATGGAACCCACTGGGCACCCACCAAGCGGGGCCTGCGAGGTTGCATGTTGCAGGCAAGGATGTGGGAAGTGCCACTGACACATGCCTACACTCTGGCTCACCCTGAGGACTGTGACTTATGCTACAGATGCAACAGTTGCCATCTTGGATCTAGCCTCCCCGACAGACAGCTGAGACAGACAGCTGATGGAGGGAGCAGGTGGTGCAACCTGGAAGTGTGGGGCAGTAACCCTGCAGTTTGCCCTGCAGAGCAAACTTTGATCACTGTTCATGGGAGCCAGAGGATAATTATTCTCCCTACCACCGCCAGAAAGGAGCTGCAACAGCTTCCTAACAGCTTTCTGAAGACATCCTGCAAGAAAGAGCAGTCAACAGCACTTGTCACCCAGCTGTGGCCAGCTTCGTAACCCGCTCTCCTTCCTTTGCCTCCCTCTTGCTTCCTGGGATTGGGCTCCCCAGTGAAGTGTTTCAGGGTTTAGCCTTAGGTACTGTTTTCTAGGGATCAGCGTCAGACAGTTACTTATACTTCCATACATGTTTCATGGTTCCAAGTATAAGAGCAATGCTTCTAAAATAGCTTACATGATGGGACTTACCTGGTGGCACAGTGGTTCAGAATCCGCCTGACAATGCAGGGCGCACGGGTTCAATCCCTGGTCCGGGAAGATCCCACATGCCGCGGAGCAACTAAGCCGGTGCGCCACAACTACTGAGCCTGTGCTCTAGAGCCTGCGAGCCACAACTACTGAAGCCTGCGTGCCTAGAGCCCATGCTCCACAACAAGAGAAGCCACCGCCATGAGAAGCCCGTGCACCACAACCAAGATAAGCCCCCACTCACCACAACTAGAGGAAGCCCGCATGCAGCAACAAAGACCCAACGCAGCCAAAAAATAACTAAATTAAAAAATAAAATAAAATAACTTACACGATCCTGTCCCCATCTACCTGATAGCAGCACACAGCCATGTCTCCTGCCAACATCACCTCCCAATCTCTTTGAGGAAGAAACAGAGGTGAGGATAAGACATAGACAGAACATACTATGGAGGCTTTAGTGCCATAATTGCTTGAATCTCAGCAAAGCTGTATGAATTTTAGATATTTGATTATTTTAGAAATGCAAAGAAAAGAGCACAGCAACATTTCATTTCCCAAGGGATGATAGCAGATGCGAGGCTTGCTAATACAAGAATATATAGCTTTTCTAACACTTCGCTATAGGAGGGTTCCATCCCAGCATGTTGCAGCTACCACAGGAAGTTTATTTCTTCTTTCTTCCTATATCTGCCCTAACTTTCTGCAGCCTCATTCACCTACTTGTACCTGGAGGACCTAGACAAGCTCTTTTGTGATTGGTTTCTGACTCACGCCAGCCTGGAAGAGCTCAGAAACAGCTATCAGCCAGGTCTCTCCAGCATGGATGTGTGCTTTTGTCCCCTTGGGCCCCTGGCTGGCCACCTTGAACTTCACAACTTCAGAGCTTGCCTTGGCCTGAGCCTTTCTGTGCTTGAAGCCAGGCTCCTGGCTTCCTCTGATTCCCGACATTTTGGTGTCCTGTGACCTGTGAATCATCTTGCTCATTGAGTCCTGGCCTGCTTTCACTTCCTGACATCGGAGCTAGTGCTGGTAACTGCTCACCTTTCAGGCACTGACCCTTGGCATATGGCAGATGTTGCTGGCCCCAACTTTTGCCTTGACTGAATCCTTAGCCTCCCACATCTTGTAGCATAAAATATGATCACTCATTTTTAAATGCAACTGTCTCTTGTTCACTAAATAGTACTAAGTATTTACCAATGGTCTCATACTTGATGAAAGCAGAAGCCAAAAGGAGTTATTTAACTGTGATCATGAAAGCTAAGAGAGGAGTCTTTTATGAGAACAAATTCTCTTAATAGAAATATCAGTAATACTTTGCTGAGTACCTACTAGGTACCAGGTATTCATCTAGGACTTTTACAACTATTAGCTCATTAAATCATCACAACAGCCCTATGAGGTAAGTACTCTTATTGCCATTTTATTAAAAGGTGGAGAGTATTCCTTCCATTTCATTACCTTTCCGTGTTGTAAAATAGTTGATCAGTACCTTGAAATCTCTCACCAGTCTTATTGTCTCTCTCATAACAAAAATAATGACTTAATAATAGATATTAATTTTAATGTGGCCTCAGTATCTTAAATTTATATTATTCTCTTATTGGTAATCTTCCAAGCCAACCATAACAACCCCACAGTACAATTTAGCATTAGGTATCAAAACTAAAAATATCCATTCCTTTTCATCTCAAAATTTCACTTCTAAAAAAATATAAATTCCCCTAGTAGATAAATATATGTAAAAGAGTGTTTATTACAGTGCAGTTCATAGTATCAAAAAACTAGGAACAAATTGACTATGCATCAGCAAGAGATTCATAAAATAAAATAAAGGCACATTCATACAATGGCCTACTATATACTATCAATCCACTGAAAAGGAGAAGGTAGATCTATATGAACTAACATGGAAACATGTCCAAGATATGGTGTTGAATGAAAAAAGATAAGACTACAGATTCTATTAATGCAAAAAATTGTATTTATAAATTATACAATTTAAAAATTTATAATACATAACATATTTGTATAATGTCTGAAACAATAAGTTATTAATATTAGTGATTTCTCTGTGGCATGAGATCAGTTATGGGGGTAGCAGTGGGGGCTTTCATTTTCTATTTTATATGCAATTATATTTTTTACATTTTTCAAGCATATATAATTTTTATAATAAGAAACGTAAAATATATCCATTTCTATTTTGAAATTAAAATTTCCATGGAAGGCAAAGTTTCCATTTAGTTATTTTTTACTCCAGTGAACAGAAACTGACTATCCTCATGAAAACTTTAGGTCTTGTCCTATGTGAAAGGTGCAAATATCCCCTATTCTTATTCTTTGCTCATCAGTTGCCAGTGTGGTATTAGATGAATTCAATCTTTCTTACATAAGTCAATATTTAAGAATTCCAGCATATTGTAAGTTACATATTTCTCTTTTTACTTCCTCCTTTTTTTAATATAATTTTATTTTTACACCAGGGTGACATGTGTTTGGAAATCATTGTGATGTTCATATTACATAAACAGAGAAGCATATTGAATTCCATGGATTATCTCACATTAACTCAGTTAGATCAGATGTTAGTGTTTGTGCTTACAAGAGATTCTTAAAAATCTTTAATGTGTTTTGAGATAATGGACTCCTCATTCCTTATATGGACTTGCTAAACAAGGAAGGATCAAATGCATAAAGATTTAAGTAGGGAAAAATGCATACCCCATGAATTCAGCTGTGTTACCCAACTTGTAATTATTCAAAGGTTTCCTAAGAATCAGTAATTGAAATTTAATTCACATCTGGGTCCCAAGTTTATATATGAAACTAAGTTATCTAAATTTGGGGTTATCAACTTAATAAATTATCCCTAGTGTTTCTAGCCTTAGAATTCTACTCTTGTTTTAGGGAAACCCCCTCTGCCTTTTTAGATATGAACTTCTCACTATAAAAATAGTAGTGAGGGACTTCCCTGGTAGTCCAGTGGTTAAGAATCCATGCTTCCATTGCAGAGGGCACAGGTTCGATCCCTGGTGGGGGAACTAAGATCCTGAATGCCACGTGGTGTGGCCAAAAAAAAAAGTAGTGAATAGTAGTAGTAGTATTACTGCACATATTTTCTTAGTACCTTAAATTTATTATGTGCTTTCACAGCTACACACAACTTCAAAACTCACAGGAACCCAGTTTTAAAAGGAAGTCTCCATCATGACGGTTAGTGCAAAAGGAACCCACAAGGCAGCCCTTTGCAGCCCTTTGCATGGACTTGAAGACAGGTTTTTTTTGTTTGTTGTTTTTGTTTGTTGGCTGTGTTGGGTCTTCATTGCTGTGCACGGGCTTTCTCTAGTTGCAGTGAACAGGGGCTACTCTTTGTTGTGGTGCGCGGGCTACTCATTGTCATGGCTTCTCTTGTTGCACAGCATGGGTTCTAGGCGCACAGGCTTCAGTAGTTGTGGCATGTGGGTTCAGTAGTTGTGGCTTGCGGGCTCTATAGCTCAGGCTCAGTAGTTGTGACGCACGGGCTTAGTTGCTCCGCGGCCTGTGGGATCTTCCCAGACCAGGGCTTGATCCCATGTCCCTTGCATTGGCAGGCAGATTCTTAACCACTGTGCCACCAGGGAAGCCCTGAAGACAGTATTAAGGTGAAATGCTTATATGTACATCTTCAGAAAATAGTCTAAAATAAATGGATCTCTCTTCCAGTTTCTATATAAATGAAATCTCTTTGGAAAAATAATAAACAAAAAGCATAACTAATATTTGAAACATTAGTCAAAGCAAAAATGTATGAACCAAAGATGTTTTATCAATCCCAAACATCCCTCAAGTATTGAGGTTGAAAATCAGAGACTATTGTACCCAGGCCCCTTTCACTAGGAACCTGCTAGCAGACAAGCTTCATCCAACCATGAGACAAGTGGGAAATACTGGCAAAGGAACTGGTGGTGAGCATAAACATGTTTAGAAATGGGACTAAAATAAATTCAGAAATGAGTAGAAAATAATATGCAAATATTATGTGCTCTGATATTGTAAAACTAACACATCTAACAAAATGTGGGAGGAAAAGGGGAGAAAATGGGTCATAGCCCAAAATGTAAAAGCTAAAACAATAAAGCATCTAGAAGAGAGCATAAGAAAATGTCTTAGTGACTTGGGGGTAGGCAAAATCTTCTTAGGTCACTGGAAGCAATAACTATAAATTTTTAAAATAATCAAATGTCAACAAACTAAAAAGGTCTGCTTATCAAAAGATGCTGCTATGAAAAAAACTAAATTAAATTTAAAAATTAAAAAAATAAGATGCTGCTATGAAAATGAATAAGCAAGCCACAGACTAGAAGAAAATATTCTTAAAATGTATATCTGGCAAATAACTGGTATCCAATATATTAGAACAAATAAACGAATCTACAACTCAATATAGAGAGACAAACCACCTAATGTTAAAACGGGCAAAAAAATTTAATACACATTTTATAAAATAAAATATGCAAATGGCAATAAAGGAAAGAAGAGTGCTCAACACTATTAGTCATCAGGGAAATGAAAATTAAAACCATTAAGATACTACTACACATCCACTAGAATGGATAACATTTTAAAAGACTGACAACACAAAAGTTGGTGAGAAATGTGGAGAAACCAGCACTCTTATACATTGTGAGTGTGGATATAAAATGGTACAACCAGCTGGGAAATGGTCTCAAAGTTTCTTATAAACTACACGTACACCTATGGCATACCCTATGATCCAGTAATTCTACTCCTAGGTATTAGCCAAAGAGAAATTTTAAAAGCTCACAAAAACACTTGTACAAAAATGTTCATGGAAGCTTTACTCATAATAGCCCCAAACTGGAAACAAAGTGTGCGTTAATAAGAGAATATACAACAAACTGCCATACGTTCTTACAATGAAATACTACTGAGCAATAAATAGGACTAAATCACTGATACAAGCAACTGCATGGACGTGTCTCAAAGACATTACGAATGTCTTTGTGTCTGAATGAAATGAACGTCTGAGTGAAAGAACTCTTACTCAATGAGTACATACTGTGTGATTCTATTTCTGTGAAGTTTTTAAACCGGTGAAACTAATTTATGGTGGAAAAAAATCAGAAGTCTGCCTCTGGGAGGGGAGTGGGGATTGACTGGGAAGGAGCCCCAGGGAAATTTTGCAGGGGCAATGGTAACCTTTTATATCTTGTTAGGGGTTGGGTTACACAGGTGCATGCAATTTTCAAAACTAGCAAAGGTATACTTAAGATTTGGGTGCTTTACAGCATACAAATTTTACACCAAAAGAAAAATACTTTAAATAAAATATTAAACTCTAGTTAATGATATATATGCTGAGGTATTTAAGAGTAAATGTATTAATATCTGCAGTTTAATTTGAAGTGCACAAAAAAATGAGATGGATTGACCAATAGCTAGATGGATACATATTGATAAAGCCAATATAGTAATATGTTAATTACAGCGTCTGGGTAGCGGGCATATGGGTGTTCACTGTAAAAATCTTTCAACTTCACTCTAAGTTTGGAACTTTTCACAATAAAATCTTGGAGGAAAAAAGGGGGGAGAGAATAGGGCAAGTAGAATAACATTAATTGCATCATGAGCAGTAAGAGGGGGTCATAGGATATCATTTAATGCCAACAAACAGAACTGTAGACACCTAAAAGTACAAAGAGAAACACTAAGAAAGAGAATATTACTGACTAAAATTGGAAAGCAAAGAAGAGATGAGAGAGTGTGCAAGCTAATTTTATTTTGCTCAGAGTGTGAAACCAAGGAGAGAGGGGACTGTTAGTATTTATAATATGTATTTTAAAATGAAAGAAATGAGATCAGACACAGATGTTATATAGACCAAGCTTAACTAACCTAAGATAAAAGCAGAATTCAACTCTATGCTGTATACAAGAGACTTGCCTAAAACAAAAGTGATTTAGAAAGGTTAGAAATAAAAGGTTATGCAAAGTAGTGCTAGTCAAAAGCAAATCGAAAGAAAGCAGGGGTTAAGGCTTTGATATCAGACAAGGTAGAATTCAAGCCAAAAATGTATTAAGCAAGACAAAGAAGATACTATATAACCGTGCTGTCCATTTCAGTAGCCATGAGCAACACATGTAGCTATTTGAAATGTGGGTAATGTGACCGAGGAAATGAATCTTTAATTTTAGTTCATTAATTTATGTAGTGCAGAAACCACTTCCATCATCACAGAAAGTTCTGTTGGATAGTGCTTCTTTATAATGTTAAAGATTCCAAGTTATGATGAAGATGCAACAGTTATAAATATCTACATACCAAATAACATAGCATCTACTTTCATAAAGCAGAAATGATGGAAAGATGCAAACCCACTATAATAAAAGACTTTAAAATCAAATTTCTCCATTCAAGACAAAACAAGTGAAAATATCCAGAGCTGAAGTATTGAAATCGAAATATACGTTGCCGGAAGACTTAATGAGCTGATCACTCTTTAAGTTCTCAGAGTATCTCTAAATACTCTCCTCTCCCAGCACAAAGTTTGCATTTTCAGCCCTTGAAAACATTTGGTGATTACTTAATACATTTTCAGGGTTCCTAATGAATATGCATGGCTATAAAAGGAATTATGGGAACACATTTAACTACCCTAAAAACATATCTGCATGATAACTGTACTAGCCTTCAGAGTTGTGGTGAGAATACAATCAGTGGGAATTTTTGAAGTGTTCTGAATTTTTAGGAAGAAAGTCATTGCATAAGCATTTCTGTTTTGGCCTTTTAACTGAGTACATGGGTCCCCAAGGAAAAACCATCTTTGTCCTGCTTCAACTATTCACCCCAATTAAATCCTTCAACACCCGGGTACATTTGAGGAACAATGCCCCGACTCAGCCGACATTTCCTCTGATAATAAGCTATTTGCAAAACATTTCTTGACTTCCTTTCCTAAGCCTATAGCCTGATGACCTGTGGAATAATCTGAACTTTTGGTACTGTCATGGAGGCCAGGCAGAAGAAGGGAGAGTCATATTGGTCTTGTCTTTAAAGACCCATCAGTGGCCCACCCACTTCAGCTTCCTAACAAACATAGGGCAGAATGGTTCACCAGGGAAACAGGTATAGAACTAGATGGAACCTCACCAAAGCCACAAAAAGACCCTCTGCTTCCTTCTCTGATAATGACCATGTCCCTCACAAAGGCCAACCCAACATTCCAAGGCCACAGAACAGTTTTCTTCAATCAGTAGGTGTTATGGTAACACAGAACTGCCCACACCTATTTCAGTTGCCTTTAAGGCTGCACAGCATCAAGGATTACTTATAGGAGAAGGGGTTCTCCCATCTTTACATCTTTTCTAGGGGTTATTAATTAAGATTTTTACTTTTAAAGGTTTGATGAGAAAGGGTTTTACCTGGTCTGCCAATGTGGTATCACAGGTTACCTGCGTAGCAACAAGCAGAGTTTGGCCATCAGAAGACCTGGTCAAGTACGTGCATGGAGTAGCCTGTGTTGCAGATGCTGTTTGCTTCTTATTTCAATTACTTATCATAATCTTTCCTTCTAACCCCCATGTCTTATTGTTGATCACGTAACAGCGTAAAGATAGGAACAACCAGGGCTGAAGCAGAGGTCACTGAAAACATTCCCACGGCCTGGAAGTGCCTGCCCATCGTGACGACTCATTGGATGGCTTGTCCCTCCTTTTCCCCAAAAGAAGCGTGTTGCCATTAGTCCGCTGTGTGTGACCAATGTGGATTGTCCTTGCTTGCAGATGGTCACTTTGCAGATCTTGACCAGCCCAGTTCAGCTGTATTTGATGATGATACGGTTGTTCTTGATGGATGAGAAATGAAAATGCAATATCCACTCTAGGGGCTTCATCGTGAACAACGTATTTGCCAACATCCAGGGGACCTTATAACTTGATCATCTTCCCATGGCATATATCATAGGAGGTCACACTCAGTCTATCTTTGGCATGACTCCTAAAGTGGTGTGAAATGTCAGAAATGGTGGGTGTTGGGAGCCTGGGAGGGCAAACATACCATCTGGGAAGGTGACCACATCAGTGAAGGCAGCAAACTTGCAGACCCCACTGAGGATTCTATAACACCTTACAGACAACATCCGGGAGTCAGGAGATGGAGCAGTTCTGTATAGGGCAGGCTTTGTGGAATGTTTTCTGTTCACACATATAGGTTGTTGACTGGAGGTCTGCTTCACCAGGGAGACTGGAACTGTTTTGCTTAAAGAAATGAAGCAAAGAAAAACAAATGTATAACATCATTCATATATGGAATATAGAAAAATGATACAGATGCACTTATTTGCAAAGCAGAAATAGAGACAAAGACGTAGAGAACAAACATATGGATACCAAGGGGGGAAAGCCGCAGTGGGGTCGGGGGGATGAACTGGGAGATTGGGACTGACATATATACACTACTATGTATAAAATAATTAACGAGAACCTGCTGTATAGCACAGGGAACTTTAACTCAAGGCTCTGTGGTGACCTAAATGAGAAGGAAATCCAAAAAAGAAGGGATATATGTATACGTATAGCTGATTCACTCTGCTGTACAGCAAAAATTAATGCAACATTGTAAAGCAACTATTCTCCAATAAAAATTTTTAAAAAAGAAATGAAGCAAAAGCCTAGAGATGTTTTGCTATCCAACTCTTTGTGACAGCAGGAATGAAGTAGTCTGTTTTTGCTGGTGAGGTAAGCTTCAAATGAACATCAAAGGCAGCTTCAGCCTAAAGAAAACCTCACACACCCAGTCTGAAGTGTGAGTTAGCCTTGATAACGGCAGGTTGGATGAGCACAGCGGAGCAAGGCCCTGTTTGGATTCACTGCATTTATGTATATGGGCGTTATGTCTATTCTTTCTCCCAGAGGGCCCACTTCACTGACTTCCCTAGTGAAGCGTCAACAGCGTTCTCACAATATACAGGGTTTGGAGGATTCCTTTTTAAACTTCTGAAATACAGAAGTCCAATCTTCTACTTACCCTCTTTCTTATTAGTCTTGGGTGGAGCAAAGAATATGCGTAGCAGGTTGTGTCCTGGAATCCAGGCTGCAGTCCAAATGCAGGCTCCTTTCACCCAAGACTGCAAAGCATGGAACTGGCCAACATATGGTAGAGGTCTCAAAATCAGAGCCTACACACATGGCCCAAATGCATCTAAGTAACCAGATGGAGAGGCCCAGAGAATCAATGTTTTTCTTCATTCATTTGAGAAATATTTACTGATAGTCAAATAAATGCCAGGCACTTGTTCAAGAAGGTAGGGATTTGTCTATGAACAACAACAAAATACATACTCCTCCTTTGGGCATCTTACATTTAGTTGGGAGGAGACAGTGATGAAGGATTACGGAAGTGCACAATGGAAGCAAGCCAGAAGGTGTCCCAGAATCAGGGGCAGGTACCTGCAGCAGGTTCACACACCAGCCTGCATGGGCATGAGGGGTGCTTTTATGGAGCCTGAAGCTGGGCAACAAAGCCAGTCAACCGAGAACCTCTCTTGATTCCTATTTTTTCCATTTGTAAAACTGAGATAATGATATCTGTTTTCAGATGCTTTGAATTCCAGGGGTGAAAAATAATCCCTGCTGTGAATGCAAAGTTATTCTCACTAAAGCATGAAAGTTCTCTGGGCTTTTTGATCTTGTCACATTTTGAAAGCTGTGTGCTCCAGGAGAATGGCCCCCTGGGCTCCAATCAGGACACTCGTGTTCCAGCCCAGCTCTGCCATCAGAAGATGTGTAACATTAGGCAAAGTGCTTAACCTCCTGGAACCTTAGTCTATCCACCTATAAAATGATTGTGTTGGGCCAGGTGATTCGTAAGCTCAAAATTTTTCTGATCTCCAATATACTTCAAAGAAATGTAAATCTCCTGAACCTGGCTTACCAGTACAAATGCTGCTCATGACTAGGAAAATTCCCTTGTTGTGGCTTATGGCCTGAACTAACTTTTGTTCATCTAATGCAACAATCTTATTCTTGTTGTTTCAGAGACTAAAATTATATATTTTTCCTACTTTTTGCTTCTTTCCTGAGTATTTAATTAGCAAAGTTGCAAGATCTCTTCCAATAGGTTTGCCATCATAGTTAGCTTTTTGGTTGCTCTTATGAGCTTTTTCCTTTTTTTCTTACTTAAAATCAATGTTCTTGTTGTTACTTACGCAGCATATTAATAATATACAGTAGCTAATATTTATCAAGTACTTACTACATGCCAGGCACAAATCTTCTCATGTGGTCATCACAGCAACTCTAAGAGATACACTATTATCATCTTTATCTTATAACAGAAGAAAAGATGCATTGAGGGGGTAAGAGGTATCCCAGAGTTACATGGCTAGTGAGAGCCCAGCTGGGATTGTCTGACTCTAGAGTTCAAACTGGAGACCTCTACTCCAAACGGACTTAATTGATGTCTAAAGAGAAGGGGGCAGAGAGAAGGGGGTGGTGGAGAGAGAGAGAGGAAGGAATGGAGGAAGGGGTGAGGAAAGGGGGAAAGGGGGAGGGAGGGAGGAAAGAAAGAGAAGGAAAGGGAAAAAGAAAGAAAAGCAAAAAATATT
Source organism: Kogia breviceps (assembly GCF_026419965.1). NCBI lineage: Eukaryota > Metazoa > Chordata > Mammalia > Artiodactyla > Physeteridae > Kogia > Kogia breviceps. The sequence continues at coordinate 74,517,187 of NC_081320.1, read as the reverse complement.
AAACTCGGGGAAAATAATTTAAGCTGCTTACACTATTTTTTCATTCTAAATAAAACTAGTTTTATTTAGTTGCATGGAAAATGTATAATATTATAGTTTAGATTATCTGCTGTACTGAAAACTAGAGTACACATGAGAAAAATAAGACTTCTTATTTTAGCCATTACAATGTTGTTATCTGGGTCTATTTAGGAAGCAGCAAAATGGAAGCAGCATTCCAATCTTTGACTCTGAAATTAGATCCTGGGCCCTATGACAAGGGTAGGGCAGGCAGCATGTGGCCCAAGGTCAAAGACTGCCCAAAACGAACCCAAAGGCTCATGCCCCGAGAGAGGTAAAAACGAATTCACAAATTCCATAACATTAAATAGTGACTCTTTCTGAGCATCTCAATAACCCGTTCTATTTTCAAATAAGGTCAACTCAGGAAGCTGAGGTTAGAACAACTAAGGGCCAATAATATCCTTGGCTAGAAAGCCTGCCCTTCATCAGCAATTGAGTGCCTGTGATGCCCTCTGACTTACCTACGCTCATGACCATTTGGGGAAAGGTATATCTTGTTAAAGCCTCAGATTTGCTCCTAAAGTTCTGGTGCCCACAGCGGAGAGGCAGGCAATGGTTCCCGCCCACAGAGGTAGCATTCTGTTCTGCCCGGTAGGGCCTCTAGCACCAGCACAGCTGTTGTCAAGAGGTCCTTAACGCTCCATCACATCTATTGACAACCTGCAACCAGCTAGGTCATGGACTTAATGCTTCACTACAGTTATTTATGAGTCACTGTAACTTCAGGGTTTTTGTTTCATGCGAAGATCAGAAATACAAAAACAGATTCATTTAATCAGAGAGCTAGAGAATAAGAGTCTTGCACTCATAAATTCTTAATCTCTATAGACCAGCAATCACTCCTAACTGCCTTTTAAAAATTATATAATTTTATTCAATTTCAAGGATCTTATATTCCCTCAAACCATTCATGTTGGCAACCAGGGAACAGAAAGCCTGCATGAGCAAAATACATTTACGTTCTACAAAGGCCTATAAAACATGTAAATCTAATAAAGACCAGTCTGCATCTTTTTTCCTTAAGATATGTTTGCCTGAAACCAGAGAGGAGTATTTTTCAATCAAAGACATAAAGTTAAAAAAAAATAACATCTATCTTTTTTTGTTTACCATCTTAACCATTTTTAAACGTACAGTGCAGTAGTATTAACCATATGCACATTGTTTTGCAACTTTTTCATACTGCAAAACTTAAACTCTATATCCATTGAACAACAATCTGCCTTCCCCCCCACCTCTCCTCAGCCTCTGGCAACCGCCATTCTACTTTCTATCTCTGTGATTTTGACTATTCGAAGTACCTTGTGCAAGGTGGAACCCTGCTTTATCTTTCTGTGACTGGCTTATTTCACTCAGCATAACGTCGTCTGAGTTCATCCATGCTGTAGCATTTGACATTATTTCCCTCTTTTTTTTTTTTTTTTGCGGGATGCGGGCCTCTCACTGTTGTGGCCTCTCCCGTTGCGGAGCACAGGCTCCGGACGCACAGGCTCAGCGGCCATGGCTCACGGGCTTAGTTGCTCCGCGGCATGTGGGATCTTCCCGGACCAGGGCACGAACCCGTGTCTCCTGCATCGGCAGGCGGATTCTCAACCACTGCGCCACCAGGGAAGCCCATTTTCCCTCTTTTTTTAAGGCTGAATAGTATTCTATTGTATGTACATACCACATTTTCTTGATTCATTCATCTGCCCATGAATATTTTGGTTGCTTCTACCTCTTGGCTGTTATGAATAATGCTGCAATGAAAATGAGTGTGCAAATATCTCCTTGAAATCCTGTTTTCAATTTTTTAGGGTATACATCCAGAAATGGGATTGCAGGATCATATGGTAGTTCTATTTTTAATTTTTTGAGGAAATTCTACACTGTTTTCCATAGCAGTTACACCATTTTACCTTGCCACCAACAGTACACAAAGGTTCCAATTTCTCCACATCCTTGCCAGCACTTGTTACTTTCTGGGTTTTTAAATAGTGGCCATCCTAACGGGTGTGAGATGATACCTCATTGTGGTTCCTCACTGCCTTCTATAAAAAGAAAAATAATAACCAAGCAAACAATTCCAAGTAGTTCAATTAAATATTCTATCAAATTCTTTGCCTACAGTCCTCAAACACTGTTTTCTTAATGGCACTAATTTGTTCTTTGTCCAGTAATAAAAAGCACTCTTTGGTGCAAAAAGCAGTCAGCATACATAGACCCTCTGACTCGGCATTCCACCCCCCAGTACACAGTCAACATAAGTGAGTAAGCATGTCCACTATCAGACATGTATAAAAATGTTCATAGCAGCTTTATTCATAATAGCCCAAAGCTGGAGATAGCCAAAGTCCATCAACAGAACAATGGATAAATAAACTGTCGTATATTGACATAGTAGAATAATAAACTTCTGCTACATGTAACAACTTGGATGAATTTCACATACCTAATATAGAGTAAAAGGAAGCAGAGTCAAAAGAATACGTACTATATTATTTCATTTGTATGAAGTTCAAAAAAAGGCAAAACTATGGAGCTAGAGGGCAGAATATCATTTCCATTGGTGGAGTATTGACTAGCAGGGTACACAGGGGTTATTTGGGATTTTGTAAATATGTTATATCTTAACCTGGGTACCAGTTATATGAATATATATACATATATGAAAATTCATTAAGCTATATAGTTTATTTAAATCTGCATACTTTCCTTTTTTTAAAAATAAAAGGTATTTATTTATTTAGCCTACGTTGGGTCTCCATTGCTGTGCATGGGCTTTCTCTAGTTGCAGAGATCTGGGGCTACTCTTCATTGTGGTGCACAGGCTTGTGTTGCAGTGGCTTCTCTTGTTGCAGAGAAAAGGCTCTAGATGCACGGGCTTCAGTAGCTGTGGCACATGGGCTCAGTAGTTGTGGCTCGTGGCCTCTAGAGTGCAGGCTCAGTAGTTGTGGTGCACGGGCCTAGTTGCTCTGCAGCATGTGGGATCTTCCAGGACCAGGGATCGAACCGGTGTCCCCTGCATTGACAGGCGGAATCTTAACCACTGCGCCACCAGGGAAGTCCCTGTAAAATTCCCTTTATAAAAACTATAACTATCAAAAAAAAAAAACTAAGAAAGATTAATCTTAGTAAGAAGATGCATTTGCAGTGATATCTCCCTTTGTGATTTTTTTAAAGAGGAGCTACTACCCAAAAGTCAACTAGTTACTGGACTGAATGTCAACATTATGACATAGTATAAGTGTGTTTTGTGTTTGGTAATTGCAATCATTGTTGCTTTTGTTGTGGTCATCCATTTACAATGCTTGGTGTCAGTTTATTTATCTCTTGTAAAAATAAAATACAGTGTGTGTGTGTGAAAAAAAAAAAAAAGAGGCAATAGTGGTAAGTGCCAGGATCTCCTGGAAACTACATAAGAGATGAAGACCCCAGAATTGTTGAGCTTTCTAAGAGCCCCAATGACTCAAGTAAAAACAGAAGGCTTAAAACTGAAACCTGGGGATATATGTATACATATAGCTGACTCACTTTGTTATACAGCAGAAACTAACACAACACTGTAAAGCAATTATACTCCAATAAAGATGTAAAAAAGAAAAACAAACAAACAAACAAAATCAACTCGTAAATGAGTTGGGGTAATATTGTAAAGGGAAAAAAGAAATGCCAAACCTAACATTGAAGTGAACTTCAAAAATTGGCAGGGAGATGGAAGGCAGAGACGAAATAATAAGCTTCATTCACTCTGAACCTAAGATACTCCATGGCAGTAAATTAGAAAAAATAAATTAACTTGGAGGGTATTCATAGTCCTCTAATTTACAATGGTGTCCTCAGCACTTGAATGTGTTAATTTTCAAATGCTAAAATCCATCACTCAGTTGTCATTCACAACAATCAACTGAGAATCCACTGTGAGCTTAGCTTTGGTTATATGCAGTTGTTGCCCTGCATTGTTAGGCATAGAGTTACATTTGTTTGTGTTCATTCCTTATTGCAACAAAGCAATCCAATGATGTAAATAGAGGGTTGAAAATCAAGCCATCGCTGAAAGATTAGTGTTCTACATAACTCAGCTCTAAATAGAGTTCCATCAGCTCTTCAATATTAAAGGAAGCATTGCCTCATGAAGTCATCCTAATTTATAGTCAGGACTCTACATTAGTAATAATAACATGGCAATGTCTAGATTTTGAGATATGAAAGTAAACCATATAATAAATCCTAGTTTAATTAGTCTGTGTTTTCCATTGAAACAGGTCTTGGCTTGCAACACCTATTCTGGGACAATTAGGTGGTACGGGATTCCTCCAGGATTATAAATATATACAATTCAAGACAAACCTACTTCTTGTGTGCTGAGCCACATGAAAACAGTTACAGCTCCTACCGCCACCCAGTGCAACCACTGTCGTCTCTGACCTGCACAATTATAATAGCATCCTACACAGAGTCCCTGCTTCTACCCTGCCCTTAGTCTATTCTCTATACAGCAACTGGAGTGGTCCTTTTAAAACCAAAGTCAGATCGAAACCCTTCTTTGTTCAAGACCCTCCAGAGTCCTGACAATGAATGACAAGGTCTTACACTATCTGGCTTCTTTAGCCCTCTGTCTTTATAACACCCTCCCCTTTCACTCTCTACTCTCCAGCCAGCTGGCCCCTTCCTGATCATGAAAGCTCCTGTCCAAAAGCCTTTGCATTTGTTTCCTAGATACCTGCAGAGCTTGCTCTCTGGTTGCTTTCTTGACCTAGTTCAACTCTCACCTCACCTACTTACTTTCCATGTCTCTCCTCTAGAATGTGAGCTCCCCCTACTGGAGAGTAGGGACTTTGTTCACTGTTGCATTACCAGAACCTAGTACAATGCCTGGTAATATGATAGGTGTTTAATAAATACTTGCTGATTAATCATGTAATGAATGATTTACTGCATATTCAGAGAGAATGCGATCTGTAGGTGTTTTTAAGTTAGGAAATAGAAAATAATTTCTAAGCTACACATTGTCTGAGTTATTAGGGTATCATCAGCATTCTTCTAACAAACACATGTATAAATGGGTTGTTTATAACATTTAAAAAAGCATTGATATATATGACAAACTGCACCTTTCATCCTGGTGACATGATATAAATAGAGCATAAAGCTTCATGATACTGACTATATCATAATTTTTGGCCATCAGACTCAGTGTCTAGCAACAAACGTATCTATATCAGGGTTATAGAGAGCAAGAGGTTCCTTGTAGTTCCTTGATATACACCATCTGGTGCAGGAATACTGTAACTTCCACTCCCTCATTGTTCAAGAGAAATATACAGACATGCATTACCACTCATTGCTCTACAGCAGGAGTAAGCTAACTATGGCATGTGTACCAAATACAGACCAGCAATCTGTTTTTGTACAGTCTGAAAGTTAGCAGTAATTTTTATATTTTATAGAGTTGTAAAATAAACAAAAACGTATGCAACAGAGACCATATGTGGTCAAGAAAGTCTAAAATATTTTCTTTACAGGAAAAATTTGCTGATCCCTGCTCTACAAAATCAGGTTAATGGACATGATTTTGGATCCTTAGGAAAAAGGGTCTTGAAAAAAATACCTGGAACATAGATGGTGCTAAAACATCTAGTTTGGCTTACTGAATCAGTGCATATGACAAGGGCAATGCATTTTCTAACAGAAGATGCATTGAATTAATTTTTGCAAAGACCGAGGAAAGTGATACTGGCCAGAAAAGCATAAACTTCCCCGTGAACTTTGAATCTTGAGTTTCAGAAGGGGAAAAAAACCCATATAAAAATCCATATAAATGTAAAAACTAATATAAGGCAAAACATGTATGAGAAGAAAAAAATAAGCTCAGGAGCACTGGAGCCAAGTTCCTCTTTGGACTCCAGGATGTCCATAGATAACCATTCTCCCGTCTTTTAATAACGGAACTTCTAAATTTGAGCTTGGAAGAAGTCTGTCCAACTAAAGGCTGTATTTCTTAGCCTCCCTTGCAGCTAGGCATGGCCATGTTCTGGAAAGTGGAATATGAACAGAAAAGATGCATGTCATGTCCACAAGAGTAGTAGCTTCTAGGTCTTCTGTAGAATGAGATAGCCTGTGTTTCCCTTTACCCCTCCTCCTTCCTATTGGCTGGGAGATGGAAGATGCAGGTTAAGGGTTGCAGAGTCACCCTACCAACCTTCAACTGCTTAGCTAGCTAACTTTTTTAAGAGCAAACTAAGCTCCTATCTTGTTTAAGCCTTTGCCTTTAGTAGTCTGTTACAGCAACTTACATTGAAAGATGAGGAACAGTGATGTTCCTAACAGCATGAGGTTTTTATATACATTATTGCAAAAAATATTGACATAACATAAAGTGACTTTAAACTTTTAACATGAGTAATTTTGCCTATATCTTATAGAATCATATTCATGTATTAGCTTGCCAGATATATACACTCATGTTTTCTTTACAAAATATTATGGTTTTAAAATTTAAATTTAAAACTTTGATCAACTTAAGATTTCTTTTTTGCATAAGAAGATAGAGTGCTATTTTTTGTTGTTGTTCTAAAGAGCTATCCTGTTGTCCAAACATTATTTCAAAATAACCCCATTGATCTGAAAATCTACCTTTATTAATTACTTATGTATGGATTCCTTCTTTCACTCAACAGATGTCGACTGAATGCCTACTGTGCCTGGCACAGTGCTAGAATCTGAAAGGACAGTGATGAGCGAAGCACAGTCCCTGCCATACAGTGCCATACAATGGAGCCTATGGTATGGTAGAAGGACAATAATAAGCAGGTAAACAATTATAATTTGCAAAGGGCTACGAAGGAAACAAATACAATGCAGAGAGAGAATGATGGGGCGGAGATGCAGGGCAGCTTCCTCTTACAGACTGCTTGAAGGAAGTCCCGTTGAATTTAAGTTGAAGCCCAAAGCATGAGATTCAGCCAGGCTCACACTGAGCCAGGGGACAAGCATGGCATGTGGAAGAAGCAGTGCACGCAAGGGCTCCAAGGGAAAAAGAATTTGGCTCTTTGGAGGAAAAAAAAACCGGCCAGCGTGGCTGAGACATTCTGAGCATGGAGATACATGCTGTGAGATTAGGTTAGCAGGACTAGTGGATCTGGGTATTCAGGGTAGGAATATGGATTTAATTTCAATTGCATGGAAAAACATCAAAAGCTTTTTTTAAAAACTTCTTTATTGGAGTATAATTGCTTTACAATGGTGTGTTAGTTTCTGCTGTATCAAAAAGTGAATCAGCTATACATATACATACATCCTCATATCTCCTCCCTCTTGCGTCTCCCTCCCTCCCACCCTCCCTATCCCACCCCTCTAGGTGGTCACAAAGCACCAAGCTGATCTCGCTGTGCTATGTGGCTGCTTCCCACTAGCTATCTATTTTAAATTTGGTAGTGTATATATGTCCATGCCACTCTCTCACTGCTTCCCAGCTTACCCTTCCCCCTCCCCATGTCCTCAAGTCCATTCTCTTTGTCTGCGTCTTTATTCCTGTCCTACCCCTAGGTTCTTCAGAACCTTTTTTTTTTTTAGATTCCATACATATGTGTTAGCATATGGTATTTATTTTTCTCCATCTGACTTACTTCACTCTGTATGACAGACTCTAGGTCCATCCACCTCACTACAAATAACTCAGTTTCATTTCTCTTTATGGCTGAGTAATATTCCATTGTATATATGTGCCACATCTTCTTTATCCATTCATCTGTCGATGGACGCTTAGGTTGCTTCCATGTCCTGGCTATTGTAAATAGAGCTGCAATGAACATTGTGGCACATGACTCTTTGAATTATGGTGGAAAACCATCAAAAGCTTTTAAGCCAAAGGTTTATATAGGCAATAACTCTGGATGTTTTGAGGAGAAAGGCTAGAAGGAGGCTAATAGAAGAAGGAGGATTATAATAAAGAAAATTGGGAAATTACTGAAGTAAATTTGGGGAAACAAAATTTCTGTGTACCTTGGAGTCTATTTCAGAGCTCAGTTCTGTTCCATTGATCAGATTATTTATTCCCACACCAGTAGCACACTGCAAAAATCTTTATAGTTTCATAATACATTTTATAATAAAAATAGTTATATTATATTATATAAATTTTAGCTTCATAATATATTTGTGATAGAGCAAGTTTTCTCATCCCTTCCAACTCAGAATTTCCTAAATATCTCAGCATGTTTATTCTTCCATTTGATCTTTGAGATCATATTATCAAATTTCAAAAATAATCAAGATGGGATTTTATTAGGATTGCACGAACTTTACAAATTAATTTAGGGAGAATTAACATCTTTGTAATATTAAGTCTTCTTGTCATCCAATAGCAAGGCATGTCTATACATTTATTCCTTTTTGTCTGAGCCTCAGTAGTTATTTTTATAAATAATTTTCTGTATGTTAGTCCTGTACATTTCTTTTGAAGTTTATTTCTTGATAATTTTTGTTATTGTTGCTGTTGTCATTGGGATCTTTCTCTTGTTATATTTCCTAACACAGTTTTTGTCATATGTCCTCATTATTTGTAGTGGAAAGGGGAAAAGATATTGGGGAGAGTTGAGGCGATCACCTATTTTTTCCCTGATCCCTCAGTCTCACACCTGGATTATAGTTCTTGAAATTAAAAATCAAGAACTTACAGCATTTGTTATCTGGTTCCATCCTAACAGCCTCCCATGAAGCAAAGGAGTTCCTGTCTCCTGACCCATCTGGGGAAAGGTAACAGGAGTAAAAAGTATAGGGAGAAAATATTAATCAATGAATACTTCAAAATATCATCCTATTATAGTATATGTAGATTATACATATTTATATGAAAGCAGAATGTTACATGGGGCTTTTTTTTGGGCCTCTCACTGTTGTGGCCTCTCCCGTTGCGGAGCACAGGCTCCGGACGCGCAGGCCCAGCGGCCATGGCTCACGGGCTTAGTTGCTCCGCGGCATGTGGGATCTTCCCGGACCGGGGCACGAACCCGTGTCTCCTGCATCGGCAGGAGGATTCTCAACCACTGCGCCACCAGGGAAGCCCTACATGGGGCTTTTTATGTGGCCTCATATTTTGCTACCCGCAAACACAAAGACAATGGTACACACACTTAAGGAGAGGTTCAAGGCATATTTTTTTTAAATGTCATTTTGAAAGCCTACTTTTTAAAAAAAATTAATTAATTTATTTAGTTTAGTTTTGGCTGTGTTTGGTCTTCGCTTCTGTGCGAGGGCCCTCTCCAGTTGCGGCGAGCGGGGGCCACTCTCCATCGCGGTACGCAGGCCTCTCACTTCATGGCCTCTCGTTGTGGAGCACAGGCTCCAGACTTGCAGGCCCAGCAGTTGTGGCTCACAGGCCCAGTTGCTCCGCGGCATGTGGGATCTTCCCAGACCAGGGCTTGAACCCATGTCCCCTGCACTGGCAGGCAGATTCTCAACCACTGCGCCACCAGGGAAGCCCCAAGGCATATTCTTAGGACTTACACACATACATACATAATACATATACACACTCACACACACCCCAAAGTGCAAAATAGACTCCTCTGAGGGACATGAATACAAACTGGTGGGTTTTGTTTTTTTTTTTTGTCAGTACTCTTCTGTATTTTCCAAATTTTTGCCAATGAACCAATTTTACTTTTATGATCAGGAAAAAAGTTGTTTGCAACCTGAGAGAATTTCAAATAAATCAGAGAAAAGAGCAGGAAGATTCAATGCTTAGATATTCTCAAAGAGTATGCGGCTTGAAAGAAATACATGCATCTAAAAACTAAAATCGGACCATAAGATCCTCTGTAATTCCAAAAGGACTGAAGGACAGACATGAGGAAAGAAAGAGAAGCAGATGAAAGGGGGAGAGACAGAAAAACATGAAGTGTGACTCCACAGAGAACTCTTTGATGACTGGGAGAAGCGAGGTCTATCGAGCTATGTGTGAATGCTTGTTCTTCGGTAAGTGGATTCTTTTTCAAAATGGAAAACATGGCCCCAACAGGCTGAAGGAGGTAATGCTCCAAATGAAATGATCTCAGGCTCAAATGACAGGAGTGCCGAAGAAATTCGTGTCACAGCAAAGCCACTTCAGCTAAGTGTTACAAGATCATAGACATTGGGAGGAATGTCTCAGGCCACAGACAGACAGGCAGCCTGAACTTCAAAGAGGAGAACAAAAGGTTGCACAGAGGCAGCAGATGAGCTTGATAGTAATTCCAGAAAAAGTCTAGTTTAGATTATTAAAAATTGGCCTTAATCTTTTAAAAGTGCTACTAGCATTTTAGCTTTTAAATCCCAGAAAGAACACTGGCTCTCTTTCTCCCTATTAAATTAGCTCTGCTTGGTATATGCATGGATGGTCTTTAAGGAACAGCTCCATCATGCTCAGGTGAGAATACTGACATAGCAATGACGGAGAGGCTGGAACCACAAGCCATTCCAGTCCCCGGAAATATTAGTGCAGCAACCAACATTTCTTCAATGGCTACTATTTTCCAGGCATTGTGCCGGGGATGTGATAATGACTAAGGCACTGTCCTGTCTTCCAGGAGGTCACACTTTAGAGGAGAGGTAGATGGTCAGTGCTATTGCAGCTGTGATGGCACTCAGAGATCAGCATATCTTGTCCCTTTTGAGGCCAAAGGGATGAGATCTTTGAGAATTTGCTGTTTGAAGTGGTTGCCTTGGCAGGCAAAGCATTGTCTTTCCCTGGGTGTAGGCAAGTAGGAGCCAAATGGCTTTCCTGCTAGGATACTTTCGATCCCCCTGGATGCAGTTTGAACAAAGTGTCCTCTGAAACTCTCCATGTCTCTAAATGCCATACTTCTGTAAGCTCAGTGAGGACTGGATAAAAACATGTTTTGCATTAACACATTCATTTTTCCCCTTTCTTTTCAAAACTGCTCTCTTACACAAGAGCTAGTTCATCCAAAAGGAAACAAAAACATCATTAAGAAAAATACATGCCTAAACATATTCATTAATAATGTCAAAAGAATAATTTTAAAAGAAAATAGAACCAAAACTTAATCATCCAGTCTACATACACAGTGCCAAACAATCAGTTTGCTCTCTTCACCAAATTACCTGAACTCACAGGTTATTTATTTATTTTTGTTTGTTTGTTTGTTTCAGTTTCATTTGTGTCATACTTTATTTTATCTTATTTATTTATTTCTAACATCTTTATTGGAGTATAACTGCTTTACAATGGTGTGTTAGTTTCTGCCTTACAACAAAGTGAATCAGTTATACATATACACATGTTCCCATATCTCTTCCCTCTTGCGTCTCCCTCCCTCCCACCCTCCCTGTCCCACCCCTCTAGGTGGTCACAAACCACCGGGCTGATCTCCCTGTGCTATGTGGCTGCTTCCCACTAGCTATCCACCCTACGTTTGGTAGTGTATATACGTCCATGCCACTCACTCTCTCACTTCGTCACAACTTACCCTTCCCCCTCCCCATATTCTCAAGTCCATGCACTAGTAGGTCTCACAGGTTATTTATATATCATATCTCAACCGAAAATTGGCACACAGCATTATATTTGAAAAGACTCAAAGTTGGTGGGATTTTAGGGCCTTTGGAATACTTAAAAATAATCTGACGACTGAACTAATTCACAAATGCAAAGCCTAGAAGAGAAATTTTCCTTCAGCACACCACTTGCATATTTTTAAATTGCCCCATGCTTGTTCACATCTCCAAAGAATTCTGGCCCAATTGATACCTTTTAACAGGAGACTGTGGCACTTCTGAAGCGAGGTTATACAAGTATATACTCAGCTCTTTGATGAGGATTTGTTATCATCACTTAAGAAAAATACATAATTCTTTTATGAAAAACCAAAGCATTGCCTTTTAGGTGATCACTTATAGCAAGGTTCCCTTTCTAACCATTGAAAGGGCAACTTGTAAAACTCAATAGTGCCCCATTGTGGACCTTTGGGACAACTGACATCTGATCAGGGTTTTGCTACTTTCCTTTCTGCTTTGTTTTGTTTTGCTTTCTTGTAAGGGTTTCTCTTTACAAGAGAAACTTTCTCTAGTTTAGAGACATAACCAGATTTCTTTAGGAGTTGACAAACGCAAAGAATCAATCATATTCATTTGCATTAATATATGTATTATAAATGAATTAATATTTCTTAGAAACAAAACACCCTTCATATTTTCTAATTTGTATACTTCAATGTCTAATCCAAAGTGTAAAGAAAAATAAAAGCTACTTGTCCAAAGTGTTGTCTTATTCTTCCACACACGAAGCCCCAAAGGTAAGGACGTTTAAATAGTAAAAAGAACCTTAGAAACATCACAGAAAATCCTCTTCCCCTAAAGGAAAGAGACAAAAATGGGCATAAAATATAATGGTACCCTATTTCCATGGTTCATCTCATAATTAAACCCATTAAATTTTAAGACAACTGTGTATACAATTCACACACTTATTTTTTTCTTCCTACCATGGAATCTGTCTTGTTCAGGTCTAAAAGGGAGCAAAGTTTTGGTCTGGGCTTGAAGCCTGTGCATGATTCCTCAAACCCCACTGATAAAAAGCACCTCACCTGCAATGATATATCTGGTTGTTGTATGACTCTAATTAACATTTTCTTCTGCATATTAAAGCTAGAGCTTCCTTGATTATTCTCCCTCTCATTATCCTGATATTTGGTGACAGTCCTTCTGGCTTTCCTGGGTTCTCGGTTTTTCAGATGGATCATCCCCAGGACCTTAAACACTCTCCCACAAGACATCATTTCCCAGCTTCTCACTCCTCTCATTGCCATCTGGGGGACAACTGTTGTGGAGGACACCACCTCCAAACTTGAACTGCAACTCAAAAGTAAAATCATCTGAAAGAACAAAAACAAGACTATCCAGCCAGATGAGTTTCTAAAGCAATGAACAAGTCTTCCAAAAAATACTGAGTTTCTGTTAAAATATGTTACATTATCTTGAAGCAGTACAAGTTAGCAGAAACCTAGAGCAGAAAACTCCAAAAGTAGTGGTAGTCTTGTCACAACAATAGTAAAAATATATTTTTTACACATCGGGAATGAAATGCACTAACTCCTTTTAAAAAATAAATAATGATGGTTAAAGCAGGATGTGCTATGATACCTGAAGAAGGTGCAACATTTTTAAATACTAAAGAAAAAAGGAAAGCATAGATGGAGCCAGTAAAAAGTTGAGTGGAGCTACAAAGAATTGCAGATTCTTTGTTTACAAGAATGGGTGGGTGTTTACAAACCCAAACTGCCAGGCAATTAATCAAATAAATGACAATGGTTCAAAGAAGCTGATAAAAAATACAGGGAATATAGCCAATATTTTATAATAACTATAAATGGAGTATATATAACCTTTAAAAATTGTGAATCACTATATGGTACACCTGTAACTTACATGATATCAACTATACTTCAATTTAAAAAATAAGAGAGGGACTTCCCTGGTGGCACAGTGATTAAGTACCCACCTGCCAGTGCAGGGGACACGGGTTCAATCCCTGGTCCAGGAAGATCCCACATGTCATGGAGCAGCTAAGCCCATGTGCCACAACTAATGAGCCTGCGCTCTAGAGCCCGTATACCACAACTACTGAAGCCCGCGCACCTAGAGCCCGTGCTCCACAACAAGAGAAGCCACCACAATGGGAAGCCCGCTCACTGCAACGAAGAGTAGCCCCTGCTCTCTACAACTAGAGAAAGCCTGCGTGCAGCAACGAAGACCCAACACAGCCACAAATAAATAAATAAATAAATGTATTTATTTTTAAAAAGATAACATTCCTTCAAAAAAAATAAAATAAAATAAAAAATAGGAGAACCTATAACTACAAATAATCGAGTAATCATAAAATGCTTCTGAACCTGGTGACCCTGGCTAAGAGACTTTTAAAAAAAATTTCCTACCTTGGGCTCCTCTTGAACTCAGATAGTATAATTTGGACCCCAAGCCCATATGAGTTGCAGGTCCAAGACTATAAATTTTTAAAATAAACTTATTTTTTTCTACCCAGAGACTACCTGAAATGACAGAGTTCCATGTTACTTCTGCTGCTGAGTGGGATTTTGCCCTAATCCATTTCCTTCTTGAGATTGTAGTCCTTTAAGGTGTCTGGCTTTACACTGGGCAGTACATTTAGTAGACCCTAGTTCTTAGCTCCTGCCCATATGAATGTTAAAACCTAAATCCCTACATCACTAAACCTAACAGTCCCTCCCTAACCCTTTCTCCCCAGTCCTGCTGTGGCACCAGCTCACCTGTTTACCATTCTGGTTTTCATTTTCCTTTTTTTTTTTCTGGCCCCTGGAGATTTCTCATACTTTCTGCATGAATTATATACATATATTTCTCATAAATATACTTGTAAATCATTTTAAATAAATGCATAATTATTACATGGATGTATGGCAATTTATTTACCTATCTATTGAAGTATTTGATTTTTCACAATTAGAAATAACACTTGGGTAAACACCCACGTACCTAAACTTTTGTGGAAATATGTATTTATTTCCTTGGGATAGATTTCTAGTAGTGGATTGCTGAATCAAACAGTAAGCCCATTTTGAAGGCTTTCTCTTCTTCCATAGATAGAACTTTAGTACTTATGATATTTACTTAATTCTTCCTATTTTATACTTATTGATGGACTTAATTTGTATTCTCCATCAGATGTCAAGCCTGATGGTCAGTAAGTCCACAATATTCCACTAATTTGAACATAAATACCTTGAAAGTACTTACTAAAAGTCTGTTAGCTTGAATTAAACAAAAATTCGTAATTTTAATGGTTCAGAATCAATAGTAACGAACTTGTCCTTGGGTTTCCTTGAGAGACAGTTTCAGCATAGAAAACAGCCTCTCAACACAGGTCCTGCCTACCCAGGTTTTGCGCTACATCTTCAGAGAGAGGAGAGGATGGAAGATTGGGGGATAATGAATGAATGTGGGGTGGCAAGAGAGACAGGAAAAATGGCTAAAAAGTACATGAAAAGATGCTCAGCTTCATTAGTCATTATAGAAATGCCAATCAAAATGACAATGAGGCATCACTTCATACCCACTAGGATAGCTACAATCAAAAGACCGACAGTAACAAGTGGTAAGGATGTGGAAAAATTGGAACTCTCATGCCTCACTGGTGGAAATGTAAAATAGTGGAATCACTTTGGAAAATAGTTTGGCAGTTCCTCAAAATGTTAAACAGAGTTACCACATGACCTAGCAATTTCAATCCTGGGTATCTCTCCCAAAGAAATGAAAACATCTGTCCACACAAAAACTTGTACATAGCAGCATTATTCAAATGCATAATAGCCAAAAAGTGAAAACAGCCTAAATAACATTCCATAATGGAATATTATTTAACCATAAAGGAATGGAGCACTGATACATGCCACAACATGAATGAGCCTTGTAAATGTTAGGCCTAGTGAAAGAAGTCAGCCATATGTTATATACAAAAGACCATATGTTAGATGATTCCATTTGTATGAAATGCCCAGAAGAGGCAAATCCATAGAGACCAAAAGTAGACAAATGGTTGCCAGGGGCTGGGGGGGAGACAGAATGAGAGTGACTACTGACTGGTACTCGGGTTTCTTTGGGGGACGATAAAAATGTTGTAAACTTAGATTATGGTGATATTTGCACAACTCTGTAAAAACCATTGAATTGTACACTTTTTTTTTTTTTTTTTTTTTTTTTTTTTGCGGTACGCAGGCCTCTCACTGCTGTGGCCTCTCCCGTTGAGGAGCACAGGCTCCGGATGCACAGGCTCAGCGGCCATGGCTCACGGGCCCAGCCGCTCCGCGGGACGTGGGATCTTCCCGGACCGGGGCACGAACCCGCGTCCCCTGCATCGGCAGGCGGACTCTCAACCATTGCGCCACCAGGGAAGCCCCTGAATTGTACACTTTAAATGAACAGATTTTATGGTATGTAAATTATATCTCAATAAAGCTGTGTAAAAAAAAGGAGCGAAAGGAAAAGAGATCTAAACTCCAACTTACTTGCCTCACCCTTCTTGTAAGACTCCCGCATTCCAATAACTACCATTCTTAGGCATAGCCATTTCTCTCATGGGCTCAATGATAGTTTGACACCTTCCGCCAGATGACCAGAGCTTATAAAGAGTTCAGTGCACCCTAACTTTTCTCCTCACCTCTTTCTTCCTATTCTTCTCTTTTTTCACTGCTGCTGACTTCAGCATTGATTTACCCATTCTCCATCTTACTCATTACCCTATTTTCTGGTTGTGCACTATTTGCTCTGAGGAGGAATTTATTACATGTGTCCCTTAGACTTTCATTATTTAACAACCTCTTTCTTTATGCCACCTGCCTCTTTGCAAAAGTCTTTGAGAGCAAGGAGAGGAAGGTTGTTAATTTTATATAATGTATTAATGTGCCTTTGCACAGAGCTCAAAGGTTATAACCTCACAGATCGCGGCTGTAAAATACAAAACCTGAATGATAAACTGATGTGACCAGTTGCTTTGCAGACAACAAAACACATATTGTACAATCTTCAGAAACACCCTCTCCTTCCTTTCTTCACCCCCAAACCCACCTCTGCAACTGGAAAATAGGCATAATGAAGACAATTTCCAGAATATGGCATAAAAACCAGAGTTTTAAAAACAGGTACATCAGCCCCTTTTCCCCAAGATTAACTTCCACAATGCTATCCTTCCCTGCTTCTCCTTCCAGAACCTTCTAGCAACCTCACAGTGATTCATAATTATAGTTCTTCCAAACTTTGCAGTTTCTATGTATGGGCACTTCTGCAGGAATTTCCAGAGTATTATCTAGACATCTGGGCAGATGTGGTGGGGGGCAAGGAGAATCTCTCCTTTGCTCTGGAGGGTAGAATGGCAGTTGTACGCGGTGAACGAAGGGAGACTTCACTAAAGAAATAAGTCCTCTAGACAAGAGGACTGAATTAGGGGTTAGGCCAATTGTGCAAAGACACAAAGAGTAAATAGCAACCTGAATTCTGCAGAGACTGGGAAGCTTGATGCAGAAAGCTCATTGTTTTAATTCTTACCAACCTATTCTTAGAGATGCTAAAAATTCATCTGGCATGAGAACTAAAGAGACCAGCTTACTTTTTTTTTTCTCAGTAAGCTCTCACATAGCCCTCTCTTCTATTTTTATGATTTTATGCATGTACTTTGATATTTTTCTACTTCTTTTCTCCATTTTTTTCTCAAGAGCCTACTCTGAACCACGAAATGTAATGATGGGAAACATACATTCATTCAAGATAGCATAAGAAGCGGTTCACATTTTTGCTTCATTTTGCCCAAAGGGGAGTTATTTTTCCTTTTAAGGTGTTTCCAACTACAAAATTAGGGAAGGAAGGAGGGTGGGCAGGCCACACACAGAGAATCTGCACTCTGGTTGACTTGAGCTCACTTTTAAATTTAGAGCCAGGAAGCTTGAAACTAAAACAAACTGCAGTGCATTTGGCTATGTGTGGTAGGAAATGAGCTTTCCATGCTGAAATCATAAAATAATTTACCATAAGAAATGTTTTTTAATGATGTGTGCTAGTCTTTTCAAATAATAAATTTTATATTTTTTTTGTCTCACGTCAGATCTTAATTTGCTAACCAGTCAGGACAGTCACTGTTGTGGTCAAGGGGAAGAAACCACACTGCAAATCTACCACCCTCTTTGACAGTGGCCTCAGAAATCTAGTGCTTTGGGTTAGAGACCCTCATGTGCAGAAGAAAGGTTATTGGAATATGGGTGAAGGGAGAAGCATGGGAATCAATGGATCACCTAGGAAGAGAGTAAAATAGACAAAAGGGACCAGGAATGAGCCCTGGGGACACCAACAAATAGAGGTGAAGCAAAGGAGGAGATGCCAGCAAAGGAAATGGAGAAGGAGTGCTCAGTGAGATGGGAGAAAACGAGAAAGGGTGCCATCACGCTGTCTGGGTAGCCACAAGAAGAGAAGGTTTCAAGAAAGAGAACGTGTCAAATGCACTGAAAGGTCAAGTAAGAGGTCAAGAGAAAAGTGTTCCTTGCACTTGACTTTGTGGAGGTAATGGGTGACCTTGGCAGGAGCAGTTTCAGGAGTAGTGAGGACCAAATCCCATTAGAAAAGGTGAGAGAGAGAAGAAGAAAGTGGGGACTGTGAATATGAACAACTTTCAATAAGTTTGCATGTGAAGGGAAGCAAAAATTTGAGGCAGTAACTAGATGGAAATATAGGATCATGGGAGAAAGTTTTATTGGTCTGTTTTTCAAGACGAAAGATTTTAGAGCATCTTAGAATGCTGATAAGAATGTTCCAGAAGAGAAAGAGAAATTGCTATTTGCAAGGCAAAGAAGGGACGGTACAGGGGCACAGAGAATTTCTGAAACAGAAAGGAAAGGTGAGGCTATACATGCAGATTATTTTGTAGACTTGGTTGTGCAAAGATGAGAGTACTCCTGTTGAATTGGTTCTTATCTTCTATGGAAAATGTGAGGCAAAATCAACAGGGGATAGTGGAGGCTGTGGGGGAGGGACTGACATGGACTGTGAGATGACAGAGGGGCAAATGTGAGCAGTCTTTTGAAGAGTGAGAGAGCAAACACAAGAGGGCAGAATGAAACAATAGGTGGTGTTGACTGCCTGTGAGATTTATGGCCATGAATTTAATAGGACACAAGTCAGAATATTATGTGTTCTTCCCAGGCAGTCTTCAGCAGCTCAGGCGCAGGTGAGGATGAGGTGGGTGGTTGAGGTTAGCCATGGTTGGAATTCAGCCAGATGATTATGATGGAGGAAGAGTCAAGGAGTTTAGGATGCATGACCATAGAACCCTAAGGACAGAAATGCAGACATGAGGGTGGTGGGAAATGAAAAAAAGGTAGAGTCATGGAGATTGAAAATCTCAGTGATTCTTTAAAAATTGTTGGAGCAGAGGTACTAAAGCAGGTAATATGGAAGGATAGGAAAAGTAATGAAATTGAATGAAATTGAAGTTGATGTTTTGGAAATCACACAGAGAATGGTGAGATTAAGTTCAAGAATGACCTTGGAAATGGACTTCTGAGGGTTTTGTGATTTCACCCTAAATTATTCCTTTCCCTGTCTTGCCTTAGGGCCATCGTACCTGGTTCCTTCTAGTCATTCAGGTCTCAGCTCAAATGACTAAATTAGCCCCCGTAAACCCTATGGCCCCTGCCACTGTCCACCACATCATCTTTGTATTTTCATTCCTCCTCTCAAGATCCACATTACAGTATTTGTTTATTTGTCTCTTGTCTAAACCTCTGATGAAAATATAAACTCAACAAGGAGAGAAACAGTGCCTTCTTAGTTTACCACAGTATTCTCAGCATCTAGGACAGTGTCTCGTACATAGCAGATACTCAATAAATACTTGTTGTGTGAATGAATAAAAGGTCAAGTGAGAATTCAGCAGAAAGTGTGCTGTATCTCCAACACCAAATCCTGAAAATCATGCTTAAAACGTTATCCCTTCAGATTAGAGCTTCTGTCTCTGTTAAAATGCAACTGCCATGTGATACCCCAAAAGTGACCCAACATCATCTACTCATGCAGTACTTCAGCGGAGAATGAATAACCTGAATCTAATCAGGCAGAAGAAAAATCAGGCAGACATAAAATGAGGAATTTACTATTAAAATAAAAATGAAGACGGGGGAGTTCCCTGGTGGTCCAGTGGGTGGGACTCCATGCTACCAATGCGGGGGGCCCGGGTTTGATCCCTGGTTGGGGAGCTGGATCCCACATGCATGCCGCAGCTGGGAGGTCCACATGCCGCAACTAAGAGCCTGCATGCTGCAACTAAGAGTCCACATGCTGCATCAGGGATCCTGCATGCCACAACTGAGACCCAGAGCAGACAAAATAAATAAATAAATAAATATTTTTAAAAATAAATATAACAAGTCAAATTAAATAAAAATGAAGAGGGGGCTTCCCTGGTGGCGCAGTGGTTGAGAGTCCGCCTGCCAATGCAGGGGACACGGGTTCGTGCCCTGGTCCGGGAAGATCCCACATGCAGCGGAACAGCTGGGCCCGTGAGCCATGGCCGCTGAGCCTGCGCGTCCGGAGCCTGTGCGCCGCAACGGGAGAGGCCACAACAGTGAGAGGCCCGCGTACCACAAAAAAAAAAAAAAAAACGAAGAGGGACCGTATTCTTCAAAAATGTTATGGTCATAAAAGACAAAGAAAGGGGCTTCCCTGGTGGCGCAGTGGTTGAGAGTCCGCCTGCCGACGCAGGAGACACGGGTTCGTGCCCTGGGCCGGGAGGATCCCACATGCCGCGGAGCGGCTGGGCCCGTGAGCCATGGCCGCTGAGCCTGTGCCTCCGGAGCCTGTGCTCCGCAACGAGAGAGGCCACAACAGTGAGAGGCCCGCATACCGCAAAAAAAAAAAAAAAAAAAAAAAAGACAAAGAAAGACTGTGAAAATGTTCCAAATTAAAGAAGGCTAAAGAGACATGATGATTAAATGCAGTATCTGACCCTAGACTGAAACCTGCATTGAAGGAGAGTAAAATGCTTTAAAGGACATTATGTATGGAGAGTAAATTAGATTAAAATATTGTGTCAATGTAAACTTATCAAGTTGATAACTGTAATGTGGTTATGGAAGAAAATATCCCTACTCCTAGGAAATACACACTAAACTACTTAGGGTTAAAGGACCATGATGTGTATATAACTTACCCTCAAATAGTACAGAAAAAATTCCATGTAAACAGATATGGTTACAGCTATATAGATACAGATGGCACAAATGACAAAGCAAATAGGATAAATGTTAACAATAGGTAAATTTAGATAAAAGGGGGTATATGGATGTTTGTACTACATCTATTTCTGCAACTTTCTGTAAGTTTCATATTATTTCAAATAAAAAGTTAGGGGCTTCCCTGGTGGCGCAGTGGTTGAGCGTCCACCTGCTGATGCAGGGGACACAGTTTCGTGCCCCCGTCTGGGAAGATCCCACATGCCACGAAGCAGCTAGGCCCGTGAGCCATGGCCGTTGAGCCTGTGCATCTGGAGCCTGTGCTTCGCAACGGGAGAGGCCACAACAGTGAGAGGCCCACGTACCGCAAAAAAAAAAAAAAAAAAAAGTTAATTAAAAATTAGAACATTGGACTTCCCTGGCGGCACAGCAGATCCAATGCCAGCGACACAGGTTCTAGCCCTGGTCTGGGAAGATACCACATGCTGCGGAGTAACTAAGCCCATGCACCACAACTACTGAGCCTGCGCTCTAGAGCCCACGAGCCACAACTACTGAGCCCGTGTGCCACAACTATTGAAGCCCGCACACCTAAAGTCCATGCTCCACAGCAAGAGAAACCACCACAATGAGAAGCCCACACACCTCAATGAATAGTAGCCCCTGTTTGCCCCAACTGGAGAGAGTCCACGTGCAGCAACAAAGACCCAATGCAGCCAAAAATAAATTAATTAATTAATAAAAATATCAGAACATCTGGGAATGGCTTAACAACATAATTATAGTATTTGAAAACAGAACCGTCTTTAGAGATCAAATAATCTGAATCTTCCCTTTTACAGATAAGAACAAGGCCAGAAGAGTGTCATGCATATTTAGCAGGAACAGAAATAAAGATCAATTTAAGTTTGTAACATTAGACATACACCTACCCTACAACCTAGCAATTCCACTCCTGTATATTTACTAGCACAAATTAAAAATCTATGACCACAAAACACTTGTGTAACAGTGTTCATAGCAGCTTTAAATCCTTGTATATTCACATAACAGAATGATAAAGATTGAAGTATAAATATACATCACAACATAGATGAATCTCCAAAACTGGGGAGTGATCCTTCTTTCTCTACTTGTAAGAGTTTGTGTAATACTGGTATTATTTCTTTCTTAATGGTTTTACAGAATTCACCAGTGAAAACATCTGTGCCTGGAGTTTACTTTGTGGAAAGGTTTTTTTCTGTTTGTTTTTTGTTTGTTTTCTGGTTTTTTTTATCGTAGTCCAAACACTGTAGATGATACATTCTAGAAACTCTGGATTCTGTTATCTTCCTCTAAAAGAATAGATACAAACTGACTCACTTTGCCCTATACCTGAAACTAACACAACATTGTTAATCAACTATACTCCAATATAAAATAAAAGGTTTAAAAAAATAAAAATAAAAGCATTGAGATTGGTTCAAGATGGCAGAGTAGAAGGACGTGCTCTCACTCCCTCTTGCAAGAACACCAGAATTACAATTAACTGCTGAACAATCATCCACAGGAAGACAAAGGAACTCACCAAAAAAGATACCTCACATCCAAAGACAAAGGAGAAGCCACAATGAGATGGTACGAGGGGCGCAATCACAATAAAATCAAATCCCATAACTGCTGGGTGGGTGACTCACAAACTGGAGAACACTTATACCACAGAAGTCCACCACTGGAGTGAAAGTTCTGAGCCCCACATCAGGGTTCCCAATCTGCGGGTTCGGCAACGGGAGGAGGAATTCCTAGAGAATCAGACTTTGAAGGCTAGTGGGATTTAATTGCAGGACTTCGACAGGACTGGGGGAAACAGAGACTCCATTCTTGGAGGGCACACACAAAGTAGTGTGTTCATGGGGACCCAGGGGAAGGAGCAGTGACCCCATAGGAGATGGAACCAGACATACCTGCTAGTGTTGGAGGGTCTCCTTCAGAGGCAGGGGGTGGCTGTGTGTCACCGTGAGGACAAGGAAACTGGCAGTAGAAGTTCTGGGAAGCACTCCTTGGTGAGAGCCCTCCCAGAGTCTGCCATTAGCCCCACCAAAGAGCCCAGGTAGGCTCCAGTGTTGGGTCACCTCAGGCCAAACAACCAACAGGGAGGAAACCCAGCCCCACCCATCAGCAGACAAGTGGATTAAAGTTTTACTGAGCTCTGCCCACCAAAGCAATAGCCAGCTCTACCCACCAGCAGTCCCTCCCATCAGGAAATGTACACAAGCCTTTTAGATAGCCTCATCCACCAGAGGGCAGACAGCAGAAGCAAGAAGAACTACAATCCTGCAGCCTATGAAACAAAAACCACATTCACAGAAAGGTAGACAAGATGAAAAGACAGAGGGCTACGTACCAGATGAAGGAACAACATAAAACCCCAGAAAAACAACTAAATGAAGTGGACATAGGCAACCTTCCAGAAAAAGAATTCAGAATAATGATAGTGAAGATGATCCAGAACCTCGGAAAAAGAATGGAGGCACAGATCAAGAAGATGCAAGAAATGTTTAACAAAGATCTAGAAGAATTAAAGAACAAACAAACAGAGATGAACAATACAATAACTGAAATGAAAACTACACTAGAAGGAATCAATAGCAGAATAAGTGAGGCAGAAGAACAGATAAGTGACCTGGAAAACAGGATGGTGGAATTCACTGCTGCGGAACAGAATAAAGAAAAAAGAATGAAAAGAAATGAAGACAGCCTAAGAGACCTGTGGAACAACATTAAACGCAACGACATTCACATTATAGGGGTCCCAGAAGGAGAAGGGAGACAGAAAGGACCAAAAAAAATATTTGAAGAGATTATAGTAAAAAACTTCCCTAACATGGGAGAGGAAATAGCCACCCAAGTCCAGGAAGCGCAGAGAGTCCCATACAGGATAAACCCAAGGAGAAACATGCCAAGATACATGGTAATCAAATTGGCAAAAATTAAAGACAAAGAAAAATTATTGAAAGCAGCAAGGGAAAAATGACAAATAACATATAAGGGAACTCCCATAAGGTTAACAGCTGATTTCTCAGCAGAAACTCTACAAGCCAAAAGGGAGTGGCATGATATACTTAAAGTGATGAAAGGGAAGAACCTACAATCAAGATTACTCTACCTGTCAAGGATCTCATTCAGATTTGATGGAGAAATCAAAAGCATTACAGACAAGCAAAAGCTAAGACAATTCAGCACCACCAAACCAGCTCTACAACAAATGTGAAAGGAACTTCTCTACGTGGGAAACACAAGAGAAGAAAAGGACCTACAAAAACAAACCCAAAACAATTAAGAAAATGGTCATAGGTACATACATATCAATAATTACCTTAAACGTGAGTGGATTAAATGCTCCAACCAAAAGACACAGGCTTGCTCAATGGATAAAAAAACAAGACCCATCTATATGTTGTCTACAAGACACCCACTTCAGACCTAAGGACACATTCAGACTGAAAGTGAGGGGATGGAAAAAGATATTTCATGCAAATAGAAATCAAAAGAAAGCTGGAGTAGCAATACCCATATCGGATAAAATAGACTTTAAAATAAAGAATGTTACAAGAGACAAGGAAGGACACTACATAATGATCAAGGGATCAATCCAAGAAGAAGATATAATAATTATAAATATGTATGCACCCAACATAGGAGCACCTCAATACATAAGGCAACTGCTAACAGCTATAAAAGAGGAAATTGACAGTAACACAACAATAGTGGGGGACCTTAACACCTCACTTACACCAAAGGACAGATCATCCAAACAGAAAATTAACAAGGAAACCCAAGCTCTAAATAACACAATAGACCAGATAGATTCAGTTGATATTTATAGGACATTCCATCCAAAACCAGCAGATTACACTTTCTTCTCAAGTGCACATGGAACATTCTCCAGGATAGATCACATCTTGGGTAACAAATCAAGCCTTGGCAAATTTAAGAAAACTGAAATCATATCAAGCATCTTTTCTGACCACAATGCTATGAGATTAGAAATCAATTACAGGGAAAAAAACATTAAAAACACAAACACATGGAGGCTAAACATTACGTTACTAAGTAACTAAAAGATCACTGAAGAAATCAAAGAGGAAATCAAAAAATAACTAGAGACAAATGACAATGAAAACACGATGATCCAAAACCTATGGGCTGCAGCAAAAGCAGTTCTAAGAGGGAAGTTTATAGCTATACAAGCCTATCTCAAGAAACAAGAAAAATCTCAAATAAACAATCTAACCTTACACCTAAAGAAACTAGAGAAAGAAGAACAAACAAAACCCAAAGTTAGCAAAAGGAAAGAAATCATAAAGATCAGAGCAGAAATACATAAAATAGAAACAGAGTAAACAATAGCAAAGATCAATAAAACTATAAGCTGCTTCTTTGAGAAGATAAACAAAATTGATAAACCATTAGCCAGACTTATCAAGAAAAAGAGGGAGAGGACTCAAATCAATAAAATTAGAAATGAAAAAGGAGAAGTTACTGCAGACACTGCAGAAATACAAAGCATCCTAAGAGACTACTACAAGCAACTCTATGCCAATAAAATGGACAACCTGGAAGAAATGGACAAATTCTTAGCAAGGTATAACCTTCCAAGATTGAACCAGGAAGAAATAGAAAATATGAACAGACCAATAACAAGTAATGAAATTGAAACTGTGATTAAAAATCTTCCAACAAACAAAAGTCCAGGACCGATGGCTTCACAGGTGAATTCTATCATAGAGAAGAGCTAACACCTATCCTTCTCAAACTCTTCTAAAAAATTGCAGAGGAAGGAACACTCCCAAACTCATTCTATGAGGCCACCATCACCCTGATACCAAAACCAGACAAAGATACTACAAAAAAAGAAAATTACAGACCAATACCACTGATGAACATACATGCAAAAATTCCCCCCAAAATACTAGCAAACAGAATCCAACAGCACATTAAAAGGATCATACACCATGATCAAGTGGGATTTATCCCAGGGATGCAAGGATTCTTCAATATGTGCAAAGCAATCAATGTGATACACCATATTAACAAATTGAAGAATAAAAACCAGATGATCATCTCAATAGATGCAGAAAAAGCTTCTGACAAAATTCAACACCTATTTATGATAAAAACTCTCTAGAAAGTGGGCATAGAGGGAAACTACCTCGACATAATAAAGGCCATATATGACAAACCCACAGCCAACATCATCCTCAATGGTGAAAATCTGAAAGCATTTCCTCTAAGATCAGGAACAAGACAAGGATGTCCACTCTTGCCACTATTATTCAACATAGTTTTGGAAGTCCTAGCCATGACAATCAGAGAAGAAAAACAAATAAAAGGAATACAAATTGGAAAAGAAGAAGTAAATCTGTCACTGTTTGCAGATGACATGATACTATACATAGAGAATCCTAAAGATGCCACCAGAAAACTACTAGAGCTAATCAATGAGTTTGGTAAAGTAGCAGGATACAAAATTAATGCACAGAAATCTCTTGCATTCTTATACACTAATGATGAAAAATCTGAAAGAGAAATTAAGGAAACACTCCCATTTACCACTGCAACAAAAAGAATAAAATACCTAGGAATAAACCTACCTAGGGAGACAAAAGACCTGTATGCAGAAAACTATAAGACACTATTGAAAGAAATTAAAGATGATACCAACAGATGGAGAGACATACCATGTTCTTGGATTGGAAGAATCAATATTGTGAAAATGACTATCTTACCCAAAGCAATCTACAGATTCAATGCAATCCCTATCACATTACCAATGGCATTTTTTACAGAACTAGAACAAAAAGTCTTAAAATTTGTATGGAGACACAAAAGACCCCAAATAGCCAAAGCATTCTTGAGGGGAAAAAAATGGAGCTGGAGGAATCAGACTCCCTGACTTCAGACTATACTACAAAGCTACAGTAATGAAGACAACATGGTACTGGCACAAAAACAGAAATGTAGATCAATGGAACAGGATAGAAAGCCCAGAGATAAACCCACACACCTATGGTCAACTAATCTATGACAAAGGAGGCAAGGATATACAATGGAGAAAAGATAGCCTCTTCAATAAGTGGTGCTGGGAAAACTGGACAGCTACATGTAAAAGAATGAAATGAGAACACTCCTTAACACCATACACAAAAATAAACTCAAAATGGGCTAAAGACCTACATGTAAGGCCAGACACTATCAAACTCTTAGAGGAAAACATAGGAAGAACACTCTTTGACATAAATCACAGCAAGATCTTTTTGATCCACCTCCTAGAGTAATGGAAATAAAAACAAAAATAAACAAATGGGACCTAATGAAACTTAAAAGCTTTTGCACAGCAAAGGAAACCATAAACAAGATGAAAAGACAACCCTCAGAATGCGAGAAAATATTTGCAGATGAAGCAACGGACAAAGGATTAATCTCCAAAATATATAAACAGCTCATGCAGCTCAATATTTTTTAAAAAAAACCAACCCAATCCAAAAATGGGCAGAAGACCTAAATAGACATTTCTCCAAAGAGGACATACAGATGGCCAAGAAGCACATGAAAAGCTGCTCAACATCACTAATTATTAGAGAAATGCAAATCAAAACTAAAATGAGGTATCACATCATACCAATTAGAATGGGCATCATCAGAAAATCTACAAACAACAAATGCTGGAGAGGGTGTGGAGAAAAGGGAACCCTCTGGCACTGTTGGTGGGAATGTAAATTGATACAGCCACTATGGAGAACAGTATGTAGCTTCCTTAAAAGACTAAAAATAGAATTACCCTATGACCCGGCAATCCCACTACTGGGCATATACCCTGAGAAAACCATAATTCAAAAAGACACATGCACCCCAATGTTCATTGCAGTACTATTTACAATAGCCAAGTCATGGAAGCAACCTAAATGCCCATCAACAGATGAATGGATAAAGAAGAAGTGGTACATATATACAATGGAATATTACTCAGTCGTGAAAAGGAACAAAATTGGGTCATTTGTAGAAACGTGGATGGACCTAGAGACTGTCATACATAGTGAAGTAAATCAGAAAGAGAGAAACAAATATCGTATATTAATGCATATATGTGAAACCTAGAAAAATGGTACAGATGAAGCGGTTTGCAGGGCAGAAATTGAGACACAGATATAGAGAAGAAATGTATGGACACCAAGGGGGGAAAGCGGCGAGGGGTGGGGGTGGTGGGGGATGAATTGGGAGATTGGGATTGACATGTATATACTGATGTGTATAAAATGAATGACTAATAAGAACCTGCTGTATAAAAAATAAATAAAATTCAAAACAAACAAAAATAAAATACAAGCATTACTTTTTTTCTAGCAGTTAAATTATGAATGGATCACCTATCTGTTGAAGGCCTGGTTTAGGCTTTGTTTGGGTCATCTATACAGGTTTTGGGGGGTTTTCTTGGTTTTTTAAAATAAATTTATTTATTTTTTGGCTGCATTGGGTCTTCCTTGCTGTGAGCGGGCTTTCTCTAGTTGCAGTGAGCGGGGGCTACTCTTTGTTGTGGTACACAGGCTTCTCGTTGTGGTGCGCGGGCTTCTCACTGCGGTGGCTTCTCTTGTTGCAAAGCACGGGCCCTAGGCACGCGGGCTTCAGTAGTTGTAGCATGTGGGCTCCAGAGCGCAGGCTCAGTAGTTGTGGTGCATGGGCTTAGTTGCTCTGCGGCATGTTGGATCTTCCCGGACCAGGGCTCGAACCCATGTCCCCTGCATTGGCAGGTGGATTCCCAACCACTGTGCCACCAGGGAACCCTATCTATACAGGTTTTGCCATTAATCTTAGAGTGGGGTTTCTTAATCCTCGGATGTGGCCTTTACTCCTAAGGCTTAGCCCGTCCATGAATTCAATGGACAGCCTGAGGTATTTACCAAGCCCATCTAACTTAGCAGGACATGAACTCCAAATTCCTGTTCCCCTGGCAGTGGGCATCTGCAGAAGTCGCTGGTCAACTTTTTCAGCCTTTCAGATGATGTTTTTCTTTGGGGTGTCTTGCTAGTCTCATCATGCATGCACAGTTCCACACCTGCCAATAATTTGAGGGGAGTTTTCATGTACAATAGATTTCGGGTTCCCCACCCTATGACTCTCTTTTATACTCCTTGTCTTTTCAATATCCAGCTGCTCCGGCATTCCCAGACTCCACCTTTGACTTCTCAGCTCCATAAGACAGCCACCTCCAGCCTGAGTTCTGTCCCCCAGGGGCTGCACAGACTGGGGAACACTCTCAGAACAAAAGCCAGATAAATGTGGCTCTCATGCAGTGTGGTTTTCTTTCAAAGGACAGATCTCTCCACTGTCTCCCATCTCTGGGTCACTCGCCAGTGCCTCCAAAGAGTAAATTTAAAACAAAAAACAAAAAACAAAAAACCAGACTTTAAAATTTAGATCAGTTTTAGGTTAACAACAAAATGGAGCAGAAAGTACAGAATGTTCCCATATACTTCCTACGCTCTCCACTCGCACATCCTCTCTATCAACGTCCTGCACCAGAGTGGTACAATTACTACAACTGATGACTCTACATCGACACATTGTTATCACCATAGTTTACATTAGCAGTTCACTCTTGATGTTGATAGTCTATGGGCTTTAACAAATATACAGTGACATGTATCCACCACCATAGTATCATACGGAGTAGTTTCACGGCCCTAGAATTCTTCTGTGCTCTGCCTATTCGTTCCCCTTCCCCTCCAACTCCTAGCAACCAATGATTTTTTTACTGTCTTCATAGTTTTGCCTTTTCCAGAATGTCATATGGTTGCACTCCTATAGTATGCAGCCTTTGCTGATTAGTTTCTTTCACTTAGTAATACGCATTTAAGTTTCCTCCACGTCTTTTCGTGGCTTGATAGCTCACTTATTTTTAGTGCTGGGTAATATTCCATTGTCTGAATGTACCACATTTTATTCGTCCATCCACCTACTGTAGGACATCCTGGTTGCTTCCAAGTTTTGGAATTATGAATCAAGCTTCTATAAACATGTGTGTGCATATTTTTGTGTGGATATAAGCTGTCAACTAGCTTGGGTAAATACCAGAGTGTGATGGCTGGATCGTATGGTAAGAGTATGTTTAATTTTGTAAGAAAGCTGCCAAACTGTCTCTAAGGTGGCTGTACCATTTTTCATTCCCACCAGCAATGTATGAGAGTTCCTGTTGTTCTACATCCTCACCAGCATTTGTTGTCAGTGTTTCAGATTTTAGCCATTCTAACAGGTGTGTAGAAGTAGCTCATTGTGCTTTACTGTGCAATTCCCTTACGACATATGATGTGGAACATCTTTTCGTATGTTTATTTCACATCTGTATATCTTGCTTGGTGAAGTTTCTGTTCAGGTCTTTTGCTCATTTTTTAATTAGGTTGTTCATTTCCTTATTGCTAAGTTTTAAGTGTTCTTTGTATATCTTGCACAACAGTGCTTTATCAAGTATTTCTTCTGCAAATATTTTCTCCCAGTCTGTACCTTGTCTTCTCATTTTCCTGACAGTGTCTTTTGAGAGCAGGAGTTTTTAATTTTAATGAAGTTCAGTGCATCAATTATTTTTTCATGAGTTGTGCCTTGGTGTTATAATTTAAAAGTCATTGCAATACCCCAAATCACGTAGAATTCTCCTATGTTATCTTCCAGGAGTTTATTAGCTTTGCATTTTACATGTAGATCGATGGTCCTTTTCAAGTTAGTTTTTGTGAAGGTTGTAAAGTCTGTCTAGATTCATTTTTTTGCATGTGGATGTCCAATTTTTCCAGCACCGTTTGTTGAAAAGCCTATCTTTTCTCCACGGAATTTCCTTTGCTCCTTTGTCAAAGGTCAGTTGACTGTCTTTATGTGTGTCTGATTATGGTTTCTCTATTCTATTCCATTGATATATTTGTCTATTATTTTGCCAATACCACACTTTTTTTTAACTTTTTCTTTTATATTGGAGTATAGCCAATTAACAATGTTGTGGTAGTTTCAGGTGCACAGCAAAGGGACTTAGCCATACATATACACGTATCCATTCTCCCCCAGACTCCCCTCCCATCCAGGCTGCCACTTAACATTGAGCAGAGTTCCTTGTGCTATACAGTAGGTCCTTGTTGCTTATCCTTTTAAAATATAGTAATAGATACCACACTGCCTTGATTACTGTAGCTTAATAATCTTGAAGTCAGGTAGTGTCAGTCCTCTGACTTTGTTCTTCTCCTTCCATACTGTGTGGGCTATTCTGGATCTTTTGCCTCCCCAGATAAACTTTAGTATCAGTCTGTTAATATCTACAAAATAATTTGCTGGGATTTTGACTGGGACAGATTAATTTTTGAGAGTTTATCATTGTAATCAGTAGGAATGCTGGTCCAAAACAGGTATCAAAGTCTTGTCCAGCACTGACTGATTTTGCTAGAAAAGTCTAAATGTCCAGACCCTGTTTTCAGTATTCTTAAAACCCAGTTGGAAAGAAATGGTTAACACAGGAAACAACTAGAGAACAAAAACGGCAATGTATGACTTAATATTACTGGGGTAATAAAACCAGTCAATGCATTAAGAGTTCAGAGAAGAAAACGATTCAATCAAATATATTTTCATATATGAACATCCAGGTTTCAAACTATCCTTGAAAATTCTGTTTGGCATAGCATATGTGCAAGGCTGCGTTTTTGAGTGTGACTGCTATTTCTCAGGTACCAGAGGTCTAGGATTCTGAGATGGCCTAATGGTACCTTGTCAGGAAATAAGGATCTTGATAATGTATATGAAGGCTTGCCCTTGGCCAGGACACTAGAAACAAAGTTCTTAATAGAAATTCATTATTCTTCTTTCTGCTTATGAGCATTCAACTTCCACAGATCCACCCTGGATTGCCCTGGGGAGTGAGGGTGACAGATATCTGTAGTGCTTTACTAATCACAATTTGAATTCTAAGAGTCCAACTAGCTAATTCAAGCAATATTCCAACAAGACAAGGAAAAAGGCGGAGAGGGAAAGAGAAAAAGTATTTGGGTAGCTTAGCCATCTTGACTTTCACTAACCTTTGATGTTTGAGAACACGGCTTCACTTAGATCTCTTACAGCACATGAAGGCTGTGATCCACCTTTGAACATTACATACCTTGTGAACCTGCCTGCCAAGTCAATTAACTTTTACAATTCCATCTCCAACTGAGAATTGCAAAAGAACATTCTCATACTGTTGCTATGAATTAAAGAGAGCAAGAACTCCTCAAAACTGAAATCTTTTTAAAATCCTCAAAACTATCAAACACAAACCATGTGATAAACTGCAATAATCAGAAGAACATATAGACTGCTGACCAATTCAGTGAGAGCCAACTACGCACTTCCTAAAAAGAAGGAATTCTATTTGGCGTCTTGGATTTCGTGTGTGGCAAGAGAGCCCTTTGATACCTCCAGGTACTGATCATGACTTCAGTTACTACAAGAATTTCACAATAAAATTCATTGCGTACAGGTGAAAGGCACTTTGCACAATGAAATTCAAAAGCAGATTCTTTCTACAAACCAGCTATTTACTGAGATCCTTGAGCTACTGGGGTCAGAACGAAACAGAGTGGTCAGCAATTGCCTAGTGAATTTTTGATAAATAAATTAAGCTATTCCCAGGAAATAAAATTTCTATTCTTTTTAAAAGCATCTTTGCTTCTTTTTTTCCTAGAATAGCCTGATATTTAGTAACCCTGTTATTACCCATGTGCTCAGACAAAAATATTCACCTTGTTTATGAGTTTATAAGCTACTAATAGGAATATTTAAAATATTATGCTTCTTTCTATCTCCAAGCATTTATTGATTTAACAAACGTTTATCAATTTCTGCCTGTCTTCCAAGCTCTGTATCAGGCCCCGAGGATAGAGTGGGAAGCAAAACTTAGCTCCTGGATTTAAGTTCACAGGTATTCACAAATAATTATAGCAAGTGATACATACCCTAACAGAATTGCCTTCAAGGTCCTATGGAAACTCAAGGAGGAGAAGACATATAAATAGAGAAGGATGAGCAGGCGTGTGCTTGGCAGAGTCTACAAGGAAGGACATTCCTGGCAGAGAAGATGTACCTGCAAAGACAGGAAGGGGTCACTCCACACAGAACAGAGTGGGTGGTCCCCTCTGGCTGTGTCCGCGGTACAGAAGGAGAGGGCTGGGGAAGAAGCTGGGTAGTCAGTGGAAGCACCCTAGAACTGGTACACCATGCTCGGGAGTTTAGACCTCCTCCTGCAAGGAGCGGGGAGCCACCGAAAGACATTAAGCAGGACATAATCAGATTTGTGTTTACATATTCCTCTGCAAACAGCATAGAGAATGGACTGGAGGGGATAAGACTGGAAGCATAGGAACAAGTTAGGAATTTATACAATTGTCCATTCAAGAAAGGATGAGCACAATGTAATATTATTTAGCCATTGAAAATAATTAAAGTACTGTACATGCTACAACAGGGTTGAACCTCAAAACACTATGCTAAGTGACAGGAGCCAATCACAAAAGGCCACATATTATATAATTCCATTCATATGAAGTATCCAGAATTGGCAAAACTGTAGAGATATAAAGTAGCTTCGTGGTTGCCAAAGGTTAGGAGGAGGAGGGACTGGGAGAATGGTTAAGGGGTACTCTTTGTGGGGTGATGAAAATGTTCTAGAATTGATTGTGGTCATAGATGCACAACTCTGTGGCTATACTAAAAGCCACTAAATCGTACACTTTAAAAGGGTGAGTTTTATGATATGTGAATTACATCTCAATAAAAATATTTTTTCTAGAAAAACAATGCAGTGGGAATGACAGTAGTGACAATTCTCTGATTCTTACTGGCTGAGCTGGGTGGATAGGGCCACCACAAATCAGGACAGGGAATTCAGAGGATGACAAGCTCCTTTGTGGACATTTTGGTTTGTAATGCCTGTGAAGTGTCAAGATGGTAATGAATAATGGCCAGGGGAACTTATAAGAGTCCAGGCAGAAAGATTTGAAATATTCAGCACATACTTTGTACTAGTGTCTACGGAGGGCACGTGGGGTGAAAAGAGGCCAGGGCTAGACCACGAAGGAATATCATGTTTGAGGAACAGACAGAAGAGGTGCTTTCAAAGGACAGTGAGAGGAAGCTACCAGAGCGCAAAGAGGTAAATAAATAGCCTGACACCTGATGAGCCCAGTCATGTCACTAACTCAGTGTTTCAAAATACGTGGGAGCATCTCCAAACATGATTTTGTTTAATCAGGGAATCTTGTGGTCAACTGCACCCATTCTGGAATCTGTAAGACTGCCATTGCCCTGTGACTCAGCCCACTAGCTGGACACCAACCACCGGCTTCTGCACTGTCCTGAAACCTAGCCTACCTGCCTTTGCTCATCTGTTACAGTATTGGCAACATGCCGTTTTCATTTTCCCTGTTCTGCTAATGAAGTGATTATGTTCAGCTTTCATCATAATTAGCATTCATTTAGTTCAAGTGCTTTGTAATTAATCTTTCATGCTAATTAATCTTGTTATACATTAATACATCACAAAACATGCAAAAGCAAAACACTTTCCTTACTCGCAGATTAAATTAAGCTTCTTCACCCTAAAAGCAGAGTGGAAGAAAACGTAACTAGACAAATCGAACCACAGAAAACCTCCATGTGCTGAAAAACTGCTCTGGTCTGCATTAAATTCTGCATTCAGAAAATTGGAAAAATAAGCTCAGCCAAACCATACCTTGTCCCATTTTTCTCAGTTAGCAGGACATCCCTTCTCAACTAGCTTATGATTTAAAAAATAAAGAGATTTTTCAATACTCATTTTTATTCTTTATTCGAATTTTAAATGTGGAATTATCAGCAAATGCTGCCAAGGTAGGTGTTGCAGATTATGTTCTTTATTATTACCTTCCAAGCAATAAACAGGCCTTACTTCTGTAAATATTGCTTTATGATTTTATACAATCTCTTTCACGTATTTTTTCTGTTTTGATCCTCACAGAGACCTGGGGTGGAGACAGCATGGTCAGAAGAGAGGCTATTTGGGTTTAAACTCTGATTCTGTTTCCCTAGCTATGCGGCCATAGGCATGTCACTCTCTGTCTTGTTTTCTCATTTCTAAAATGATTGCTACTCACTGGGGTTGCCTGAAGATTAAATGAATTCATATATGCAAAATGCTTAGAACTGTGCCTGGTATAGAGTAAATGCTCAATAAATATTACCATTGACATTTGAGCAACGTGGGGAAGAAGGATGGGTTAGGGACAATGACTACCCTCCCACCCCTGTAGTTAAAAATCTGCAAATAACTTCTGACTTCAAAAAACTCTTAACTGCTAATAGTCTTTTGCTGACCAGAAGCCTTCTGAAAACATAAAACAGCCGATTAACACATTTTTTGTATGTTATATGTATATCTACATATATTTTATGCATTCATGACATACCTTTTTCTTAGTTTTTCAGTATTTCTAGGCTATAAGGTTCGTCTGCAAGTTTTTTCAAATTGCCACAAATCCCAAAAAAGTTTTTTCTATATATTTATTGAAAAAAATCCACATAGGGCTTCCCTGGTGGCGCAGTGGTTGAGAATCCGCCTGCGGATGCAGGGGACACGGGTTCGTGCCCCGGTCCGGGAAGTTCCCACATGCCGCGGAGCAGCTGGGCCCATGAGCCATGGCCGCTGGGCCTGCGCGTCCGGAGCCTGTGCTCCGCAACGGGAGAGGCCACAGCAGTGAGAGGCCCACGTACCACCAAAAAAAAAAAAAAAAAAATCCACATATAAGTGGACTCACACAATTCACACCTGTGTTGTTTAAGAGTCTGCTGTATTAATATTGTAGTCACCATTCTTATCAATGTTTCCTGAGACCAGAGGCATAGAAAGATAAAGCTATTCAAATAACATACAGCAGGACTCCTGTCCCTACCTATCAGGATTTCAGATGCTTTTCCCTCAGCCACTGAGCCAGTAGCAACTCAGGCTTTGGGGCACAACCCAGTACCTTAGTGAATACCCCCAGAGGACTCTGGGTGGTGCTGAACCAAGGGGGTCTCCAGGATCAGAGTGCTGGAAAGTCCCCAACCGCACGCCTACCCCGTGAGAGCCAGGCTCTTGGCTGGCTAACCTCCAGCTCAGGGATGCAGCATGAACCTTGCTAATTATTTGTCCATCTAGATGAGAGTCACCTAACACACATTTCCAAATGGTAATCTGCCATTTTTTTCTACATTAAGACCCAAACATTATGACAAGCATGTTGGTCTGTGTGACCAGGGTTTGTGCAGGCATTCTTGGTGTCCCTTCCATAAGGGACCCAGGCCCTTTGTTTGTATCTCTTTTTTTTTTTTTTTTTTCCCGGTACGCGGGCCTCTCACTGTTGTGGCCTCTCCCGTTGCGGAGCACAGGCTCCGGACGTGCAGGCTCAGCGGCCATGGCTCACGGGCCCAGCCGCTCCGCGGCATGTGGGATCTTCCCGGACCGGGGCACGAACCCGTGTCCCCTGCACCGGCAGGCGGATTCTCAACCACTGCGCCACCAGGGAAGCCCGTTTGTATCTCTTAAATGGCACTCTGAGCCCTTCCTTTATGCATGTGGCAGGAATCTGGTTTATCCCCAGGTGCATCACCTTGGCTTGCTCCCCACCAAGGCCTGGCTTCCATTTGCTTCCATTCATACGGATTTAGGAGCCAGCACAGTAGGATGCCATAAGAAAGCTCTAAAATCTATTCTGTACTTCTCCACAGCAGTTATAAATATTAAGAAAAGGATCTGATTCCTGAATCCTCTGATCTTAACCAGAACAAGCCATATGATAATTATCATTAATAATAACAATTTGTATAGCAATTTGCAGATTACAGGTTTTTTTTTTTTTTTTAATCAACTTTACCTCATTTGATACTCAAAACGGTCAGGGAAATTATATTCCTCATTTTACAAATAAAGAATCTGAATGTTCAAGTGCTTAGTTTGAGGCTAAAGAGCCAAAAGAGATGAATAAGGTTTCTTGATACAAATCTGATGTTATATCTACAAAAACTCGTTACCTCTTTCTAAGTATGAAAGATATTCTGGGTATGAATTTTCCATTTGTTATGTCATCCTTTTTCCTTTTTCAAGATTTATTTTTTAAAATGAAATAATTTCAGATTTACAAAAATGTTGTAAAAATAGTACAATGAATTATGCATACAGTCAGTCTTCTCTATCCACGGGTTCTGCATCCACAGATTCAACCAACTGCAGATGGAAAATATTTGGGGAAAAAATTGCAGAAAGTTCCAAAAAGCAAAACTTGAAATTGCTGAGAACCAGCAACTATTTACATATTAGGTATTAAAAGTAATCTAGAGATGCTTTAGTATACAGAGGATGTGCATAGGTTATATGCAAATACTACACCATTGTATATAAGGGACTTGAGCATTCACAGATTTGGGCATCTGCAGGGATTCCTAGAAACAATCCCCCATGGATACGGAGGGATGACAGTACTCTTCAGCCAGCTTCCCCAAATACTAACATTTCACATAACTACAATACAATCATCAAAACCAGAAAATTAGCATTGATACAACATCATTATCTAATATTTAGACTTCATGTAAATTTCACCAATTTTCCCATTAACATATCTGATCTAAGATAAAATCTAAAATCACATGTTGCATCAACTGTTGTATCTCCTTAGTCTTCTTTAATCAATAACAGTTCTTCAGTCTTTGTCTTTGATGACCTTGGCACTTTGGAAAAGTACTGGGTGGGCCAAAAAGTGCCTTCAGTTTTTAAGTAAAAATAAAAGACACATTTTTCATTTTCATCAAGAACTTTATTGAACAACGTATTCACCGTTTTGTTCCACTACCTCCTGCCATTTTTCAGGCAACTTCGTAATTCCATCTTCCCAAAGCTTTTTATCTTTTTGAGAAAAGAATTGTTCCAGGTGCCTTTTACAGTCTTCCAGGGAATTGAAATTTTTTTCCATTAAGAGAATTTTGTAAAGACTGAAATAAATGGAAATCCAAAGGTGCAATGAATATGGCAGATGAATCAGAACTTCCAAGCCAAGCTGTAACAGTTTTTGCCTGGTCATCAAAGAAACATGTGGTCTTGCGTTATCCTGATGGAATATTATGTGTTTTCTGTTGACTAATTCTGGATGCTCTCTGTCAAGTGCCGCTTTCAGTTGGTCTAGTTGGGAGCAGTACTTGTTGGAATTAATTGCTTGGTTTTCCAGACAAGCTCATGATAGAAAACTCCCTTCCAATTCCACCATATACACAACATCACCTTCTTTGGATGAAGACCAGCCTTTGGCATGGTTGGTGGTGGTTCACTTTGCTTGCCCCACTATCTCTTTCTTTCCACAGTGTTGTACAGTATCCACTTTTCATCGCCCATCACAATTTGTTTTAAAAATGGAATGTTTTCATTACTTTTTTTTTTTTTTTTTTTTTGCGGTACGCGGGCCTCTCACTGTTGTGGCCTCTCCCGTTGCAGAGCACAGGCTCCAGACACGCAGGTTCAGTGGCCATGGCTCACCAGCCTAGCCGCTCCGTGGCATGTGGGATCTTCCCAGACCGGGGCATGAACCTGTGTCCCCTGAATCAGCAGGCAGACTCTCAACCACTGAGCCACCAGGGAAGCCCTTCATTACATTTTTCAGTAGAGAATCATGTGCAGAAATATGGTCAAGAAGGTTTTTTTCATTTAACTTATGTGGAACCCAAACACAAAGTGATTCACATAACCAAGCTGGTGCAAATGATTTTCATGGCTTGATGTGGATATTTTGAGTATGTTGGCTATCTCCCACATGGTATAATATTTATCGTTCTCAATTATTGTTTTGATTTGATTGCTATCAATTTCAACTGGTCTACTCGACTGTGGAGCATCATCTAGCAGAAAATCTCCAGCGTGAAACTTCACAAACCACTTTTGACACGTTTGATCAGTCACAGCACCTTCTCCATACACTGAACAAATCTTTTTATGCATTTCGGTTGCATTTTTACCTTTCTGAAATAATAAAGCATAATATGCCAAAAATGTTGCTTTTTTTCTTACATCTTCAATATTAAAATGGCTACACAAAAATTCACCAATTTTGATGAGTCTTGTTTTAAATGTACACTGATATGACAGCTGTCACATAACAGTCTAATAAAACTGTTTTGAATGAAGTTAAAGACAACTAAGTGCTACTAGAACCATCTTACAGAAAAAAAACAAATGAACTTTTGGCTAACCCAACATTAGCCAATTCATTTGTAGACTGTTCCTCTATTTGGGTTTGTGTGATGAGTCTTCATAATTAAAGTCAGCTATGCATTTTTGGAAAGAATGCTGCAGAAGTTATGTTGTGTTCTTCCCAGTACATCATATTAGGAGGCACAAGATGTCAATTAGTCTAATTACTGATAATGTAAACTGTGATCACAAGGTTAAGTGGTGTCTTCCAGGTTTCTCCACTGTAAAGATATTTTCCCCCATTTAATTAAGAGATACTTTGAGACTACATAAGTATTCTGTTTCTCAACTTCTTTTCACCTAATACTTATTTGCTGAACAGTAATTTTCTATTTCCATCATTCTTTCTTCATTCATTAGTTGGAATTCTTTTCTAAAGAAAAAACAGTTCCCCTCCCCTCTTTATTTATGTACAAACCCAAATATGATTCCTTTATAATACGTGTTTTTTGTTTTTTGTTTTTGTGGTACGTGGGCCTCTCACTGTTGTGGCCTCTCCCGTTGCGGAGCACAGGCTCCAGACGCGCAGGCTCAGTGGCCATGGCTCATGGGCCCAGCTGCTCTGTGGCATGTGGGATCTTCCCGGACTGGGGCACGAACCCGTGTCCCCTGCATCGGCAGGTGGACTCTCAACCACTGCGCCACCCGGGAAGCCCCTCCTGTATTCTTTTGACATGTTACCATAGTATCTCTCACTAGCTCCAAAATGGGCCAGGTACATCTTGTATTTTCCCATCCCCAGTCCTAAAATCAGGTGTTTTCTGAGTGTATCTGATTTTGTTTATTGAAGAATGATATTAAGAAACAAAGCTTTTGTTCTATATGTGCTCATTTGTCATGGGGCTTCATTGCCTCTAGGCATTCTCAGCAAGCAAAGCTAAGACACACACACACACACACCTATATAAATTTCTATGTTGGTAAATAGAGATAGTGTTACTCTTTATTTACTAATTCTTTTATTTTTAATAGATTTCTCTTGTTGAATTGTATTGGCTAACATCTCTAGTACAATACTGAATAGCAGTAGAGATAGTAGGTATCCTTGCTGAGTTTCTGATCTTAGTGGAAATGCCTCTAGAGTTTCCCCTTTAAGTAAGATGATGGATTTTAGGACTAAGGTATATATATATACCATGTTAAAGTATCCATCAGTTCTTATTTTCTTGAACATTTTTATCAGCAAGAAGAAATCCAAATCCAGGCAGAAGGTATGGGAAGAAAGACACAATGGCAAACATGGACGCTGATAAAATATGCCAGTGTATTAACTATAAAAATCTTCACACCTCTCTTCATCCACCCTTGCCATAGCCTTTCTATTGTCAGAGTCTCATTCCCTGCCCCTGGACTTTGGGGTTAGTCACTGTTTTGGCCAATGAAATGGCTAAAAAGAAATGACAAGGCTTCCCTGGTGGCGCAGTGGTTGAGAATCCGCCTGCTGATGCAGGGGACATGGGTTCATGCCCCGGTTTCGGAGGATCCCACATGCCGTGGAGCGGCTGGGCCCAGGAGCCATGGCCGCTGGGCCTGCACGTCCGGAGCCTGTGCTCCGCAAGGGGAGAGACAGAGAGACCACGGCAGTGAGAGGCCCGAGTACTGCAAAAAAAAAGAGAAATGACAGTGTGCCAGTTCTAAGACTAAATCTTAAGAGCCCTCACATATTTTCTGTTGCCCACTTATGACTTTGCCATTGCCATGAGAAGAAGCTTTTCCCCTTGTACAGCTGTTGCCCTGCAGCATGGGCATCCAAATAAATACATATTGAACAGAGGTTCCCTAGCCAAACACAGACCTATAATGAGAAGCAGATCTGTACAGCACAGCACAACACAGCTTAGATCAGCAGAGCCCCAGCTGACAAGTGTTCAGTGAACCAATCCTTTATTTTAGATTCCATTTGCTTACTTGGCATAAAAGGGAGATATAACGCCTATAATCTCTTGCCAACCATTTTGAGCCCTTGTTTTGAATAAGGTACTTTTGTATCTTGCTAATCTGCCAGACCAGCAGCCTTTAATGCTAGGATCTACGTTATAGCCTCCAGTTCCCAATACTATTCTTTAGGTCTTTGAATCTCTTTTATGCTATTGCAATCACAGTGATTTATCTGCATTTATTTTTTGTCAGTTTGGCTTAGAATATTGTGGGTGTTGTCCAATATTTGATACAGTGGTTCCAGCTCATTTCTTTCAGGGAGGCATTGGGGAGTAGTAATCTTCCTAAACCTTTTTTTTAAAAATACCCTGAGGAAGAATATGAATTCTATTGGTCCACTATCTCCTGTGCACCATTAAGTTTACCTTTTGAATCATAATCAATAACTCCTATCTAATCTCTAATCAATTTTCCCTCTGATTTATTCTTAAGAACTCTTCTTTCTAGTTTTGGAGGCTTTTACATTCTTTGGCAAAATCTCTTTTGACTTCCTATAGTCTACCAGTTGTAGGTTATTCATGCTCCCAGTTTGGCTCCTTCAATTTTTTGAAAAACATGTTTTCCTTGTAATAACCTCTTTGCTTCTGGCAGATAGGGATAACATAAGTTTAACAAGAGTTAATTATGTTAGCAAATTTTCCATTCACACCAACACTACGCAAAACATGTGTACTAAGCAGTGATATTCAACGGTGTCCAGGAAACTGAAATAACATCTGGTTGCAATAAGCTTCTACCAAAGTGCAGGGAGATAAAGTCCCCAAACTGCTGT
This sequence comes from Kogia breviceps, assembly GCF_026419965.1. Taxonomy (NCBI): domain Eukaryota; kingdom Metazoa; phylum Chordata; class Mammalia; order Artiodactyla; family Physeteridae; genus Kogia; species Kogia breviceps. Next base: position 74,475,387 of record NC_081320.1, on the reverse strand, counting down.
AAAGGAGTTCAAGGCAAATCATATTTCTATGAAAAATTGATGTAGCATCAAACATGATACAGCCTTAGACATTTCAGTGAGCTTGTGTTATGAAAAGTATAACTCTTGTGTTTTATACCTGCATGCAGTAAAAGTATCAGAAGTGTCTGAAAAGGCTATCTCATTACTTAGACTCTTAAATTGCCATCCTGCATTTTTAAAAGTCACAAAATAATGGATTTGTGATATGAAGAATGCATTGATATCTCTGAGTTTTATCTCTGGAGTGAAAATAAATGAGGCGGTATTTTAAAGAGTCACCAAGTTCAGTGTTTATGACAATAATAAAAACTTTCAATAGAGAATGTTCTAAAAGAGATTTGAGTTTTTATACTGGATACAGTACAAGACTGAGACACTAAGTTTATGTAGTGACAAATAGTCATTTAGGAAAGAACTGATGCTTTCAAGCAACCACAGGTGATTTACAAGCAAACAGAATCTCAAGTAGTAATGCAGGAAAAACTGAAGACCACAATTTCTGTTCTCAACTGGAAATAATCTAGAAGTTCAGTTAATGCCAAGCAGCAAGCTCAAGGACACTTACCAGGAAGCTGTGATCTTGTTTTAGTTCAAGAATCTCAAAGATTTCACTGAAGCTACCAACTTGACTATTTTGTAAGTATTGTTTTGCCGCTGGGCTTGGGAGTGGGGTGTTGAGTCAGTTCTCAGCATCAGCATCACTGGTCCACACAAGGCTCCAGGACTTTTGCTTTTATGTTTTTTATTCCATTTTACCCCAATTCTCCACTCCCATCCCCTTTCCCCACAGGCAAGCATTCTAATGTATTTGTAATCATTCATTTCGTTAATACTTATTGTATGTATGCCTATTATGTGTCAGTTCAAAGGGATAGGAATACATCAGTGACCGAAACAGAATTAAAAAAAAAAAAAATTAACTGACTTCTGGGAACCTAGCTTCCAGTGAGGGATGCACAATGAAAAATTAAGTAGTAAATATTATTAAAGGATAAAAAATACTATGGGGAAAATAAAACAAAGAAGAGGAAGTAGAAATGCTGGGAGGTAGGGCTATTTTAAACAGGTTGGCCAAGCAAGGCCATACTCAGGAGGTGACGTTTGAATAAAGATGTGAAGAAGGTGAGCATGTGAGCCATGCAGATATGCAAGAGAAGCCCCTGGGAACAGCCAGCACAGGTCTCTGAAGTACCAAGGGTCTGGTGAGTATATATTCACATATATATACTCACATGCTCTTGCAAAATATATATTGTTGTTTTAGGTGTATATATGTTAATTTTCATAATTCCATTTGTAATAGTCTGGGTCCTCCAGAGAAATAGAACCAATAGGAGGTATATACAGAGAGAGAAATAAAGATATAGAGATAGAGATAGAGATAGAGATAGAGATAGAGATAGAGATAGAGATATACTGTAAGAGATTGGCTTAGGTGATTTTTGAAGGCTGAGAAGTCCAAGATCCGCAGTCAGCAAATTCAAGACCCTGGAGAGCTGATGATATAGTTCAGTCCAAGTCCAAGTCCAAAGGTAGGAGAAGACCAATGTCCCAACTTGAAGACAGAGGCTGAGAGAAAGAATTCTTTCTTACTCAGCCTTTTATTCTATTCAGGCCTTCAATGAATTGAATGAGGCCCACCCACATTGGGGAGGGCACTCTACTTTACTCAGTCTTCTGATTCAAATGCTAATCTCATCCAGAAGCACCCTCACAGACACACCCAGAAATAATGTTTAACCTAATATCTGGGCACCCAGTCAAGCCGACACATAAAATTAACCATCCCAGTATTGTATGGGTTTTCTCATCCTGTTTCTTACTTTTACTCAGAATAACGTTTTTAAGATCAATAGTTGTGGTAGGCAGAATGCTAAGATGGTCCCCACGACCTTTTCCCCTGGTACATGATGATGTTATGTTACGTGGCAAAGCAATATTGTGGATATAATTATAGTTACTAATCAGTTGACATTAAGATAAGAAGATTATCCCAGTGGGCCTAACCTAATCACATGAGCCCTTTAAGAGCAGTTGTCTCTGGCTTCTTGCAAAAGAGGAAGTCAGAGAAAACCCAAGCATGAAAACGATTCAACACACCATGATTGGTTTAAGGATGAAAGCAGCCATGTGATGAGGAGTGGGGTGACCTCTAGGGGTTAAGAGCAGCCCCTGGCTGACAGCCAGCAAGAAAACAGCAACCTCAGTCCTACAACTGCAAGAAACTGAGTTCTGCCAACAACCTGATTTGGTGGATTCTCTCCCAGAGCTTCTAGATAAGAACGCAGTCCCACTGACACTTTGATTTCAGCCTTGTGAGACCCTGAGCAGAGAACTCAGTCACACCACGCCTGAATTTCTAACCGACAGAACTACAAGATAATAAATGGGTGCTGTTTTAAGAAACTACATTTGTGGTAATTTATTACACAGCAATAGAAAATGAATACAGTAGTGTTGCTGTAGTGTTTATTTATTTAAAAAACACATGCAGTAGTGTTTTTTGCTTCACATGAGGCAAGATTGCAAGAACTTTACAAGTATTAATTCCTTTAATTGTCATAACTCAGAGATACCGGTTTTATTATTTTTTCCCATTTTACAGAAGAAGAAACTAAGAAACAGAGAAGTTAGGTTACTTGCCAAATGGCAGGTGCCAAAACCAACAGTCAAACCTAGGTGATCTGGTGTGGAATCACTGTTCAAACCCCACAGCTGGTTCTTTGCTTCTAGCTGCTGCATAATATTTCATACTGTGCATCTCCCACACTTAACTCTTAATTTTCTAGGGATGGATTTCTCATGGCCCTGCACAAGAAGCTCACCAAAGACTAGGAGTTTCATAGGTCCTAGGGTACACATGTAATGTGACTAAGTACTTCTGCATGGTTCTCTAGAATAACCCCATTTGTCCACACCACCAGCAGCCCATCAGGGCCACCATATGTCTGCCATGGGCATCTTCCAGTTTTGCAATTCCAGCCAATCTGATGAAAAGTGATATTTCAAATGGGTGGAAGAGCTAAATAGACATTTCTCCAAAGAAGACATACAGATGGCCAAAAAGAACATGAAAAGATGCTCAACATCACTAATTATCAGAGAAATGCAAATCAAAACTACAATGAGGTATCACCTCACACTGGTCATAATGGCCATCATCAAAAAATCTACAAACAATAAATGCTGGAGAGTATGTAGAGAAAAGGGAACCCTCCTACACTGCTGCTGGAAATGTAAACTGGTACAGCCACTATAGAGAACAGTATGGAGATTCCTTAAAAAACTAAAAATAAAACTACCATAAGATCCAACAATCCCACTCCTGGGCATATATCCAAAGAAAACCAAATTTGAAAAGATACATGCACCCCAATGTTCATTTCAGCACTATTTACAATAGCCAGGACATGGAAGCAACGTAAATGTCCATTGACAGAGGAATGGATAAAGAAGATGTGGGAGATATATACGGTGGAATATTACTCAGCCATAAAAAAGAATGAAATAATTCCATTTGCAGCAACATGGATGGACCTAGAGATTGTCATACTGAGTGAAGGTAAGTCAGACAGAGAAAGACAAATATTACATGATATCGCTTATATATGGAACCTAAGAAAATGGTACAGGGACTTCCCTGGTGGCGCAGTGGCTAGGACTCCATGCTCCCAATGCAGGGGGCCTGGGTTCAATCCCTGGCCAGGGAACTAGATCCCATATGCATACTGCAACTAAGAGTTCGCATGCCACACGTAGCAACGAAGACCCAGCACAACCAAGTAAGTAAATAAATATTTAAAAAATAATAATAAAAATATTTTTAAAATTAAAAAATGGTACAGATGAACTTATTCACAAAACAGAAACAGAGTAACAGATGTAAGAAACAAACTTATGGTCACCAGAGGGGAAAGGGAGGGGAGAGATAAATTGGGAGATTGGGATTGACATATACACACTACTATGTACAGATAACTAATAAGGACCAGGGAACTCTACTCACTACTCTATAATGGCCTATATGGGAAAAGAACCTAAGAAGGAGTGGATATATGTATATATATAACTGATTCACCTTGCTGTACATCTGAAACACATTGTAAATCAACTATACTCCAATAAAATTTATTTTTTAAAATATAAATAAATAAAAATAAATTAAAAATTGAAATTAAAAAAAGAGAATTGAATTTCAAGGAAATTAAAAGAATTTCCTGAGCTCTTAGAGATATTTTTAAATTAATAAATTAAAATTATTTAATCAATGTAAAAAAGTGATATTGCTTATTTTAAAGGAGAATTTCTCTCTCTCTCAATATTATTTTTTATTGTGGTAAATATGTATAACAAAAATTTTGCCATTTTAACCATTTTTCAGTTAATTAATTAATTAGCATTAATTACATCCATAGTGGTGTGCAACCATAATTATGTATTTCAAAAACTTTTCATCATCACCGCAAACATTATTGCTTTTCGATTTGCATTTTGCTTTGAGCATCTCTTCATATGCTTTCAGTACGTTTATATTTGATTCTGCCTTATTCACCATAAGAAAACAAATTAAACTAACGAAAGAAAAGAAGCTCTAAACCCTAACATAGCACATTGCCTCAGAGTCAGACAGCCTTGAGTTTGAACACCAGTTCTTGCCTTTCCAGCTGGCTGACCCTGGGAAAGTCACTTAATCTCTTTGAGCCTCAGTTCTCTTATCTGTAGTACGGAAGTAATAGTACTGACCCCTCTAGGCTTTTCTAAGTATTAAATGAGTTGATATGTGTAGAAGGCTTATCACCATTCCCAGCATAAGTATTTCATAAATGGCAATTAGCATTACTATTATTAACATTAATAGTAATATTATTAATTATGTTTGGACTGCCATCTCATCCAAACCTTCCCATACTCAACGGGTGGGACAGGCCACCCTCCATGTGGCAGTATCATCCTTACCACCAATGGACCTAGGCTCAGGATTTTGTGGAGGAAGAAACAGGATTGAGAAATTATTTAAATGCAGAACCAAGTGGAGGGAAAAAGCTTCAAACCATAATCTTAAATAAGGAGCAATCCCCAGGCTGCTATGCTAGTAAGGAAAATTTTCCTCCTCGGGCTGGGCTGTGTGAGTGCACAGTCCCCAGCAGGCAGTGGACTGACTCTGTGCTCCCTCCCACCCTGCTGAAGAGAAGGAGCTGTCATACTGATAAACATTTGAATCTCAAGGAGTGCCAGATGTACTTTTTTATGGTCTGTTTTTAAGATGCTGTGATATGCTAATGTATGTTTTGGGTCTGAATCCCTTCATTTTAATTGATGACACTAATATGTAAGTAAATAAAATCCAGTAGGTTTCACTTATTATGTGAGCCATCCATCATTTGTTTTTTTGAAACATGAGTCAGGTTTTACTTCCCACTGTCATTATCTTGTGTCCTGTTCCCAGCAGCATAGACTGCAGTCATTTCATTAAACTTGCCAAAATGTAGAAAGGACCGAAGCAAACTAAACCAAAAAATAGCTTTAACATGTAGGAAAATTATTTTTACTCCAAAAATGAGAGTCCAGTAGAATCAGCTCAGTAATGTTTGCACAGTTTTCTTTCTTTATGCAGTTTAATTCAGCTCTTCACTAACATTTGAAAAAGAGAAAATTTAATTGACCTGCTTAAGTCAATTTTAAAGTATACTTAAAATTTTCCGTTTTATCTAGGTGCTTCTCTGCTACTTTTTAGAATTTCTAATTGTAGAATTTGCTTGCTGAAAAGGTGTGCTTTGGGCTAGAAAAGAATATTTAGAAATCCTTAACCAACCGCCGCCCCCCACCAAAAAAAAAAAAAAAAAGTGGGCGTGGAAATTTGAAAGAGTACCGCCTAATTCAGCACTAAAACCAGTGTAAGAAGCAGTGTGTGTGTGTGTGTGTTAGTGTGTGTGTGTGTTTGTGCATGTGTGTGTGTGGTATAAAATGTGCTTTTCAAAGTGCTGAGAGGCTGATGGGAATGTTTGATTAGCTCTTCTCAGAAGAGAAAAGGTGCTTGGACCTCTTCTTATTTCTTCTTTAGAATAATTTGGATGGGATCTGTGATGCAGAAAAGCTTAAGGAAAAAAGGATATCCATTCTCTGTGGTGGAAAAATTTTGAAAAAAAAAATTGCTTTCTTCAAACAAGGTATGTCTGATGGATTGCTAAGCTATGTAGATAGTTTGATTTCCATTCCTTGTTATGAAAACATGAGAAGGTATTTACCATTAAGAAACTAGAATACATCCCTTGACCAAGTAATCAGTCTGTACAAATTTCAGTTTCAGGAGAAGTGAAATGGGAGTGGGTGGTAGTTGACATCCTTGAAAACAACTAATATACATATATCAACTATAAATAAATTGTACTGAGATAAGATTAGAATAAGACTTTCACTGTATGTTTTAAAACAACTTAATTATGGTTAAAATAAGTTGAAAAGTATAATGCTTGTACAGAGCTTTAAAGGACGTTTAAGTCTTGCTCTTTTTTATACTTTACTTCCTACGTGGAATACAGTAGCAACAGAACGAATTGCTTATAACAATGTATGAGAAAAGGATATGGGCATGTTAATGCTAAATTAAAAGAGAAATTATTTAATGTTGATCTATACTTCTCTCTGTTCAGACAGATCTCGGAGGAATGTGGCTAGATGTGCAATTCTGTATCTTGTTTACACTGGAAGTGTTTTCTTAGGTTGAATGCTTCTTAAACTGATAAGCCCAAGAAAGGGCTGGCATTGTTAAGTCACTACTGTAGCCCAACTTTGCACAGGGAAACAGGATACGAAATCTCTTTTAAGAATGATTTGTGTTAAACCAGTATAAACATGAAATAAATGCCTCAAGCTCAGGTTAAACAGAGAGGATAAGATTGAATAATTAGACTCGATGGTTTGCTCTGAACAACCTACCACATCTTTGTCATCCCCAAATGGTGAGGGGAATTCAAGATTTTCTTTGGGTTTATTGTAAATATAAAACCAGGCATTCTCGGCCATGGTGGTTATTCAAAAATGTGAGCACTAAGAAAATAGCATTTTGCCATTACCTTGTGTTGCAATAAATTTGGAAGTTTTCGTGGTAATGTTCTGAGGTTGTTTTTCCTTTGGTCTCTTGAAAGATGAAAATAGCCTGCAGCAAGGCAAGATCAAATACTATTTGTTTGTATATTTTCTCTGCTGTGTGTGTGAACTGCAAGCTATGCCGCCCATAGGAGAGCTGGAAGTGCCTCTCTTTTTTTTTTTCCTGTCTTTTATTTATTGAATTAAAATACCCTCTTTTGTAAAAGGCTTTAGACAAAGAATTGCAAGACTACAAGGGCTGCATTTTTAATTGCAATATGCTGGTTTCCCAGACTAAGCTTCATTTAAATATATCTTACACCTCACCGCTGAAAGGAAATACGTTAGGAACTTTGGAAATGCTTAATATCTATTCTGACATAGCGTTTACTTTATGAATAGCGTTCAGAAGATCTAATTATCTTTTTTGCCAAGTTGCTGATCACATGAAGAATAGTTTCTTTCAGAGAAAATACACTGGGTTTGAGAATGGTTTATGAATAGCATCAGGAGAACAAAAATGCTGGTGCTGTTCCCATCTGTAATTCCTGTAAGACATACTGTATACAGGAAAGCAGTGCAGTTCAGTGCCATGTCCCAAGCCAGGAACCCTAAATTTCAGTCACGGCTCTGCCACTACCTAGTTGTGTTACCTTGCAAAAGTTGTGTAACAGTTTTTGACTTTTGTTTCCCCATCTGAAAAATAGAAATAGCAATGCCTGCATACACCCCCCTCCCAGGACGGTCATGAGGTACAATATCGATTCTCAGTTTTAAAAGGGTTTTGAAATGTGAAAAGTTCTAAAAAATACTGAATCATTTTTCCCACATATTAAAAAAAAAAAAAAAGACCACATGGGAAGGAATCACTGGTTGTAAACTAAATGTTTCGTGGCCTCCAGGATGTTCCCATGACACATGCCCACGTGTGCGACTTGTCCTCTCCTTGCTAGTTTCGAGGCATGAGCCAGGTATCAAGAGCAGGGGGTGCAGAGCACACTGCTCTGTCACTGGGAGGGCATTCTAGCTGTGTGACCTTCGGGAGGTTACTCAATATTCTCTGTGTCTCCATTTCCTCACAAATGAAATGAAGAAGCTGGACAAAATAGTCTCTAAGTTTCCCTCCTAATCCTATGGTTCTATGCACTGGAACATCTTCAGTGTTAAGACACAGCCAGGCCAATTTCACTGTTGAGACTCTCTGTATACTACAAAATCAAAACAGGGTTATGGGGCTTCCCTGGTGGCGCAGTGGTTGAGAATCCACCTGCCGATGCAGGGGACACGGGTTCATGCCCTGGTCCGGAAGGATCCCACGTGCCGCGGAGCGGCTGGGCCCGTGAGCTATGGCCGCTGAGCCTGTGCGTCCGGAGCCTGTGCTCCGCAACGGGAGAGGCCACAACAGTGAGAGGCCCGCGTACCACAAAAAAAACCCAAAACAAAACAGGGTTATGGAACCTATGGTATATTTAAAATGTTTATGTTTGCCTAACTAAAGACTTTAACATGCACAAAAATGAAAAGTAACATAATTTTATGTTAATGAAATATAATTATGTGTGTATACATATATATGTGTGCATGTACATTTACATATATCTATCCATAGTGTACTGAGGACAGTTTGGTTCAAGTTGTATGACAGACTTCTTTTAGTTCTCTATTTCTATGACAGTCTAACCTCATGTCAAATATCTAAATTTAAGGCAAGGCCAAGTGGCCCTCCTATGCTATGGATCCTATGGGGGCTTGTCAGGCAGGAGGCTCTGCCACTTCTTAGATGTGTTAACTTTGGCAAATTTTGTAAACCCTCTGGGCCTCAGTTTTCTCATCTGTAAAAAGGGTCTATTATTAGTGGTTATGTGGCAAAAAGCTTCAACTTGTACCTGGTACAACTGTCAGTACCCAAATGTTAGCAAGTAATTTTTTTAACATATGGGATTGGAATGAAGAACTCAGGTCAGCTGTGAAACAAATCATTTACAATCTTCTTCAAACTTTTAAACATTAACTCTTTGGATGTAGTAAACAAATAGATATGTGGAACTATGTGATATTAATATAATTATTAGAAATTTGTTGCCATCTCTCCATCCAGAGGATCTGAACTAATCAATATTTCAGCAAATATTAAAGCAAGAGAGGCATCTTCTGTGATGTCTGTATTTTGAGAAACCCTAAAGGTCCCCCTCTGGCTGCCTGAACATGCGTCTCCCTATGGTTTGCAGAAGGTGGTGAAATTCCTTGCACCCTGAACACACATACAGTGAGAAAGAGAAGTGCAAAGGGAGTTTGCTAGTTTTCACAGACATGAAAGTTCCCTGTGCAAGCGGCAGTGAGCAGCTTCTGCTCGTGCAGAGAATGGGGTGAGAAAGATGCTACAGACCAGGGCCAATCTAGGCTGCAACAGAAATGGCTTTCTGATAGTGCCAGTTCTTAAATTTTCGTTAAGGCCCAGGAGTGCACACAGATAGCCAGGGCCTGACTCCTACACTGGCCTGCACCACTGGGCTCCCCTGCAACTAGCCTCTCCAGCTGCACCCCAACTCCCCTCGCCAGACTCCACTGCTGTGCACAGCCCAAGATGAGACCCTGCAGTGACAGGAGTGCCCGCTGACAACCAGGGGCCCCGCAGCTGCTAATGTGCCCTAAGGTGGCCCCAGACCTTGCTGCTGACCCTGGTCCTTGCCCCTACATGTGTGTCTGCAACTGGCCCTGCCCCTGGACATGCACCTGCAGTTGGTCCCGCAGCCCAGTGCATGCACACCCCCAGGTCCGGCCACTAGTACTGCCTGCCCTGGTCCCTAGCCACTGGAGGCACCACTGAGGACCCCAACAGCCCTTGCAGCCACTATGGATCCCCTGCTGCGCTCTCCAGGGAGCACAATGCTGCTGACGCTGTGGCCTGAGCTGTCAAGCGATCACTTCCCCTTGGACATGGAGGCAATACAAGCCCCATACGTGGGGCCCTGGCCCACTTGACCCGGGTCACAGTACGCTCCAGTGTGCCCCCTCCCACAGGCAAAGGCCTCTCCTTACAGAAGTCAGTCCATGAAGTCTGAAAGAGGTGACTGTTCCTTCAAACGCACTGACATCCACACAAGGCTACGGGCATCATGAAGAATCAGAGAAACACGCTGCCACCAAAGAAACACAGTAAACCTCCAGTAACTGACCCCAAAGAAATGCAGATACATGAACTGCCTGACAAAGAATTCAAAATAATTCTCCTAAAGACGCTCAGAGAGCCATAAGGAAATACAGATAAATAAGTTAACCAAATCAGGAAAACAAAAGGAGAAGTGCAACAAAGAGATAGAAAACATTAATAAAGAACCAAATGGAGGGCTTCCCTGGTGGCGCAGTGGTTGAGAATCCGCCTGCCAGTGCAGGGGACACGGGTTCGATCCCTGGTCCGGGAAGATCCCACATGCCGTGGAGCAACTAAGCCTGTGCGCCACAACTACTGAGCCTGTGCTCTAGAGCCTGTGAGCCACAACTACTGAGCCTACATGCTGCAACTACTGAAGCCCACGCACCTAGAGCCCATGCTCTGCAGCAAGAGAAGCCACCACAATGAGAAGCCTGTGCACTGCAATGAAGAGTAGTCCCTGCTTGCCGCAACTAGAGAAAGCCTGCGTGCAGCAACAAAGACCCAACACAGACAAAATAAATAAATAAAATAAATAAAAATTTTTTTAATGTGGTCATAGGGTAGTTTAAAAAAAAGAGAACCAAATGGAAATTTTAATTTAAAAAATACACACACAATTTTTAAAATAAATTTATTTATGTATTTGTTTATTTATTTTTGGCTGTGTTGGGTCTTCACTGCTGCATGCAGGCTTTCTCTAGTTGCAGAGAGCAGGGGCTACTCTTTGTTGCAGTGAGCAGGCTTCTCATTGCAATGGCTTGTCTTTGTTGCAGAGCATGGGCACTAGGCGCCCAGGCTTCAGTAGTTGTAGCACGTGGGCTCAGCAGTTGTGGTGCATGGACTTAGTTGCTCCGCGGCATGTGGGATCTTCCTGGACAAGGGCTCAAACCCATGTCCCCTACATTGGCAGGCAGATTCTTAACCACTGCGCCACCAGGGAAGCCCACACAAACAAACTTAAGTCAGTCTGAGATCATCTAGGTGAATTCCTGTTTACAGACCAGGAGGTGAAGGGACAAAATCGCATTCACAATAGAGCAAACACTATTTCAGTGTTGTTGATTGCATTTTCCTATGGTTACCACGAAACAAACAGTTGTGGATACTGGATTCAGAATTGTTGTGGTTATTTTTTGCTTTATGCGGGCCTCTCGCCGGCCTCTCACTGTCGTGGCCTCTCCCGTTTTGGAGCACAGGCTCCAGACGCGCAGGCTCAGCGGCCACGGCTCACCGGCCCAGCCGCTCCGCGGCATGTGGGATCTTCCCAGACCGCAGCACAAACCCGTGTCCCCTGCATCGGCAGGCAGACTCTCAACCACTGCGCCACCAGGGAAGCCCCCAGAGTTTGTTTTTCACCAACTAGAAAACTTTTCCACTCCAAAAGACTGCAAACCTTAAAGAAATCCCGAGAGACCGCCTATCGGAAATGCTTGGGGCTGCCCGGGAAGTGCAAGGAGCAGGCACCAGCCGATGTTCTGAGTTGAGACGCATAAAATCTGCACATCGTGTGGCAACCTGCAAAAGGCAAATCTCTCACACGGCAGATGTAACTGGAATCCACTGCCGCATTCCTCTAGTGCTTATATCCTGAGTTAGAAAGGTGAACTAAGATGACAGATGCCAGAATCCTTCCTGAGTCAAATTCACAGGCCAGGGTCTTGAAACAAAACAAAACAAAAATGCATTTGGTTTAGATTCAGCTTAGAGGATATTTTGTCGTTTGTGTTTGATTCTGGTCTTATAATTAAAAACAAATATTTAGGCCCATTTCTGCTTCCTTATCACTTTGCAAGATGCTTTTTTCAATTCTTTTTAAGAATGCTAGACATCATTCCTTAGCCATCCGATTGAGTCAAGTGTCCCAAAATCATCTAGAAGATTTCCATGAGAATGAGCCAAAGATCCCTAAAAATCTCTGAGCAGAGAAGACGGGAACAAAAAACTACAGAATTGCTTCCTTTCTGGGGCCCTAGGAGAAATTAGCCCAGTGACAGTCATAAAGCCATGTGGTTCCTTCACCAAGAATCCTAAAATGAAGCCATGGCTAATCCTGGCAGAATCTTACTGAAAGAGATTCGACTGGTGGCTTTACCTCTGCCAAGTCCTAAAGTCTAAACGGGCCATGTTTTGCAAGAGGATGATTATGAGAATGATGATGATGAGAGTAATCATGATTAACCACCACCCCAAAAACAACCATAATAAATGCTGCCAACACAGAGTTAGTCTTATGTGCTAGGCACTATTCTAAGCTCTTTTTCACATATTAACTCATTTAATCCTAACAGCTACCATAGGAGATGGATGGTTATTGGTGATTCCCATTATACAGATGAGGAAACTGAGACACTGAGAAGCAAGTTGTCCAAGGTCAAACAGCCAGTAAGTGATGGAGCTCAACTTCAAACCCAAGCAGTCTAGCTTCAGAGCTCATATTCTTAACCTGCCAGGCAACAATTACACATGGTCCTGGTTTTTCTATCACTGCATCAAATGAATATTTGCCATCCCTAAAAGTACTGTTTTCAAGCCAAGTCAAATTTCTAAGAAATTCATTCCTCCTTGTAAGTATAGACTCCCCGGGAATACCGATGGAAGCGCGTGGAGGCATGAAAGTCACAGAAGGCTGTTAGGAAGAGAGGGTTTTTATTTCTGTCATTCTTGAATAACTTCCTGACTTCAGAATCACTTTGCAGATGTGTTGGGAAGACCTGGCTCTCAGCCGGAAGGCCAAGGAGCAGACCTCATTGTCAAGTTCTTTGAGTAGCCAGTCCCCAAAAGGTATCCTTTATCTTCATTCTAGGGTTAAATTGGCAACAAGTCACAGAAAGAATTGTACTTCCTTATGACTCAGACTACTTCAGAAAATCACTTTCCCTGATAAAGCCCTCTGCATTGACAAGACTCTAGTAAAAATTGCTCAAATTCTTTCCCTCGGTGAGAGAAAGGCTAAAGTTTGTGCGGACATGTGGTAAAGATTCATAAAAATCACCCTTCGGGCTCTAGTGAGAAGGAATTATGTCTGCCTTTTTTCTTCTCAGAAACAAAAAGAAAAAGAAAATCTATTCCTTTGGGGGAACCCAATGTATAGTTTCCAAGAGATCAGGTCACTGACATCTCAATGAGAAGTGAATTACCTCCTCTGGGCTCCTTTGTATCCCAGACAGAGAAAACATGCTTTTGATATAAAGGTACACGTCAACTTGCCCGGACTGGATTCACTTTTATAACATAGTGAGTAGATCTGTACTCTGAACAGTAAAAAGGGTCTGGTGAAGCAGAGATATTCAATGATAGCAAAACAAATATTCATTGGGCCACCGCCACGTGCCATCCACAGTTCCATGTGCTTCGGAAGAACAGTGAATAAGATAGTCTCCATTCTCCTAGAGCTACCAATCTGGGACCACACAATAAACAAATACATATAAGAGGTCTAGGTCTGGTGGTGATATGGGCTATGAAAAACTTAAGAAAGTAGGATAAGGGGGCTGGACAGAGGGGTGATGATTTGCATTGTGTGGTTAGATAAATGTCTGATAAAGGGACATTTAAACCGGGAGAAAGGTGAAGGAAGCCAGGGAGCAACCTATGTGGATAATAGGGGAAAAGCAAATGCAAAGGCCCTGAGGTTGGACCACGCTTGGGAGCAGGCTGAGTGAGGAAGACAGGAGGTGAGATCCAGGGTGTCCTTTGGAAAGCAGACACAGAGGGCGCCATCCTAACGCTCCCGGATTTTCCCCAGATGCCCCCGGTGCCCACTCACACACTATCTGTGGGGAGCTCCTGCTTCTGCCCTGGATGAAATCTGAGTAGGTCCCTTAATATTGCAGATCACGCTCGGAGTTTTTTAAACGAGTGTGCTCACGTTACAGCCCCAAACAATCTCAGTTCAGTCATTAATGTGGAGGTAATACTTAGGTAATACTTAAAACTTGAAAATGGCATTCACGGTTTCATCCCCCACCCCCAGGCTTGCCTTCTGCCGTGGAAGGGGCATGACTTCATTCTCTGTCTCTGCTTTTGCACCTTTAGCACCCTTCCCCTTGGCTGCTAATGGTAGTTCCTTCATGTCCAGAGTTGAAGAGTGTGCAGAGAGGAGGGACAAAGGTGACAGAGGTCCTTACTGGTTGGTAGTGTTCTGAGCTGGCATCCAGGTTCCCTGGGCTTGGCAGGCATGTACAGCTGTTTCTTGTCCCCATGGAAGCACTTCCATGGGCTCTTCAGAGATGCCCCCGACTTTGCTGGGGACCCCTCAGCTGCAGGTCCCAGATGTCATTACATATGAATCTGCTCTGGCTGGGGGCTTATGGTTCCATCCTCAACCCCTGAGTAGCTGGCAATCGACCTCCAGTGGCTTCCTGCTGCCATCTCCTGAGCTCTCCTTGCACCCGGCTTGGGCAGGACCTAACGCAACCTCAGGCTGACTCTCACACAGCTAGTCTTGTTTGTCACGAGCTATTCCCTCTCCTGTCCTAATCAGGAGTCAGACACCAGTGCACAATGCCCTCAAGCCCAAGGGATGCAACTACTCAGTCTTTTCAACTGGGGTCACCAGGCATCCAAGTTGGACTTCCAAAGGAAGGAAGTAACCAAGAACCAGGATCTTCAGCCATCTGCATTCCTCCAGACAACATAAGTGGTGGAAGAAGCCGAGAGGGTAGTTGGAGATCAGAAGGCAGAGTTTCTTTAGGAAAAGTTGTTGGCATTTTCCCTCCTCCTCTCCCTCCCCAGATGCAGAAGGGGAGCCGGTGGTCTCCCCACTCCCACCCACGTCAAGCAATGGTGAGAGGAGCCTCAAGGAGACCACTTCAGAACATGGAAGTAGTTAGCTCTTAGTCTCAGCTGAAACTAAGACAAAGGATCATCCCATTTTGACATCCCATTACAAAGCCAATTACAATACTCTCAAATGTTTATTTAGATGGGTGTGTTATGTCTGGTTAAACTTAAAAATATGGCTGGTGCATCACTTTACTCTAAATAACATTTGTGAGAGAGAGAAAGCCGTGTGTGAGTTCAGGCCCAAATATGACTCTTAAACAAAAAATTCTCAATCTTTATAGCTAAGACAATTTTATCACACAAAGTATGTATTTCACGGTGTACATCTAAACTATCGTCAACAGAGTATTTCAAAAAGCCTAGGATAGATGCATCAAGACAAAAACGAAGGTGAAACCAACTTTAGAGTAGTAAAATGGGATAGTGAGTGGGGTTAAATGTTTGAGGCCTGGAATGGCATTCTGGTTCTTCTACACGTTCATGCCATAACTTACTTATAGCTTACTGAAGTTGGACAGCTTACTAAAGTTCCCTGAGCCTCAATTTCGTACCCTGAAAAATGGGCACAATCGTACTTACCTGATAGGATCACCATGATAAATAAGATCACAACATGTGCAGTGTGTAGCATATGGTGAGCATTCAACAAATGATATTATTAAAGGAGCCTAAAATTCTAAAACTTTCCATGAAGAGGAACAAAGGACCACTCCCATCTCGTGTAACAGGCCGCTCGACAGCTCTGCCTCAACTGTCAGGAGGGCTCAAAGGCTCCGGAAGAGCTGGAAAGGTCCGAGAGGGCCTCTGGAGCATGAGGCTACACGGCTCCCTCCTGCTTCTAAATGACTCTCTTTCTGCTGGTCCCCTCTAATTTCTGGGACTTAATCCTCCAGAGCCCTCAACAGCTCAGCCCCAGTCACTGCCCTCCTCGACCCCCTCCACTCCCCCCAAGCCTCCGGTTGCTGGGATTCAGGAATGCACTTTGACCCGCAGCCCCACGCCCGCCTCACGGCAGCACGAGGAGACCTAAAACCCTGTCATCTGAGACGAACCCACTCTTTACCCAGAGGCAGACAGGAAGATACTATGGATCTTGCAGACACACCCTCATCTTCCTTCCTACCTCAGCTGGAAGGCTGTGCCAGACTTGAAAATGTTTTTCTGGGCCTCAAAATTGAAGACAGACCAAAAAGCACAGAGTGTTCGAGACAGTCAAGGCTCTGGGGACCACAGTTGGACTGAACCAAATAGCCAGCTCCAGATCACAGTGGACGGCCCCTTGGCAACCACAAACCTCAAAGCCCAAGGGAGAAAACTCACTGGGAGGAGGGAGGGCTAATCCACAGTGTCCAACACATTCGGTAAAGAAGCTTCTGATGAGAGATACTCATCTTCCAAAGCTTCCAGGAGAAATCTTTGAAACCGAGAACAGTGTCCAGAGTAACTACGAGATCAAGTCATTGTCCACCTCGTCTTTCTCTGAGATCCTCTGCCCCCGAGATGTACTGCTCTTTGCTTCCCCCTTCCATTACAGAGGATAAATAACTCTTGGAAGGAGTTATTTAAGAGCTCATCTGGGGGCATGTCTGCAAACTAGTATTTTTCTCCCACTGGCAATATAAGATCTAAACTACCACTTCAGAAACGTAATTACTGTTTGCAATCTCACTAGAAATCACTATTGGTTGAAGCCTTTGTGATGTGGGGTAAGCATCACCATATGTCAGATTCTTAACGAGGTACAAAATGATGGTCTGAAACACACACACCAGAAAAGGCTTTCCCTTTTTGGTTTTGTGACATGTAGAAACATGCCACTTGGATCAATGAATCTAATGGCATGGGCATATATCAGTCATCGAACACACACATAAGCTCTTTTTAATCCACCCAACTGCCCAGGAGTGAGTATCTTTGCTTTAGGATTTGCCCTGAGTGATGCAGTGATCAAAAATGAGCCTGGAGATAGGGATCCTCAGTAGTACACACTTTAGTCATCAAAAGCAAGTATTTATAATATAATATGTGTGGTAAATTCCTAGATTGGAACATCAACAAGCATAAGATTCTGATACACACCGAAAAATAAACAGCCTCCTAAATCAGTTTCTCAACCCTGGCCCTATTGGCACGTCAGGCTGGATAATTCTTCATTGTGGGGGGCTGTCCTGTATGCTGTGGGATGTTTAGCAGCATCCCTGGCTCTACCCACTAGATGCCAATAGCATCCCCCGCTCCAAGTTGTAACAACCAAAAACGTCTTCAAACATTGACGAATCTTTCCTGAGGGGTTAAAATCAGCCCTGGTTGTGAAGCATGGTCATAACTATATCGGGAAGTCCACAGGGACTTTCTGACAGCGTGATTCCAAGGTCTCCCTCTCGCATTTTTCCTCCCAAAGCATCCCAGGCATGCAGGCCGTGTTCTTCTTTCTCAGTGGCTACCACAGTTCTTGGGATTCTTTGATACGCTTCTACCTAGAGCCTGGCTCCAGAGTTGGCTAAGGCCTCTCTGGAGACCCCTGCTTCGAGGCTACCAAAAGACAAGCACACATGGCCTTTACATTTTATGTGCCTTCATTTCCCTCCCAATCATTTCAGGGAAACAGGACGTAATTAAACAAACGTGAAAAGCGTTTTGATCAAAGCCTCAAGGAACAGCAACCAATTCAAACTGGATGGAGTAACAGGGCCCGAAAAACCTTTTACTCTGTTATGCACCAGAGACTGAGTCCAGCTGGGCCTCCTTCCGACTGGAAATGAGACCTGGGATGTGGCCAGGAAATAAGCATCTCCTCTCCCTGATTCTCCCAGGGCCCTGTGCTTTCTCTTCTCCATCTCTCCCTACCTTCTGGAGCTTGGCTCCCAGTTTTCAAGGTCATAATTGCAAAATCCCAAGAAAGATCTTGATTGGCCTAGGTTTTTTTGTTTTTTGTTTTTTTTCCCAGATCATAGGCTTTTGACCAGCTGAAGTCTCTTAATTTCAGCGATTGTTATTTCTGCATCTGACTATAATATCTGAACCGCTTACTTCAGGGGTCTTGTGAGATTAAAGCACAGATGTAACCAGTCTTTTAAAAGTGAAAGACACTATACAAATGAGTGGAATTTTTACTTTATAATAATATTATATAATAAATTGTGGTATAGCTCAGAATTTACAGTAACAGTCATGTGAGGAACTTGATACAGTAAAAAGAACACAAGATTAAAATAGAGAAGATCGGAGCCATGTGACCTTAGGCAAGTCACTTCACTGCTCTGAGTTACAGGAATAAGAATGTCTATCTACTGCCTCAAGGGGATCTTAGGAGGTTTGGATGAGAGAACTGTCGAGAAAACACTCTGCAGATTCTGATATAAACTTATATCATTACAGTCTTCCCTAGTTGAATTCACTGTATGGACAGCCACTGTGAGTTAGACAGCAGGCAGGAATAATCTTTCAGCGGCAAGCCCAAATGAAAGGGAAATTTTATCTCACAGAATAGGTGGTCCAGAGGTAGGCCCAGCCTCTAGGCACAAGACAATCAGAGCTCCAGCTCCATTTCTCTGATTCATCTGGCTGCCTTCCTCTTTTGAGTGCTGACTTTTTCCTCAGCCTAACTTGCCCCATGGCCACAACATGGCTGCCAGCACACCTGGAACAACCTGCTCCCTTGTTCATTTCCAACAAGAGAGGCGACCTCACCCTGAAAAACATACGATTAACGTTTTTCCTCCCTGTCTGTCTGATACATCGTGGGACACAGCCCACCCATGAATAGTCACGATCAACTGGAGAGAGCCCTCTGATGATGGGCTCAAGCCTGCGGTCCTGAAGCAATCACCAGCAAGGGGGACTATATATATATATATGTATGTATATATACATGTATATATACATATATATATGTATGCATATATATGTATATATACATATATAAAAAAACCATCCTTGGCATAGACTTGGAATTGGGATCCTCCCCAGGAGCTGGGGATGGACCAGCTTCCTTTGAGCCCTCTGGCTACATTTATTCCATTTACCAAGTTGGGTTGTGTTATAAAGGAGGAAGCAGGGAAGCAGGTGCTCTGCTCAGGCAACCGAGAGTGTTTGGTCCGGAAAGCTTGACTCAGGGCACATCTTCAAGGAGCCTGGTGCATCCTTAGGAGCCAACATATTGAGAAAAGGCAAAGATTTCCCCTGCTTTTCTTGCCTGTTTGGCTTGCACTTTTCTTTTGGCGTTTCTTTGAGATAAAAGAAGGAAAAAAGTGGAAATAAGAAAGAAAAACTACTGTCCTCTCTGGCTCACTCTCTCTCTCTCCTTGACAGAATCCTGGGGATTGTAATAGTGACCACTGATGTCATGGCAACAGGAAAAGCAGTGTTATGGGCTGAGCCCAGAGGAATATGATCTGTATACAGTTTTTTTTTTTTCAGTGATTATAAACTTCTTTAAAAAATTTTTTTAACATCTTTATTGGAGTATAATTGCTTTACAATGGTGTGTTAGTTTCTGCTGTATCAAAAAGTGAATCAGCTATATGTATGCATATATCCCCATATCCCCTCCCTCTTGTTTCTCCCGTCCACCCTCCCTATCCCAACCCTCTAGGTGATCACAAAGCACCGAGCTGAGCTCCCTGTGCTACGTGGCTGTTTCCCACTAGCTATCTATTGTACGTTTGGTAGTGTATATATGTCCATGCCACTCTCTCACTTTGTCCCAGCTTACCCTTCCCCCTCCCCGTGTCTACAAGTCCATTCTCCACATCTGCGCCTTTACTCCTGTCCTGCAATTAGGTTCTTCAGAACCTTTTTTTTTTTTGATGCCATATATATGTGTTAGCATACGGCATTTGTTTTTCTCTTTCTGACTTGCTTCACCCTGTACGACAGACACTAGGTCCACCCACCTCACTACTAATAATTCAATTTTGTTTCTTTTTATGGCTGAGTAATATTCCATTGTATATATGTGCCACACCTTCTTTATCCATTCATCTGTTGATGGACACTTAGGTTGCTTCCATGTCCTGGCTATTGTAAATAGAGCTGCAGTGAACACTGTGGTACACGACTCTTTTTGAACTATGGTTTTCTCTGGGTATATGCCCAGTAGTGGGATTGCTAGGTGACATGGTAGTTCTGTTTTTAGTTTTTTAAGGAACCTCGATATTGTTCTCCATTCTGGCTGTATCAATTTACATTCCCACCAACAGTGCAAGAAGGTTTCCTTTTCTCCACACCCACTCCAGCATTTATCATTTGTAGACTTTTTGATGATGGCCATTCTGACTGGTGTGAGGTGGATACCTCATTGTAGTTTTGATTTGCATTTCTCTAATGATTAGTGATGTTGAGCATCCTTTCATGTGTTTGTTAGAAATCTGTATATCTTCTTTGCAGAAATGTCTATTTAGGTCTTCTGCCCATATTTGGATTGGGTTATTTTTTTGATATTGAGCTGCATGAGCTGCGTGTATATTTTGGAGATTAATCCTTTGTCAGTTGCTTTGTTTGCAAATATTTTCTCCCATTTGAGGGTTGTCCTTTTGTCTTGTTTATGGTTTCCTTTGCTGTGCAAAAGCTTTTAAGTTTCATTAGGTCCCATTTGTTTATTTTTGTTTTTATTTCCATTTCTCTAGGAGGTGGGTCATAAAGGATCTTGTTGTGATTTATGTCATAGAGTGTTCATCCTATGTTTTCCTCTAAGAGTTTTACAGTGTCTGGCCTTATATTTAGGTCTTTAATCCATTTTGAGTTTATTTCTATGTACGGCGGTAGGGAGTGTTCTAATTTCATTCTTTTACATGTAGCTGTCCAGTTTGCTCAGCACCACTTATTGAAGAGGCATTCTTTTCTCCATTGGTATATTCTTGCCTCCTTTATCAAGGTAAATTGACTATATGTGCATGGGTTTATCTCTGGGCTTTCTATCCTGTTCCATTGATCGATATTTCTGTTTTTGTGCCAGTACCATACTGTCTTGATTACTGTAGCTTTCTGGTAGAGTCTGAAGTCAGGGAGCCTGATTCCTCCAGCTCCGTTTTTCTTTCTCAAGATTGCTTTGGCTATTCAGGGTCTTTTGTGTTTCCATACAAATGGTGAAATTTTTTGTTCTAGTTCTGTGAAAAATGCCACTGGTAGTTTGAAAGGGATTGCATTGAATCTGTAGATTGCTTTGGGTAATAGAGTCATTTTCACAATATTGATTCTTCCAATCCAAGAACATGGTCTATCTCTCCATCTGTTTGTATTATATTTAACTTCTTTCATCAGTGTTTTATAATTTTCAGCATACAGGTCTTTTGTCTCCTTAGGTAGGTTTATTCCTAGGTATTTTATTTGTTTTGTTGCACTGGTAAATGCAAGTGTTTCCTTAATTTCTCTTTCAGATTTTTCATCATTAGTGTACAGGAATGCAAGTGATTTCTGTACATTAATTGTGTATCCTGATACTTTGCCAAATTCATTGTTTAGCTCTAGTAGTTTTCTGGTAGCATCTTTAGAATTCTCTATGTATAGCATCATGTCATCTGCAAACAGTGACAGTTTTACTTCTTCTTTTCCGATTTGGATTCCTTTTTTTCTTTTTCTTCTCTGATTGCTGTGGCTAAAATTTCCAAAACTATGTTGAATAATAGTGGCGAGAGTGGGCAACCATGTCTTGTTCCTGATTTTAGTGGAAATGGTTTCAGTTTTTCACCATTAAGGATGATGTTGGTTGTGGGTTTGTCATATACGGCCTTTATTATGTTGAGGAAAGTTCCCTCTATGCCTATTTTCTGGAGGGTGTTTATCATAAATGGGTGTTGAATTTTGTCGAAAGCTTTTTCTGCATCTATTGAGATGATCATATGGTTTTTCTCCTTCAATTTGTTAATATGGTTTATCACACTGATTAATTTGCGTATATTGAAGAATCCTTGCTTTCCTCGGATAAACCCCACTTGATAAGGGTGTATGATCCTTTTAATGGGCTGTTAGATCCTGTTTGCTAGTATTTTGTTGAGACTTTTGCATCTATGTTCATCAGTGATATTGGCCTGTAGTTTTCTTTCTTTGTGACATCTTTGTCTGGTTTTGGTATTAGGGTGATGGTGGCTTTGTAGAATGAGTTTGGGAGTGTTCCTCCCTCTGCTATATTTTGGAAGAGTTTGAGAAGGATAGGTGTTAGCTCCTCTCTAAGTGTTTGATAGTATTCCCCGTGAAGCCATCTGGTCCTGGGCTTTTGTTTGTTGGAAGATTTTTAATCAGAGTCTCATTTTCAGTGCTTGTGATTGGTCTGTTTATATTTTCTATTTCTCCCTGGTTCAGTCTTGGAAGGTTGTGCTTTTCTAAGAATTTGTCTATTTCTTCCAGGTTGTCCATTTTATTGGCATATAGTTGCTTGTAGTAATCTCTCATGATCCTTTGTATTTCTGCAGTGTCAGTTGTTACTTCTCCTTTTTCATTTCTAATTCTATTGATTTGAGGCTTTTCCTTTTTTTCCTTTATGAGTCTGGCTAATGGTTTATCAATTTTGTTTATCTTCTCAAAGAACCAGCTTTTAGTTTTATTGATCTTTACTATCATTTTCCTCATTTCTTTTTCATTTATTTCTGATCTGATCTTTATGATTTCTTTCCTTCTGCTAAATTTGGGGTTGTTTTTTGTTGTTGTTGTTCTTCTTCTTTCTCTAATTGCTTTAGGTGTAAGGTTAGGTTGTTTATTTGAGATGTTCTTGTTTCTTGAGGTAGGATTGTATTGCTATAAACTTCTCTCTTAGAACTGCTTTTGCTGCATCCCATAGGTTTCGGGTCATCGTGTTTTCATTGCCATTTGTTTCTAGGTATTTTTTGATTTCCTCTTTGATTTCTTCAGTGATCTCTTGGTTATTTAGTAATGTATTGTTTAGCCTCCATGTATTTGTATTTTTTACATTTTTTCCTGTAATTGATATCTAGTCTCATAGCATTGTGGTTGGAAAGGATACTTGATACGATTTCAATTTTCTAAAATTTACTAAGGCTTGATTTGTGACCCAAGATATGATCTAACCTGGAGAATGTTCCATGAGCACTTGAGAAGAAAGTGTATTCTGTTGTTTTGGGATGGAATGTCCTATAAATATCAATTAAGCCCATCTTGTTTAATGTGTCATTTAAAGCTTGTGTTTCCTTATTTATTTTCATTTTGGATGATCTGTCCATTGGTGAAAGTGGAGTGTTAAAGTCCCCTACTGTTGTTGTGTTACTGTTGATTTCCCCTTTTATGGCTGTTAGCATTTGCCTTATGTATTGAGGTGCTCCTACGTTGGGTACATAAAGATTTACAATTGTTATATCTTCTTCTTGGATTGATCCCTTGATCATTATGTAGTGTCCTTCTTTGTCTCTTGTAATAGTCTTTATTTTAAAGTCTATTTTGTCTGATATGAGAATTGCTACTATAGCTTCGTTTTGATTTCCATTTGCATGGAATATCTTTTTCCATCCCCTCACTTTCACTCTGTATGTGTCCCTAGGTGTGAAGTGGGTTTCTTGTAGACAACATATATATGAGTCTTGTTTTTGTATACATTCAGCCAGTTTATGTCTTTTGGTTGGAAGATTTAATCAATTTACATTTAAGGTAATTATCAATATGTATATTCGTATTACCATTTTCTTAATTGTTTGGGTTTATTTTTGTAGGTCTTTTCCTTCTCTTGTGTTTCCTGCCTAGAGAAGTTCCCTCGGCATTTGTTGTAAAGCTGGTTTGGTGGTGCTGAATTCTCTTAGCTTTTGCTTATCTGTAAAGGTTTTAATTTCTCCATCGAATCTGAAGGAGATCCTTCTTGGGTAGAGTTATCTTGGTTGCAGGTTTTTCCCATTCATCACTTTAAATATGTCCTGCCACTCCCTTCTGGCTTGCAGAGTTTCTGCTGAAAGATCAGCTGTTAACTGTATGGGGATTCCCTTGTATGTTATTTGTTGCTTTTCCCTTGATGCTTTTAATATTTTTTCTTTGTATTTAATTTTTGATAGTTTGATTAATATGTGTCTTGGCGTGTTTCTCCTTGGATTTGTCCTGTATGGGACTCTGTGCTTCCTGGACTTGACTATTTCCTTTCTCATATTAGGGAAGTTTTCAACTCTAATCTCTTCAAATATTTCCTCCAACTCTAATCTCTTCAAATATTTTCTCAGTCCTTTTCTTTTCCTCTTCTTCTGAGACCCCTATAATTCGAATGTTGGTGCATTTAATGTTGTCCCAGAGGTCTCTGAGACTGTTCTCCATTCTTTTCATTCTTTTTTCTTTATTCTGCTATGTGGTAGTTATTTCCACTATTTTATCTTCCAGGTCACTTATCTGTTCTTTGCCTCAGTTATTCTGCTATTAATACCATCTAGAGAATTTTTAATTTAATTTATTGTGTTGTTCATCACTGTTTGTTTGCTCTTTAGTTCTTCTAGGTCCTTGTTAAACATTTCTTGTAATTTCTCGATTCTATTTCCAAGATTCTGGATCATCTTTACTATCATTACTCTGAATTTTTTTTCAGGCAGACTGCCTATTTCCTCTTCATTTGTTTGGTCTGGTGGGTGTTTACTTTGCTTCTTCACCTGCTGCATGTTTCTCTGTCTTCTCATTTTGCTTAACTTACTGTGTTTATGGTCTTATTTTTGTAGGCTGCAGGTTCGTAGTTCCCGTTGTTTTTGTGTCTGCCCCCAGTGAGTGAGGTTGGTTCAGTGGGTCGTGTAGGCTTCCTGGTGGAGGGGACTGGTGCCTCTGTTCTGAGGCTGGATCTTGTCTTTCTGTTGGGCAGGGCTGCGTCTGGTGGTGTGTTTTGGTGTGTCTGTGAACTTATTATGATTTTAGGTAAGGCTGGGCATGTTATAATTTAACTTTCTAGAAACCTTGTTTCCCCATCTTTATCTGTTTCTCCATACCTCCTTTTTTATTCTCTGTGGCTTCCTTAGGCTTCTAAAAATGCGTCAAGAATCTACTGCATAGAAGTCTGATTTTCTCCTGTTGTAATTCACTTTCAGTCCTTGCAGATTGGCTCTATTAGGTCACTGTTCTGACGTTAAGCACGGCTGCTCACCACTCCAGTCTGCAGCTCCTGATCTGCATAAAGTTTTATATGCAAACTGAGACCACCACACATTGTAAAGGCCTCTCTTAGTGACAGCCTTCCTTTTTCCATCCTCACCAGATCAACCCACATCCACTGACAAGTGGCTGAGGCTTTATATCTGGCAGAGATGGAGAAGGCAAGGCTGCAGATATGGCCTCTCCCCATTCAGAGATGTCTGTCCTGATGGGATTTTGGCATTTTGGAAGTACAGCACAAGCCTGTCATAACTATTCCATGCTTCCAAATGAACACTGGCTCTTTCTGCCTTGTGGACAAAGGGTGCTGTTAGGTGCTCCCCCACGTAGCACCGTAGATCAGACAAACACCAGTGTTACATAAATCCTACACATCCACTAGAGAAGATTTTCTCTGAATGGCTCATGTAAGCCTCTAGGAGGCTTATTAAAAATGATGGGGGCTTCCCTGGTGGCGCAGTGGTTGGGAGACCGCCTGCCGATGCAGGGGACACGGGTTCGTGCCCCGGTCTGGGAAGATCCCACATGCCGCGGAGCGGCTGGGCCCGTGAGCCATGGCCGCTGAGCCTGTGCATCCGGAGCCTGTGCTCCGCAATGAGAAAGGCCACAACAGTGAGAGGCCCGCGTACCGGAAAAAAAAAAAAAATGATGAATGCAAAAATAATTTTTAAGCCTTCCATGTCTCCCTATTGCCTAAAGGATTAATTCCACATTCTTTACGCATGGCATTCAAGGCTGACATGGCCCCTTCTTTCCTCTCTAACAGTCTGATTCCTCTCCCAGCCTGGCCCAGCAGCTCCCAGTTCCTGAAGCTCCTCCGTCTCTTATGTCCTGTCCTTCCCTCACCACTCATTGTTTTCCAATCTCCAGTTAAACTAATTCAAGCCTCTTCCAATCCTCATGCCCAGGCCTATTTAATCATCATTTAATCATAGCACCTTTTTGCTATCACCATATCCTCAATAGCACAGGTTCTCAATTCTGGCTGCACAGTGGAGTCACCTGGGGCACTTTAAAACAATAGTGATTTCAACTCAGACCAATTAAATCAGAATGTAGATGAGGGAAGTACACTTGTTTATTATGAAACATCTATGGCACATAGTGAAATGAAATACCAGATCTCTGCACTCATAATGTCTGGTTTGAATTCCAATTCCTCTTCTTTCCAGGTTTGCAAACCTTGGGCAAAGTATTTAACCTCTGTGTGCTTCCAATTTCTTACTTTTCAAATTAAGGCAAAAAATAGCCCCCACTTCATCAGGTTATTGTGAAGATTGAGTTAATACATTACTGACACTCAGTATGTGCTCCATTAATGCTAGTTATGATAAGTGCACATCAGTTTCTTCCTAGAAGACTTAAAGCAACTTGATGATAGGAGCTGCACCTTCTTCCTCTCTGCCAAGCATAGTGTGCATACACAAATTTTTTTGAATGATTAAAGGCATGCATGAATGAAGATTAATTTTGACTTTAGAAGATCAGCGAGATTTAAATAGAAGTGGCCCATGAGCAAACCTTGAAAGATGGATATGCTTGTGAGAGGCAGATGAGGGGCGGTAACATATTCCAAATAGAACAGTAATAAGAACATGAGCCAAAACCCTGATGTGAAGGGTGTAGACAAAGGACCAAAATCCCAGGGTGTGCTAGGGTCAAAGCAGAGGATTACAGAAGAGAATTGCAGCAAGATGGTGTGAAAAGTAAGCTGTGACATTTCATGAAAAGTTCACTAAGGAATTTGGGCTTTATTCTACAGAGAATGAATGGACTGTGAAGAAGAATTCTGAGGGGGTGAATGCATAGTCAGACCTGTGATTTAGGAAGCTGATCCTTTCCAACTGAAGGGAAGGATGACCTGGAGCAAGAAAAGCAAGGAGCAAGGAGAGGGTTAGGAGATTACTGTAGTTTCTCATTTGATATCAACACTGTCTGTATATGTTAAGTCTTTCCAAGAGATAATTTTATTAACTTCTGATTTATTAACATATGTGCAAAGGGTAAAGATTTAAACAGAACAAAACTGTAAAACTCACTCTTATTCCTGATCACCACTTACCCAGTTCTCTTTCCCTGAAGCAACCACTGTTATTGAAATAAAAAAGATTATAAGAGAGTACTATGAATAACTGTACACCAACAAATTGGATAATCTAGATGAAATGGACAAATTCCTAAAAACACAAAACCTACCAAGACTAAATTATGAAGGAATAGAAAATCTGAACAGATCTATAACTAGTAAGGAGAATGAATCAATAATCTAAAATCTTACAACAAAGAAAAGCCCTGGACCTGACGACTTCACTGGTGAGTTCTACCAAACGTTTAAAGAAGAACTAACACCAATCCTTCTCAAACATTTCCTAAAAATTGAAAATGAGGGGACACTTGCTAAGTTATCCTATGAGGCCAGCACTACCTGGATACCAAAACAAAGACACTACAAGAAAAGAAAACTACAGTTTCCCATATCAATACAATATCCCTATAAACACTGATGCAAAACATCCTCAACAAAATATTAGCAAACTAAATTCAACAGAATATTAAAATAATTATACACCATGACCAAATGGGATTTGTTCCTGTAATGTAAGGACGGTTAAACATACAAAAATCAATTAATGTAATACAGCATGTTAATAGAATGAAGGGGAAAAATAATACACGATTACCTCAATGGATGCAGAAAAACCATCAGACAAAATTCAACACCATTTCATGATAAAAATGCTCAACAAACCAGGAATAGAAGAAAACAACCTCAACATAATAAAAGACACTTATAAAAAACCCACAGCAAATGTCATACTCAATGGTGAAAAACTGAAAGCCTTCTCTCTAAGATCAGGAGCAAGGCAAGGATGCCTGCTTTCACTACTTCTATTCAACATAGTACTGGAAGTTCTAGCCAAAGCAATTAGACAAGAAAAAGAAATAAAACTCATCCAAACTGGAAAGGAAGAAATAAAATTATCTCTGTTTGCAGATAATATAATCTTGTATGTACAAAATCCTAAAGATTCCACAACAAAATTGTTAGAATTAATAAATGAATTCAAAGTAGTAGGATACAAAATCAACATACACAAGTCAGTTGCACACAAAAATCACTGTTGCACTAACAATGAACAATCTGAAAAAAAAGTTAAGAAAAATATTCCATTTGCAATAGTAACAAAAAGAATACTTAGGAATTAACTTAACCAAGGAAGTAAAAGACTTGTACAATGAAAACTATAGAACATTACTGAAAGAAACTAAAGAAGGCATAAATAGGTAGAAACATATCCCATGTTCATGGATTGGAAGACTTAGTATTGCTAAGATATCAATACTACCCAAAGCAATCTACAGATTCAATGCAATATCAAAATCCCAAAGACATTTTTTGCAGAAATAGAAAAAACCATACAAAAATTTATATGTAATCTCAAAGGACCCCAAACAGCTAAAACAATCTTGCAAAAGATGAGAAGAAGAGGGTCTTCCCTGGTGGCACAGTGGTTGAGAATCCGCCTGCCAATGCAGGGGACACAGGTTCATGCCCCGGTCTGGGAAGATCCCACATGCCGTGGAGCGGCTGGGCCCATGAGCTATGGCCACTGAGCCTGTGAGTCTGGAGCCTGTGCTCCGCAACGGGAGAGACCACAACAGTGAGAGGCCCATGTACCACAGGAAAAAAAAAAAAAAAAAAAGAGAAGAGCTGGAGGATTCATAGTTTCTGATCTTAAAAATCTTATTACAAAGCTATAATAATCAAAACAGTGTGGTACTAGCATAGACACAGACATATACACCAATGGAACAGAACAGAGAGCCCCAAAATTAGCCCTCACATATACGGTCAAACGATTATTTTGCCAAGACCATTCAATGGGGAAAAGTTAGTCTGTTCAACAAACGGTGCCAGGAAAGGGGGATATCTACATGGAGAAAGAAAGAAGTTGGATCCTTACCTAATACCATATACAAAATTAACTCAAGTGGATCAAAGATCTAAATGTAAGACCTAAAACTGTAAAACTCTTAAAAGAAAACATAGGACAAAAGCTTCATAACATTGGATTTGGCAATGATTTCTTGACTATGACACCCAAAGGTATAAACAACAAAAGAAAAAACAAACAAATTGGACTTCATGAAAATTTTATAATTTTGTGTACCAAAGGATACTGTCAACAGAGTAAAAAGGTAACCCAGAGAATGGGAAGAAATTTTGTAAATCCTATATCTGATAAGAGGTTAATATCCAGAATATATAGAAAACTTCTAAAATTCAACAACAATCAAAAAACAATCTGATTAAAAACTGGGCAAAGGACATGAATAGACATTTCTCCAAAGAAGATATAAAGATGGCCAACAAGTACATGAAAAGATGCTCAACATCACTAATCATTAGGGAAATGCAAATCAAAACTACAATAATATGCCACCTCACACCCATTACTACTATCAAAAGAAACAGAAAATAACAAGTGTTGGGGAGGACATAGAAACATTGGAACTTTTGTGCACTGTTAGTGGGAATGGAAAGTTGTACAGCTACTCTGGAAAACAGTATGGAGGTTCCACAAAAAATTAAAAATACAATTACCATATGATCTAGTAATTCCACTTCTTGATACATACACAAAAGAATTGAAAGCAGGGTCTCAAAGAAATATTTTTATAGCCATGTACATTGCATTATTCACTATAACTAAAACACAAAAGCAACCCATGTGCCCATTAGCAGATAAACGGATGAGTAAAATGTGGTATATACATACAATGGAATATTATTCAGCCTGAAAAAGGAAAGAAATTCTGACATACGATAAAACATGGATGAACCTTAAGAACATTATGCTATTTGAAACAGTCCAGTCACCAAAAGAAAATACTGTATGATTCCATTTGTATGACATACTTAGAGAAGTAAAAATCATTGAGACAGAAAGTGGAATGGTGGTTGCCAGGGGCTGGGGAAAGGGGAGAATGGGGAGTTATTGTTTAATGGGCATAGAGTTTCAATTTTACAAGACAAAAAGAGTTCTTAATGGAGGGCTAATGGTGATGATGGCACCTTATGGATGTATTTAATACTGCTGAATTGTATACTTTAAAATAGTTAAGATAGCAAATTTTATGTTTTTGTATTTTACCATAATTTTAAAAATTGGAGGAAAAACACTGTGAAGAACCATAAAAATATAAAGCAGCATTATCATGTATTACCGATAAATAATCGGCTCTTTTCTAATTCCAGGCAACAAGAGATCTAATTAAATTGGCTGGCTACTCTAGTTACATTATGTATATTTTTATTTCACAATCAGCCTTCATTTGCCCGACCAGAACTTCGTATTCAGGACTGTTTATATTACATCTCACAGCACAATTCATACATTTATGAATCAGTAACATGTTCTTTTGGAAACCCTTATTGTTCTGTTTTTGTTAGAACCCTGGTGAGCACATGAGATATTAAGGTTCCAACATTACTGTGCACCCCACAGCTCCTTGACATTGAACTGCCTGCAGAAACTGCTTACCAGTGCTGGTGGTCATTCTTATCCCCAGTTTCTGGAATGGCTGAGAGAGGGTCTGAATTTTTTTCACACATTTCAAAAAGCACATTTACATTTTAAACGTATAAGTAAATGAACCAAGCAAGGAGAGAAATTCAAGTGGTAAGAAAGAAGCCTCAAACATTCTGATTCCAAGAGACCAGAGTGACTCTGGTCGAGTTCCATTACTGATGAGTCAGCACTTGGGGGATATCTCCTCTGGGGTTAGCATGCTTCCTGGAATCCTGCTGTTTTTTTTTAATCTATTCATCCCTTTGTGTAAAGGTCGGGTCTATCGTGTCTTCTAAAGTTGTAAGACAGATCTGAGAGCCCTTCTCTCCGAAATTCTATCTTCCCTTTTGGTTTGTATGTTGACTAACAATAATGCTTATTGAAATATAATCCACATACCATAAAATACACCTTTGAAAGTATACAATTCAGTAGATTTAGAGTATTCACAGACTCTTTTCCCTTTGTTTTGTTTCCTTTCTTTATTTCCTAGGGCAAGGAAAGAGCCCTAACTACTCACTCATGGATTAAGTATATTTTTTGAGCACATAAAAAAATCAAATAAAAACCCCTGCCTTCATGGAGCTTGCATTCCAGTAGAGAACGCACACAATAAACAAATACAATTAGCAAAGTATAGAGTATGTCAGAGGTGATAAGTGACCGAAAGAAAAGATAGTGGGGAAAGGATAGGGTGTACAATTGATGGTGGATGGGAGAGGGCTTACAATTTTAAATTGGGTGATTAGGGAAAATCTTAAAAGAAGATAACGTTTAGCAAAGACTTGAAAGAAATGAGGGAGTAAATCATGTTTGATCTGGGGGACCAGCCAGAGTTAACAGTAACTGCAGAGACCCTCAGGGGAGAGGTGTGCCTGGAGCTTAATAAGTGAGAAGGAGAATGGAGGGAAGAGAGGTCAGAGGGGCCAATGGTGGCCAAATCTATTGGGGTCCTGAGCCACTTGCCAAGATTTTGGCTTTTATTCTAAGTAGAGAACCACAGAAGTTCTGATCTGACGAATGCCATGAACTGACTTACTTTGAGCAGGATCACGCTGGATGCTGTGTGGACTTTGGATTGTAGGAGAAGAAGTAACAACCTAGTTACCAGACTAACTGTTTTAATCCAGGTGAAAGAGGGCATGACCTGGACCAGGTGGCAATGGTAAAGATGATGCAAAGTGGTCAGATTCTGGATATATTATGAATGTAGAGCCAACAGCCTTTGCTGATGGAAAAGATGTGGGGTACGAGAGAAAGAGAAATCTATGATGACTCACAGACAAAATGTCCAATGCTATATGGTAACAGCCAACTAGCAGAGCTAGTTAGGTGGGTTAGGTAGGGTAGCTTGATATACTGCATTTATCCCAACAGGAGAATTAAATTTTTAGGCCTGAAAACATGTGAGTGGATCTGCAGCTCCCCTAATTAATACAAGACAGGAAAATGATGTGTCATCACACTACTTCCAAAATATGACCCAGCTAATTAAGTATCAAATTGCCAATAATATATGTGACTATTTCTATTTTGAAGATAAAGACAGTTATTTGCCTTTTACTTAGCCAGTGGTCAACTACCTTAATTGGGAAATTTAACACATTGCAACTGTTGCTGGAAATTAACAAAGCGATGGTTCTGTCTGGGGTTACTCTTGCTGCCTAATTTAACTGTCTGTAATAAAGCCTTTCATCTACCAGTTTTATTTAAGTTGACTGCATCAAGTGCTTGTATTACTACCTCAACCATAATCTAATCATTGCTTTTTGTTAATAAACTCTGCACTGCACTGTATCTACATAT
Organism: Kogia breviceps; assembly: GCF_026419965.1. NCBI lineage: Eukaryota > Metazoa > Chordata > Mammalia > Artiodactyla > Physeteridae > Kogia > Kogia breviceps. The sequence goes on along the minus strand of NC_081320.1, from coordinate 74,442,903 downwards.
TAAATATAAGCTTGCTCTAGACCTAGCTAGTACCAGATTGTTTATCTCTTTCCAAATCTCCATGCAGTGACGTCCCTTTGGTGACTTCAACATCAGCCAAGGTGGGAGGATTTATGCCACAGAAATTGACAAATGGGCTAAATCGGGGCTTTTTTTCACACAGCAGTTTTCCTAGCACACCCGTGGACAGAGCAGAGGGTAGGGTTATGAATGCCAGCTAAAGCCTAAAAGCCACACAGCTGTTGGCATGGGTGGAGCAGACGTAGTGGGAGTCATCTGCCCCAGAGAGGAAGAGTGCTTTATCATTGACATTGTTTAGAATTGCTAGTTTATAAGGATAATAAAGAGCAGACCAACTTTAAGTCTTTAAATTCTCTACAGACGATGTTATTCCTTATCGCCTAAGCCCAGGGCAGATCCTTCCCACCTACTCCCACCTCCATTCTAACCCTACTCACTGTCCGGTCACCACGGGTATGACATTTTACCTTTCTAAGCCTTAGTTTCCTTGTCTTTTCAATGGGGATCATATATTCAATTAATGATGGTATGAATAAACCTTCTAGGGTTTCCCCGTAGCCTTAAGAGAACAGGGAACCCTTTATGGATCAACAGCATCATATAAATATATATATAATTTTTTTAATTTTTTTTATTTTTATTTTTTTGCGGTACGCGGGCCTCTCACCGTTGTGGCCTCTCCCGTTGCGGAGCACAGGCTCCGGACGCACAGGCTCAGCGGCCATGGCTCACGGGCCCAGCCGCTCCGCAGCATGTGGGATCTTCCCGGACCGGGGCATGAACCCGTGTCCCCTGCATCGGCAGGCGGACTCTCAACCACTGCGCCACCAGGGAAGCCCTATATATATCTTTATTGGAGTACAATTGCTTTACAATGTTGTGTTCATTTCTGCTGTACAACAAAGTGAATCAGCCATAAATACACATATATCCCCATATGCCCTCCCTCTTGAGCCTCCCTCCCATCTTACCTATCCTACCCCTCTTGTTCATCACAAAGCATCGAGTTGATTTTCCTGTGCTATGGAGCAGCTTCCCACTAGCCATCCATTTTACATTTGATAGTGTATATATGTTAATGCTACTCTCTCACTTCGTCCCAGTTTCCCCTTCCCCCCCACGTCCTCAAGTCCGTACTTGACATCTGCGTCATTATTCCTGCCCTGCCACTAGGTTCATCAGTACCGTTTTTTTAGATTCCATATATGTGCGTTTGCATACGGTATTTTTCTCTTTCTGATTTACTTCACTGTGTACGATAGATTCTAGTTCCATCCATCTCATTACAAATAACTCAATTTCATTCCTTTTTATGGCTGCATAATATTCCATTGTATATATGTGCCACATCTTCTTTATCCATTCATCTGTCGATGGACATTTAGATTGCTTCCATGTCCTGGCAATTGTAAATAGTGCTGCAACGAACATTGTGGTACACATATCTTTTTGAATTATGGTTTTCTCTGGGTATATGCCCAGGAGTGGGATTGCTGGGTCATATGGTAGTTCTGTTTTTAGTTTTTTAAGGAACCTCCATACTGTTCTCCATAGTGGCTGTATCAATTTACATTCCCACCAACAGTGCAAGAGGGTTTCCTTTTCTCCACACCCTCTCCAGCATTTATTGTTTGTAGATTTTTTTGATGATGGCCATTCTGACAGGCGTGAGGTGATAACTCACTGTGGTTTTGATTTGTATTTCTCTAATGATTAGTGATGTTGAGCATCTTTTCATGTGTTTGTTGGCAATTTGTATGTCTTCTTTGGAGAAATGTCTAGTTACATCTTCTGCCCACTTTTGGATTGGGGTTTTTTTTTTATATTAAGCTGCATGAGCGCTGCTTGTACATTTTGGAGATTAATCCTTTGTCAGTTGCTTCATTTGCAGATATTTTCTCCCATTTGAGGGTTGTCTTTTCATCTTGTTTATGGTTTCCTTTGCTGTGCAAAAGCTTTTAAGTTTCATTAGGTCCCATTTGTTTATTTTTGTTTTTATTTCCATCTCTCTAGGAGGTGGGTCAAAAAAGATCTTGCTTCAACAGCATCCTTGTATCCACTCTGCTTTCCCACCTCTGAGCCTCTGTCCATGCTGTTCCCCCCGACTTGTAGCCACTTCATCTCCTATTTTCATCTTTCAGAGTTAACCCAATTGCTGCCACCTCCAAGAGGCTTCCTCTTATTCCCACAGCTGACATAATCTCTCCCTCCTCTAAATTCCCTAACCTCTTGGGGACTCTCTGACACTATCCCAGACCTATTGGATTAGAATCTACAGTTTAACAAGATCCCCAGGTGATTCATATGCACATTAAGATTTGGAAGCCTTGGTTTAAACCGCTGGTTCTCAAACTTGGCTGCAGATTGGAATTACCTGTGGAGTTTCGAAAACGCTTAATTCCTAGACCCCACCTGCAAGAGGTTATGGTTCAAGTGGTCTGACATGCAGCGTGGGCATCAGGGCCTTTTAAAACTTCCAGATAATTCTAATATGCAGCAAAGTTTGAGAACCACTGGTCCATAAACTCCCCTTATTCTCCCTCTGGGGGCCTGCACACTCTCTAATATTATGGTTATTTCTGTCCAGGTATGTTTTCTCACTTCTATTGAACTGTAAGTCTTTTAAGAGCAAGAACTATCTTTTAATTCAATTTTAATCACCTCATCCCTAGACATACAATACGAGTTTAATAAATATGTATTGAGTGAATTGTTTCTGTAATCTAAAACAATTTGTAGGACTTCCCTGGTGGTGCAGTGGTTAAGAATCCGCCTGCCAATGCAGGCGACACGGGTTCAAGCCCTGGTCCAGGACGATCCCACATGCCGCAGAGCAACTAAGCCCGTGTGCCACAACTACTGAGCCCACTCACCATAACTACTGAAGCCCACGCGCCTAGAGCCTGTGCTCCGCAGCAAGAGAAGCCACCGCAATGAAAAGCCCACGCACCACAACAAAGAGTAGCCCCCACTCGCCACAACTAGAGAAAGCCTGCACGCAGCAACAAAGACCCAATGCAGCCAAAAATAAAATAAATTTATTAAAAACAAACAAACAAAAACAACCCACAATTTGTAATCTAAAAATGTTCTCTAAATACCATAAGTGTGGCTTTTGTCCTAATTTGAAGACTGGTTGAACATACCTTGGAAACTGTGGAATTATTTCCTCTTTAGTCTAAGACCAAATCTCTGAAGAAGAGGAGGCTGGTGGCTAGAACAGGTTTTCTGAGAATAGCCTCTCTGGGTACCAGCGCAGCTGATCTCCATGAGTTGTTTACAGACAGCCGCAGCCTGAAATCCTAAGACTCCAGAGGGCAATGCAAAATGAGGCAGCCCTTCCCTACACTCTGTGCATCCAATTCAGAACTCTTGGCTGAAATATGATGATGTTATTGTTTCTTCCTCTCTAGGGTGCCATTTTGATATTTAAGGGGATTGTTGTCCTCACTATGAAGGCATCTGTTATTGAAATGTTCCTTGGTAAGTACTTTTATATGTGTATCTGGATACGCTTTAAACATTCTCCTAATGTCCAAAGAATCTTGCCAACAAAAGATTTAAACCAAGACAGGGCATATAAACAGTTCAGTGTATCTTTTTATGATAAACATTTTGGAGAAATGTTTAACTGAGAATGTTAAATGTAGATCAAATTCAGAATGTATGTCTATATATTTTTTATATAAAGCAAACATATGTATACATATATATGTACATATTATATATTAAGCACACATATATACACACATATTTGTGTGTGTGTATTATTCAGCAACTAGCAAATATTTCAGATAAAGCATATTTAAAGATTCTGAATTTAGAGAACTTATTTCTTAATTTCTCAAAAAAAAAATTTGTATCACTGACATGGCCTTACTTGTACCATTGGCAACTCATACTTTTAGAGATGAAACGCTTTAAACTTATATTATCAACAGAGAACACAATTTGGGGTAGGCCCTTAAGGAGCAGCAGGTCAACCAGATGAATGAAAAGTGCTGATGTGTTTAGCACTAAGCCCAAGGGTAATCTTTGGTTAATCTTGACCCCACTGTGCTGTGGCCACTCTGTGTCAGGCAAAATGATCCTATGGGTCACTGTGAAACTATTGCCACGGAAGGGTACAAAGGCCTTTTAGATAGTCAGCCTTAGTTGGCTAGAGCTGCCATAACAAAATACCACAAACTGGGTGGCTTAGAACAACAGAATTTTATTCTGTCACAATTCTAGAGGCTACAAGTCCAAAATCAAGGTGTCAGCAGGGCTGGTTCCTTCAAAGGGCTGTGAGAGTGAACTCTGTTCCATGCCTCTCTCCTAGCTTCTGGCGGTTTGCTAGCAATCTATGGCAGTACTTGGCATCACCCCAATCTATGCCTTCACCTTCACATGTGTTTGTCTGTATCTATATCCAAACACCTTCACCTCTGGGTTCGTCTGTGTCTATATCCAAACTGCCCCGTTTTTTTATAACACCAGTCATATTGGATTAGGGGCCCAACCTACTCCATTAGGATGACCTCATCCTAACTAATTAAGTTAGTTAAATTTAACTGATTACATCTACAACCACTCTATTTTTCAATTAAGGTCACCTTCTGAGGTATTGGGGGCTAGGACTTCAACACGAAGTCCAACAGAAGTCCTATGAATTCAGGGAGGGGGGCACAGAATTTAACCCATAATATAGTCAGAGTGTGCAAGGTCTGTGCAGAGGGAATCTGCAGTGGCAGAATTGAGGACTAGAAGAGAAAGAGGTGACACAGCTGGGAAGGCAAGGGGCTCTCAGCATGGTGGAAGGAGACCGGGCTGGGAGTCAGAGGGAAGATAAGGTTCTGCTCCTGACTCCACCACCAACTTGCTAAGGAATATTCTCATTGAGAGCACAGGGTCCTTCATTTCCACCTTGCCCTTCTGAGAGGCTATCTCCCCCCAGCCCCATACGAACCTATAGGTTAGTAGGGGTGAACACAGGGTGGGCTGCGGCTGGGGCACCGGTTAGGAATAGGAAGGATTTAGCTACTGGAAAACAAACAAAACAAAACACAGAAACCCTGAGGCTGGTTCACACCCTGCCATGTCCCCCACATCATGGAACTAAGAAGAACTCGACTGTCCTTGCTTGTCTTGCCCCTCTCAGCCTGCCCTTCTGCAAAACCATTTCCCCCTCAGGGTTGCTCATTCACAAAGCAAGAAATCAAAGTAGAAAGGGGAGACTCCTATCGCAGATTCTCTTCTCTATGTCCTTATATGCCACTCCCTGGAATCTCTCTTATTCACCTGCTTGTCTCCATCCCAGAGTCATTTCCCTTAAGTCCCCTGAAACCCTCTTCAGTACTGTGACAGCCTCCCTGCCCCAAATCCTTACCCCTCTCATTCTCTACCACACCCCAATTAATCTCCCTAAAGCCCATATCTGATCCCACTCTCCTGATTTAACACTCAGTGTTTTCCCTTTGTCTTTATGACGGAGCCCACATCTCTCAAAGTGCCTTGCTTGCTGGCGAGGCCTCTCTCATATGGCTCTTGCCGTCCTCTCCTGCTCTCCTCCCTACCACAGAGCCCAGCCTGGCTTCCAGGGACGTGGGAAGTGCTGACCTTCTCATTCCTCTGAAGGTCGAGTCATTTCTCCCTTCCAGGTCTTTGACTATGCTGTTCCCTGTCCTGGAATGTTCTTCCTCTCACCCCCCCACACCCTACTGGCCCTCCAGGAAGCTTCCTCTGCTCTCCATTTGATCAGACCCTCTTCCTATGGGCTTCCCTGGTGCCCTGTATTGATTCTAGTCACGACTGCATGGCATTCACCTCGTCATGAGGCTGCCATGAGGCTGCCTCCCCTGGATACTGACAGCAGGATCTGTGTCTTGCTCACTGTTGCATTTTCAGTTCTCAGCACATCTCACAGGCACTCAAGAATTATTGCTAAATAAATTATTCTTGTCAGGGATGTAGGATTTTTCAGGTTTCAGAGTCTGATTCTGCACCCAATTCCTATGTGTGAATTTTTTTCCCCACACCAAGTGATTCCTCAACACCAGCTGGGTTTCCTACAACTCAGCTCAATTCTGACACCATTCTACCCAGAGATAGCATCAGATCCTGCAGGTAAGGGCTCACACAAGACTGCCTCCCCGCCCCCCAACACACACACACACTTCAGATGCCGATTGCAAGTAAGGTTGTCACCCGTGCTTCTGACTGACTGGCTATAAAGCAGAGGTTTCCATGACCCCCTCCTTGCGTTTGATTAGTTTTCTCAAGCAGCTCACAGAACCCAGGAAACCAGTTGACTCACTAGATTACCAGTTTATTACAAAGGATATCAAAGGATACAAATCAACAGCCAGATAAAGAGATACACAGGGAGAGGTCCTGAACAAAGGAGTTTCTGCCCCCATGGAATTTGGGCCCAGCACGGTGGCACATGGATGAGCTCTCATTCCTCAACCTGGAAGCTCTTTGAACCCTCTCCTTTTGGAATTTTATGGTGGCTTCATTACATAGGCATGATTGATGAACTCACTGGCCATTGGTGATTGATTCAACCTCCAGCCCCTCTTCCCTCTTGGGAAATCAGGAGATGGGACTGAAAATTCCAACTCTCTATTGGTTTCCCTGGCAACCAGCTCCCTCATCTTTAGGGGATTTTCAAAAGCCACCTCATTAACATAAACTCAGTTGTGATTGAAAGGGGCTTGTTATGAAAAACAAGACACCCATTTCACCTTTATGGCTCTGATTTCAGGAACTGAGGACCCAAAATCAAATATTATAACAGACATGTGGACACAGGGGGCGAAGGGGAAGGTGGGAGGAATTGGGAGATTAGGTTTGACATAAATACACTACCATGTGTAAAATAGATAGCTGGTGGGAACCTGCTGTATAGCGCAGGGAGCTCAGCTCAGGTCCAAGAGGGAGGGGATATAGTTATACATAGAGCTGATTCACTTCGTTGTACAGAAGAAAGTAATGCAACATTGTAAAGCAATTTTACTCCAGTAAAAAATATATATATTATAACAAAAGATGCTCCCATTGCTCTTATCACTCAGGACATTCCAAGGGTTTGGGGAGCTGTTAGGCAGGAACTGAGGCCGGAACACCAAAATATATATTTATCATAAATCACAATATCACAGAGAACCATCCAAAGATCCCCCCCAAAGCCCTCTAAATTAATGTTAATTAAGTGTCGAATCGGTATATATCAGAGCTAGCTCTAAATAAGTGTAAATTTATGATGTAGCAGAGTTGTAAGCTGCCCACTGTCATGGGAGCACCACATATAATCAATGACTGCACTACGGGGAGACAGTAGCATTAAAAAGTCTAAGGCTGCACCAGCAAACCTGCATTCTGGTTCCAACTTCTGCCCCCTCCCCCTCCAAAGCAGCTTTAGCTGAGATGTCAACCTTGACCTTGGTTTCTTTTCTACAAAATAAAAAGATGACCTCCAAAGCTCCTCCCAGCTTCAATATTCTATGATCTGAAGCATCATTTTGTGATTTATGTGATTATAGAGAATAAGTTATCCTGTCTCTGCAATGAAGCTCTGATATATTTCATGCTAGATGTTTCATTGAGTAAGTAAGTCGAAAGCAAAGCATAGGGGAAATTTGAGCTGATTTTAAATCATCTGCTTTATAAATCAGTTTTCAGGAAGGCACTGTGGACACTGTTAAAGAGAACCAGAGCTGGACACTATTTAAAGCAGTAAAAACAGATTTTAATCAGGAACGACTGCAATAGGGGAAAGGAGACCTCAGTATTGTACTGGGCTCAATTCCGAATGTAACAAGGAAAAGTGGGGATTTATAGCCAAGGAGCGGCTTGCAAGGGGCAGGGGATGGAAATTACTAAGAGGAGATTTCACGGGAATCAGGGGATTCTGGCTAAACCAACCAGACAGGATTCTTGCTAAAGGCAGACCAGGGTGATCATGTATCAAGGGTGGAGGATTCTCTCTAAACAAGATTCTTGCTAAAACTAAGTGATGCAGGCCCAACAAGGACAGACACAGAAGCCCAAGGTCAAAGCCTAGTTTAGAAGAGGGCTTAGAGGAGCCTGACTAAAGTTTGGTGAAGGAGAGATTCCCTGTCAACACCACCTGAGTTAGTATCTTGAGTGGCACTAAGGGATCAAACAAAAAGTTTATGGGCTAGAATGAAGCATTCCTATAAAAGTTCTAGACACGTAATAAGTATTCAGTAAGTACTTACTGATTTGATAATTGGTTAAAAGTTCTGGCACTTCATGTCTTTTCTTGAAAATAAATGGATTCTGATTATGACTTAATACTAACAGGAAAAGTGGAACACATGTGCCTATTAACCATGCCAATGATTTTAGAAAGCACTTTTCATTATTATAAGTCTATCTGATTTCAATATGACCAAATTAAATAACAATTGTCTTTTTCTAATTTGAAAAGAGACATTCTACATAAAACACAGAATATTTATGTGTAAGAACTTTACTATGAAATGGGAAAAATACAGAAAATATAAAATGGGAATTATAATTCTACCATTATTAAAATTTTGGAATACTTGTTCCAGGTATTTCTCTCTGCGTATATTCTAATTTTGTCAGAATCATGCTTAAGGTTAGAGCTGAGAACTTCCCAGGTCATTTAATCTCTTGCTAAAATCATTTGTAATAAATGCTTCGTATTCCCCTACTGTTGGGACATTTCCAAGATTTCATTATTTTGGATTGCTATTAGGAATAATGCTGTAATGAACACCTTTTATTATAAATAAATCCTTGTCTATGTCTCTGATTATAACTTGGGATATATTACTAGGTATATATTTTCTAGGATGAAGAATATAAATGTTTTTTAAGGCTACTGAAATGTATTACCAAATGGCTTTCCAGAATGACTCCACCTGCTTAGAATTTACCAAGAGTGTACTGGACTGCCGTAATCCCAAATCCATGCCAGGATTAAGTATAATCTGTGTTCAGTACTCAGTACACACTATGAGAAAATATCCTGTCATTTTGCTTTAGCCTGCATTTTTTATCATTAATGAGACTGAACATTGTTTCAAGCTAACTCATTTGTATTTTCTCTATAAATTATGTGGACGATAATTTACTTAAATTGAATTTTAAAACAATTGCACCTCAGCTATCTTAATCATACTGATGGCCACATTAGAGAGAAAGAGAGCAGAGGAAAATTTTTATTTGAAAAAATAAATTCAATATTTAATTTGTTTTGAAATTTCAAACACGACTAGCAAAAGGTGAGAACTTTTCATGTTACTCAAAGCTGGAACACTGAATTTTTAAAAATTGAAAAGTGGGCTTCCCTGGTGGCGCAGTGGTTGAGAGTCCGCCTGCTGGTGCAGGGGACAGGGGTTTGTGCCCCGGTCCGGGAAGATCCCACATGTCGCGGAGTGGCTGGGCCCATAAGCCATGGCCTCTGAGCCTGCGCGTCCGGAGCCTGTGCTCCGCAAAGGGAGAGGCCACAGCAGTGAGAGGCCCGCGTACCACAAAAAAAAAAAAAAAATTGAGTATTGCTGCAGAGTTGTTAAATCATGGTTGCCTTGGAACTTCAGACTCTAGTCTTGATTTCCTCAAGGCCTCTAGACTCTAATGGCCTCAGCTGTGGCCAGATTAACTACTCCCATGGAAGGGCTTTCAGACCTGTGTTCTGCTTTGTATCTGTCATCCATCTCGGTGCTCTGCCAGGCTTCCTAAGAACAGGAACACAAGACTGATTCTTCTCTCACCCAAATTCCACATGCAAGTCACCATTTCCAAGGTAGCAAGAGAGGTCTTGCAGATGAGGAATGACTTGTTTCAGGGCACAAGCACATTTGCAGCCTTACTGACCAGCCCTCCCCTTGAGGAGTGGCTTCTGGGGAGCTTTAATTAACAAGCATCTAAGCTGAGGGGAGGGCCTCTGTGTACCATTGAAAATAATGACTTTATTAACCACTGCTTAAAACTGAGCCCAGCTCTGCATGTTTTCAGCCTGGAGGGTATTGGGCGAGAAAATGTGAGTGATGCGGTGGTCTTACTGAAATATTTATAGTCCTAATGATACCAAGACTTATAAATGACATGCCATGGGTACACAACCCCAGAAAGACAGTATTTGGTTCCCCACCAAGAACTGATACCCAAATTTACTACTATTTCACTTACTCCCTCTGCTTTACCCACATAATTTTTTCTATATATGTATTTCGTACTTGTTTTTTTAAAAATATTCTAGTTATTTATTTTTGTGTATAAAATGAAGATGCGGTCTTTGGACAGAGTTAAATGACACAGAGCCTACTATAAAAATCAGACCTCCAGGACATTCACACCCTACGCAAACCCCAGAAGTAAATACCACCTAAAAAATGTCTGCCTTCATTCTACTTGGCTAGACATTTGGTTTTCACTCAGTTCTCTTTCATGGCTCTGTTCTTGCAGGACATGGTATGTCAACTGTCCAGGCCTCAACTAGTGCTAATAGTCAAAACGGGATAATTCAGGAGCTATATCATTGGCATAGCTCAGCTAGTTAACCATAAGATAAATAAAAAATTTTCTTAACAAACACTTGGTGACATTGCCACTTTTTCCTTCAAAGACAGTTACCAATTCAAGAATGCCTAAGTCCTGATTTATGCTTTAATCAAGCATCTGTGTTCTGTTAAAAAAAAAAAAAAGTAGGAAGTAAAATACCTATTTTAATTATTCTGCTGCCTCACGTTCACCTCCAGAATTCCAACTCCATCCAGAAAGTGGGTTTCTCAAAAAAGCAGCTAAAATGGAGGTAAGTTAGAGCAGTATCATCCTTGGGTGGGTAAGGTATAAGAAGGCCTGGAAATGAAGGAAGAAGAATAGAGACTGACTAGACTTTTGAAAGGAAAAACATGCTTTTCTGTTTAGGTAGAATTAGTCTAGGTACAGAGAAGTGAGCATTTTCAGACATTATTAAAAATTGCTATGAGAAATGTTCACAATATATATCAAAAATGTAAGTGGGCATATCTTTCAGACAAGAAACCCTATTTGGAATTTTTTTTTTTTTTTTTTTTTTTTTGTGGTACGCAGGCCTCTCACCGCTGTGGCCTCTCCCGTTGTGGAGCACAGGCTCCGGACGCACAGGCTCAGCGGCCATGGCTCACGGGCCCAGCCGGTCCGCGGCATGTGGGATCTTCCCAGACCGGGGCACGAACTCACGTCCCCTGCATCGGCAGGCGGACTCTCAACCATTGCACCACCAAGGAAGCCTTGGAATTTTATTTTAAGGCAATAATAAGGAATCCATGCAAAGATAAAGCTATTTATATTAAATCAGGAGTTGGCTAAATTATGGTATGTCCATGAATTGCAATATTTTGCAGGCAGTGAAAATTATTATGAGGAACATTAAATGTCAAGAAAAAATGTTTCTATATATCCTTAAGTAGAAATAAGTTTATGACATTGTAAACAGTATAAGCATCATCAAATGTTTGTTTCAAAGTACAATACATACATATATATAGAAAAAGCCTGAGAATATTATACTTTTTTGCTTTCATCCGTTATTTTCTGTAGTACTGTTTTTGAGTGTTTTTTTTTTACTGTCCTACAAGGAACATGTATTATTTTGGTAATACGAAAAATTCGGTCAATGTTATATTTTAAAAACACAAGGCTCACCCTAGCAATGCGACTTTAAACTTAAAGGCATACAGAGTTCCCCTTTCTTCCCCTATTGTTTTGCTTCGCGAAGAGCAGTATCCAGTTTCTGCTCCGTTTCTGAGAAGGAAGCTCACCTACCTGCAGCTGGCCTCTGGGGGGCGCAGCACCAATTGGGGCTGGAAGGACCACCAAGGACAGTCAGGTCGCACCATACCTTGTGAGGAGTCTCTCGTCTCCCCAGTCCCCCTCCTCCTTGTCTTCCTTTCCAAAGAGTCCTCCTCTGAGGCTTTGTACGGACGCGTTTCATCAGGCCCTCCCTGGCTGTTTCGCACGCACATGCGCGCACTTCAAGTGCACGCGCGCACATGCGTATGCGGTTCTCTGGGCGTTTGGAAACTGGCCGTTTGGAAACTCAGTGTGGAACAGGAGAGAGAGAAAAGGAAGGGCCTGGACGTTCATCCTACCTCTATAATTTATTCCTGGCACCAAACAAATCAGTGGGCTTCGCCAGACCCACGTTCCTGCCTTTGGAAAGTGGAGATGGTGGAGCTGGTGTGGTGAAATTTAAAGACAGCAAAACGCGGGACAGATATCCAAGAGGTGTTTTTAAAAGGCCCTTTCAAAAGAGGCTAAGAAAAGCACAAAGTATACATCTTATTTCCCCAACCATAAAATAAGGGAAAATTAGTTCTACTAACGAGAATACTTTAACATATGCTTGAAGCAAACATAAAGGTCAAAAGAGAGAAAGCATTTAGGTGAAATAATATTGATTAGATTTTTTGCATTTTCTTCATGTAGTTTTGCTGGTGACTGGAATACACTCAAATAAAGAAATGACAAAGAAGATTAAAAGGCCCAAATTCAGTAAGTAAAGTTGCAGTTCCTCACTGGTACAAGACTTGTGTCTCCCATGTGGAGGACTGTTACACTTGTTTCAGATAATTTGGAAAGTTTGGGGTTTTTCTGTTTTGGGTTTTTGTGTGTGTGTGTGTCTTATCTCAATACTTTGCACTCAGACTAATTAGTAATGATTCCTATTTGTCATTTACTTCATTCCAAAAAGCATTTGAAATAAGAGTTCTTATTTTAGGGTAGATACGTGGTTCTACTATATTAGAAAAATTCAAAATGCACATACAAAGGCCAGGCGACACTATATCTCTATGCCTAAGCTGGAGTAGGTATTTTTCTGCCATTCTGTCTCAATTCCCCATACCAGGAAATTCAGTCTGGCTAATGCAAAAGTCCAGCAAACTTTCGCACCTTCCAGCGTGCCCTGGAATCAATGGGTAATCTCACAGAAAAGTTTCACACCCAATCAGTGGAAAGAGGAATAATTAATTTCATTTTTGGGTGATAGTTAAGGTTAGATGACAGAAAAGCCAAAATAACAGTTGCTTAGATAAGACTGAAGTTTCTTTCTCTCTCCTGTAAACATAGTCTGGGCTTTTATGGGAGCTTCACAATCTTCAGGGACGCAGACTCCTTCTATCTTGTCATTCTGCTTTTCTCAATGTGGCTCTCAACTCATTGTCCAGAATGGCTACCCCAGCTCCATCCATCATGTCCACATTCCAGTCAGTAGGAAGGGATGAAGAAAGGCACATACTTACTCCCTTTAAAGACAAGTCCAGGAAGTCAAATAGACCACTTCTACTTAAATACCATTGGCCAGAATTTAGGGAGAATGGGAAATGTCTTGATTTCAAGCATCTGCATGCCTAGCTAAAAGTAAGGAGTACTATTATTAGGAAGAAGAGAGAATGGATATTGGGAAAGAACTAGCAGGACAGGACATAAATGGAAAATCTCACACTCAAATCTTGTGAGCACACTGAGCTATCTGTATGTAAATTTGTAGACTTGATGGACGCTTGAATTAAGGTATATTTATGAAGGACCATAAGAAAAAGACTTTAGGTATATTCAGTGCTCTGTGCTGTCTACAAAAGAAACTTCTGTATAGGCATTAGATTTAGGTGCCTTAAATCAGCAACATTAAAATTTTGAAATAAAAGAAGAGATTTGTTTCACGCAGCATTTTTTTTCTTCTGTTCCTTTAAGCCCTTTGCGCAGGACTTCCTGTTGAAATGAGACCAAAAGGGCAGCCATCCACAGCCTCCTAGTCTTAAATACTAAAAAGGAATCAGTTGTTTATTTATTCCTGTCAGGAAGGAGAGCCAAGAGAATCAGGCCAGGGGCAGATGTGTGTTCAAAACAGTGATTGGGTTAATATGAAGACAAATGCACACCCAAGTATGAATTCCTTTGGGCTGTTTCCAGTATCTTCATTAACTCGTCTACAAAAATCATAAAAGGTTCCACGATTACCATGACAACAGTTTTCAGTGACTATGAAAGTCTGTGCTAAACGACCCAAGGGCAAACCTCTTTGAGAGATCTCAAATGGATTCAACTTCTGATATGCTAAATTCTAACCTTATTCTCAAAATCTCCCTAGTGATACAGCACTTTTGAATCAATGTATGCATGAGGACTTTTCTCTAATTAGAAACTCTGTCATGGTCATTAAATAAGAGGGAAAAATATAAAATGAAAGTAATAGGATATTCCCAAACTATGGCGATACCTGATTCTTTACCTCAGGAGTATTTCCAAATTGTAATCTATACCTTGAGGCCAAAGTAATTTTCATTTTCTCTGTTCAACCTTGTCAACCTGCCACTGGGGCAGGTGACTGATAGCAAGGGAGGCAGGCACATCGTTCATTCACTTGACAAGTATTTATTGGGTGCCGGCCAAGTACCAGGTACGGTTAGACACCCAGATACAACAGCAATTGAGACTCAGACTGTGCCCTCACAGAGCTCAAAATCTAGAGAGGAAGAAAGACAAGTCACCAGGCAATTATGGTGTCTTATGTAAGTGCTAGGACTCGGGAGCTAAAGGTACTCCAAGAATATGGAGAAAAAAGCTATGTATCTGGGAGGACTTCCTGGAGGAAGCAACACACCTACACTGATATCTAAAGGCCTAATAGGGATTGACCAGGCAAAGATGAGGGGAAAAGAGTGTTACAAGCAGAAAGAAAAAGCATGCCTAAGCCCTGAAGAAAAGAAAGAGCTAAAAAGTAGTTCCATATGACTGAGGTATAGAGTGGGAGGCGCATGTGTTGAGATAAGAGATGGAGGGGTAAGCAGGCAGCAGATCATGAAGAGCTTTGTTACCGTGTCTAGGAATCTGCAGTTCATCAATGAGGGCAATGGGGAATATCTCAGTGCAGATTATTTAGGTGCAGTTAGCAGAAATCCAAGGCCAATTTGCTTAAGCAGAAAAGGAGATTTTGGCAGTACACGAGGTATCTCACATGACATGAGGTGTCTCGCAGAACCCAAGGTGGGGAGGGCAGCTCGCACTCACTGGGACTGTACCCCAGGTGGAAAGATCTCAAGAATTGGTGCCTCTCACCTCTGTGCTTTGTGACCACCTAGAAGGGTGGGATAGGGAGGGTGGGAGAGAGGGTGATGCAAGAGGGAAGAGCTATGGGAATATATGTATATGTATAACTGATTCACTTTGTTGTAAAGGAAAAACTAACACACTATTGTAAAACAGTTATACTCCAATAAAGATGTTTAAAAAAAAATAAAATAAAATAAACTTAGATGTAGGTTATATCAGATTCTTAATAAAAATCAGTTTATAGAAACACACACACAAAAAAAGAATTGGTGCCTCTGCTTCTCTCTGCATGTCTGCCTCACTATCCACCCCCCGACCCCCTGGTTCATGCAGACCATGTCTCTCAGCCCTGATCCCACAGTCCTGGGAGAGAAACTAACTGCATCAGCCTAGACTGGGAGGGTGGTTTTCAGAGAAGAGTAGAATGGTTAGGGTTGTGTTAGGGAAGTGAAACAATCCTGACAACAAAACCCAACAAAAATCCCTTTGTCCCAGCATATGAAGAGAGAAGAGAGAGTACACAATATATTAGTGAGGAAGCATTACAGACAGACATTCATATACAGGTAGGATGAAAGTATCTACCAAGTCTGGACAGAATTTCACACAAACTTATACAGTGAAGTAGAAGACAGAACAATTACAACTTCTCTTAACTCCTGGAAAGATAAATACATGGACCTCCTTAGTGTCTTTTGTATACTTGCAGACCCCTAAACTCCTTCTGGAGGTGAGTATCAGTATTTGCGGATCCAAGGATCAGAAATCTGGAGACCTTGCACTCTGCAGGTGATTCCGATGCCTGGTAAAATTTGAGAACCGCTGGACTAGACGTACCCAAGATCAGGGATGCTTACAGATGTGAATGTGAAATCATGGGTTCTGTTCAGTGCCCTCTGCCTCTTTCCTAGCCCGCCCTCAATTTTCACCAGTGTTTATTCAGGACTAAAAGTCTTCACCACCCAGAGGACTGAAGGTAAAATAACAAGGAGGAGGTCGTTTGAGAGTTTTGCCCAGAAGACAGTTTACTGACAGGTACTACACATGTAGCACTACTTTCGGCTCTTGAGGATCTAGTGACCAGACATGATACCATGAGTTGGCAGAGCCAGATTTGAAACTCAGGTCTCTGGGAGGCTCAACACCACAGTGCCTTGTCGCAAGCTAGCCATTTAGGAATTAAGTATCCATTGCCTAGAGGCAGATGAGGTGTTAAGATAATCAAGGGCTGACTGAATGGGACGTAAAGTAGAAGAAATGTGGGAAAATAGAAAAGAGAGTAAATGCAAGAGTTTCTTCCTTTGGCTTGGCCTGAGACCTTATGCATATGGTTACTGTTACTTTAGGTAATTGTCACTTTCTCTCCTCCCTACTTCCTCTGCTTTCTCATTTTTTTCTTCTCATCTCCTTTTCCTTCTATTTCTTTGATCTACCCATGGCCCCCAGGGGCCCTTATGGACCTTGCTCAGCTCCACTGGAGGCCCTCTGGGCCAAAAAGGTAGTACATGTTGAAAATAATTTCGCATGGGGCTTTTACAAAAGGAAAAGCAAAGATGGAAAAAAAAAAAAAAAATTGGGACTAGTTCTTACAGCTCTACTCGTCCCACCCATACATGACGATTCATTCCACGCTAGTATTTTGTTCTCACATACACAGTCGAATTGGGTACAATTTTATTCTGTCACTTGGCTTATCACAGCATCTTATTTTCTAAATCAAATCAAGTCTGACTCCAGACTGCCAATTGCCTAGGGCTGAGATATTAGAATTCCATCATTACAAGGGCTTCCTCCCTCCCAGCTCCAGGCATTGGAAGCCGTATGCAATTTACAACATTCAGAGAGAGCCCCTGCACTGCTCAGTGTCCAAGTACATGTTATTCCTAGAAGTTGAGTAGCTCCATTGTTTCATGAATGGTGGGATCTTGGCAAATGTGGGGAAGCCCTATGCCGAAGGTTCTACCCAGAGGGGTACCACACCAGGTACTGTTCCAAAGTGATGTTCATCCAAGGCAGCTGCTAGGGAACAGGGGCATTTCCCTTACTGGGACCTACCTGCCCACTCCCACCTTCCCAGTCTTGGAAGGTCATTTTCTCTCCATCACTCTTTGGACTGACCAAGCCCGATCCCCTCAAACAAGGAGGCTTCCGAGCAACTAATGCTCAGAACCTTGAGGGAGAGTTGCCAGGCAACCCCTGCCCTCTCTCTTGCAACCTTGAGCTCCAGAGATAGGAGAACACAAAAGTCTGACTACCTTCTTAGAATAGTAAGGGGAAAAATACAATAAGAATAAGCATAAGTTAATGTCTTAGTAAATTAACCTGCTGTATGGTGCAGGGTAAAGTTTACCATGCTGTACAGAAAGAGAGTTTTACCAAGTTTCTTTACGGATATGACTTTTTCAAGGCTCTCATTTTCCTGCTGTGTTTTAGCGCCATAGATCCGACCTTACCCACAGGTACCTCACTAGTATATTTAGTCAGCTTAAACCTACTCAAGCAGTTTCTAACAAGTGACCAAAATGTGGTTGCATTTTTCTTGACTGTTGAAGGCTACAAATAATGGTTGAAGGGTTTAGGTGTGTTCATAAAACACTTCTCCTAAGGCAGTCAAGATACCTTATAGATTTTAAGGATTAACTTCATTTATGTTAGATTCCACATTTGAAAAAGGCCTACTCTTCAACTCATGAACCTTTTAGCCCATACTGTCATAAACACATCATATGTTTCCCCATAAATTATGTCCACCAACAACTCTAGAATGATCCCTGTCTGGCAGAGTGTTTGTGCTAGAGAGAAAAAAGCTTTTAAGTTGTAAAATCTCCTCAATAGCTTTTCTACATGTAAGGAAGCCCCAGAAGAGTTCCAGAATTAATGGCCTTAGCCTAAAGTGAGGTCAGATGAGATAGTGTTACACAGGTGAGAGCTGTGATGATTAACTCCAACAAATTATTGCCTGTCCATCCTGCAAAGTCTCTGACTTCAGTGAGCACCCGATCTTGTATAAGGTAAAATAAAATTATGCAAAGGAAAGCCTTCCTGGTCCCAACGCCAACTGCCAACACAAAAACCCAGTTTAGATGGCTCCTTTGTATGCTACACTTCCTCTGCTGTCTACTTACTGCACGTTACTATAAGATCTTTTTTATACAGTCTGTCTTCTCAACTAGACCAAATAATTAATGCTCACTAGGTATTTGTTGGACGAACTACAACAGTAAAACAAAACACTGTAAAATAAAGCAAAATGTGGTAAATGCTACAAAAGAATAACAAGGGGCCTACAATAGGAGTCATACTAGTTTCCTGAAGGAATATTTAAGGTAGGATATGAAAAAATAATTGGAATTGCAGAGGTAGGTGGAAGGGCTTTCTAGGTGCGCTAAGCCCAGATATCATGGGGAAGATGGGGTCAGGAAACAGTGAGTGGCGTGACTGGGTTTAAGTGCTGGGGAGTCATGGGAGATGCAGCTGGAAGATGGGTTAAGACTATGCAATGCCAGTCTGAGAAGCTTTGTTTTTTGCCATTCTTTAGAGGGTGGGAACCACTGAAAGTGTTCTGAGCAGGAAATCTACATGATGAAGTCAGCAAGATAAACAATAGCAAGATATTCCCCACAGGCAGTGAAGCCACATTCTGAAATGTTTCCATTACATTGGAGTCTGTTGAAATAGTCTTAACTTGGGGTGAAATGTATAACCTTTAATTCACATAGTTCTCTCCAATAAGTTAACCTTAATACCATGTAAGGCATGGAAAGATTTTCGCAATCAACCTGGAAAGGGTGGATAATTCCCAGAGGTACTGCCTCAGCATGAAGAGGTAATTGTTCTGGGACTTGGTTATTGAGTACATTGGACACTGTTGAAGACATTCAGCTCTGTGATTGTAGGATTTGGGTATAGCAAGCGCACAGCTTTTTCACTGGGCTCGCATGTCGTTAGCTGTAGCAACTTGTAAGGAACCCCCAATGTTTGCTTGCTCCTTAGACACTTGGTACCAACACCAGTGTGTTCTCCACACAGATTGATGTGTGTGCTGTTTCTCACACCATGAAAAAGGAAGTGGATTAACTCCCTAGCCCTCCTTCTGGTGTGTGGGTGAGAAGGGAGGTGGACTCTCTCTGTGTTATAGATTTTCAGTTGAATAAGCTCTACCGTGGCAGTTCTCAGAAGTAACAGGCAAAGAATGCAAGGAAAATTGCACTAGAGGAGTTGCCTTGCAGGTGTTTGGGATACATGCAGATGTATACAGACATACACACAAATGCACACACACACACACAAACACACGCAGACAGACAACCTATTTGCAAGACATATCCTATATTTATCCACTAGTGGTTGTCAGCGATCTTCAAGTTCAGAAAAGCCTTATAGGATTAGGGTAGGGAAGCAACCATTTAACACCTTTTCTTCAGTAATGGGAGAAGCAACCAGGTGGAGCTGGCAAAGCTCTGCGTCTGGAGCCAGAGGGTATGAGTTCAGGGCCTGGCTCTGCCACTTTCCTGGTACCTGAGCTTGAACAAATAAACTTATCTCTCTGCAAAATGAGGACAATATGCCTCTTCGAGTTTTGTAAGAATCAAGTGAATAAGTGTGTATTACATCCTTTCTAAATTAAAAGTAGGTTACTTTTAGGGACTTCCCTGGCGGTCCAGTGGTTAAGACTGAGCTTCTACTGCAGGGGGCAGGGTTCAATCCCTGGTCAGGGAACCAGGGAACTATTCTAGCAGAGAGCTGATTGTTTCAGGCAAGGTCACCTTCCTTTGGAGGATGACAGCAGTCTGTCAGGTGGATTACCTCACTGGTGCTGACCAGGAAATTCCAGATGGACTTGCTAAGATTACATTCCCGGAAAAGAATGAAACTGCAGTTAGGTTAGGCATTGTCTCGGTTTGGTGACGTGAGCTTTGCACAAGTGACTCTACGTTGGGCCTGTTGTCTCTCTTTTGACATTACTAACTGGGATTCTTTCTGAGGTGATGAAGATGTGGAATTAGATAAGGATGGTTTCACAAACTTGTGAATATACTATAAATCACTGATTGTACACTTAAAAGGACCAATTTTATGGTATGTGAATGGTATCCCAACTTTTAAAAATGGAATTTTCCAAAAAGAAAAAGAAAGGAAATTTCTTCTGAAAATAATACTGTGCAGTCCTGAAAAGGGTTCTAGCAAAACCAACTGTTGACACCTTGGTCACAGTGGGACTATTAATTCACCCAGTGCCCATGTGCTGTGACCCCTGCTGACTCCCCAGACCTTATCATGGACCTCCCCCCAACCCACTCACTGTGCTGCAGGAACACTGGCCTCCTTTTTGTTCTTCAAACCACCAAGCCCTTTCCCACATCAAGGTTTTTGCCCTGTTTCTTCTTTCTGCCTGGAAGGCCCTCCTAGACCTTTGCTGGCTGGTAACTTCTCATCATCCAAGTAACCATGGTAGGAGAGTAAATAGAGAGGAATACAGGGACCAGATCCTTTAGGGCCTCGTGGACCATATTAAGGAGCTTGGACATTAGGGCAGCAGGAAACCAATGAGGGGTTTTAAGCAGGAGAATGATGAAATGTGATTAAATTTTTTAAGTAACACATTGGCTGTTCAGTGGAGAAAGGACTGAGGCAAAGGGTGAGCAATATGGAAGGAAGAAGACAAGCTAGGAGGCTATTGTGTTAATAGTCCAGACAGGAAATGTCAGTGAACTGGACCAAGGTGAAAGCAGAGAGAAATTGCAGATTTGGAAATAAAACTAGCAGGACTTGCTAATGGATGGGTTCCATTTATCCCTTCATTCATCCAACAGACATTCTGTTGATCAGCAATGAACAAAACACACAAAAACTCCTGCCCCCATGGAGTGTATGGTCTAGTAGATGAAAGAAAATGTAGCAAACTGGGGCCTTGAAAAAGTAGTAGCATTTGAACAGCTGAAAGGAAAAAGGGTTCCAGGTATAAGGAATGATACAAGCCAAATTTGCAAGATAACATGCATTTGAAAAGTACCAGGGGCAGCATTAGCAAGCCCAGAAGTTCCATGGAGGGGGTCTGTGGAAAGGCCTTAAAGATTTTAGAATTCTTCCTTAAGGCAACAGAAAGATATTGACAGCTTTTGACCAAAGATTCAACGTGGTCATCTAGCAATCACACTCCTGGGCATGTAGCTGGACAAAACTATAATTCAAAAAGATAAATGCACCCCTGTGTTCATAGCAGCACTATTTACAATAGCCAAGACATGGAAACAATCTAAATGTCCACTGACAGATGAATGGATAAAGAAGATGTGGTGTGTGTGTGTGTGTGTGTGTGTGTGTGTGTGTGTGTGTGTGTGTATATAAAATGGAATACTATTCAGCCATTAAAAAAGAGTGAAATAATACCATTTGCAGCAGCATGGAACCTAGAGATTATCATACTAAGTGAAGTAAGTCAGAAAAAGAAAGACAGATACCATATGATATCACTTATATGTGGAATCTAAACTATGACACAAATGAACATATCAGTGAAACAGAAACAGACTCACAGATATAGAGAACAGATTTGTGGTTGCCAAGGGGAAGGGCGGGTGGGGGAGGGAAGGACTGGGAGTTTGGGATTAGCAGATGCAAACTATTATGTATAGAATGGATAAACAACAAGGTCCTACTGTATAGCACAGGGAACTATATTCAATATCCTGTGATAGACCATAATTGAAAAAAATATGAAAAAGAATATATATAGGTATAACTGAAGCACTTTGCTGTACAGCAGAAATTAACACAACATTTTAAATCAACTATAATTTAATAAAATAAATTTTTAAAAAAGATTCAACATAGTCAAAGACTTTTTAAGAAAAATGGAAAAGAGGGACTTCCCTGGTGGTCCAGTGGTTAAGAATCTGCCTTCCAATGCAGGGGACATGGGTTCAATCCCTGGTCGAGGAACTAAGATCCCACATACTGTGGGGCAACTAAGCCCACACATTACAATGAAGAGACCTCATGCCACAACTAAGACCCAATGCAGCCAAATAAATAAATAAATATGTTTTTAAAAAGAAAAAGAAAAGAAAAATGGAAAAGAATGCTTTGCAAAAGAATTTGCTACTAAGGGAGAAGTAACATGACCTGGTCACTGGTGTCAGGAGAAGGAAGCATTCATCTTCACATTTTATTTGATGATCATTTTGTTTCATTAAATTAACATTTTTGCATAATTTTCTTAAAAATAGAATTTTACTCTAGTTGAATATCACAGTAGAACAAAATTAAGTTTCATATCAAAACTGTTTATGCATAAGTGCTTTTATGTTATAATAATTCTTTCTCATTAACAGTCAAGAGGCAAGCTTACAATGGCCACCTCTGATTGATGAAGAAATTTGTTTTCCCAAAGCAATGTGGCTTGCCTTGAAAGCCACATTCACTGAAAAGATGAATGGAAAATAAGAAGCAGATTATACAGTTTGATTTGGCCTCTACATCATTGGTGTATTGTAAATGACATCACCCAATAATCACTCCGTTATTAGGTCAGGCAGAAGAACCAACTTAGAGCAGAAACATTTGCAGCTGTGCCTCTAAGATTCCAATGTTGCATGAAGATAGTGGCTCAAACAATGCCAGTTTTGCCCAGGAACACTCTGAGATCAGTACAGCAGAATATGACCTCAGTGAGCAGCATCTAAAGGTTATCCTTTCATTCTAACCATCCGGGTTGCAAATAGTTCTCTTTTCCATGTGCCTGGTGCCAAGGGCCTCTGGGAAGGAAGCCTTGGCAGATTCTGAGATGCTCTAATGTGAGCACTGTCGAGAAAATCATAATGGCCATGAGAAGGCAAGGTAACCTTGAGGAATCATATGAGGGGGAAGCAGAGCAGATGGCTGAGGAATAGGTCTCTGTGCAGTTTCCACTCAAGCAATTCTGGGCTCCCCCAGGATCTCTGTGGCTTTAGCCCAGGGTTCTCTCATTTCCACCAACAAAACTCCACTCAGGAAGGAATGGAAGAGGCTCTCTTCTTGCTTTCTCCAAATGTTCCTGGGAGTAAACCTTCTTATGACTTCTAAGTTCTCCCACAAGGTTAATAGTGGGGATGCACCATTCCCCGTCCCCTGAGTCTTATTTGCCACATCAGTGTCTTCCTGCTCCCATCAGACCTGAGATGGACACTTCTTGAGCTGCCTTAGTTTTGACCTGTCCTCTGAAGGAAGTCTTATTTCTGCACTTTTGAGATGAAACCCAAAGAGAGATGAAAATGAACCTAGAGACCTTCAAGATGGCAGAGGAGTAAGACGTGGAGATCTACCTCCTCCCCACAAATACATCAGAAATACAACCACATGTGGAACAACTCCTACAGAACACCGACTGAACACTGACAGAAGACCTCAAACTTCCCAATAGGCAAGAAATTCCCCACGTACCTGGGTAGGGCAAAAGAAAAAAGAAAAAACAGAGACAAAAGAATAGGGACGGGACCTGCACCTCTGGGAGGGAGCTGTGAAGGAGGAAAGGTTTCCACACACTAGAAGCCCCTTCACTGGCGGAGACGGGGGGTGGGCGGGGGGAAAGCTTCGGAGCCACAGAGGAGAGCACAGTAACAGGGGTGCGGAGGGCACAGCTGAGATATTCCCACAGAGGATCGGTGCCGACCGGCACTCACCAGCCCGAGAGGCTTGTCTGCTCACCCGCTGGGGCGGGCGGGGGCTGGGAGCTCAGGTTCGGGCTTCGGTGGGATTCCAGGGAGAGGACTGGGGTTGGCTGCATGAACACAGCCTGAAGGGGGCTAGTGCGCCACAGCTAGCCGGGAGGGAGTCTGGACCTGCCTAAGAGGCAAGAGGCCATTGTTTCGGGTTGCGTGAGGAGAGGGGATCCAGAGCACCGCCTAAATGAGCTCGAGAGACACGCACGAGCTGCGGCTATCAGCGCAGATCCCAGAGACGGGCATGAAACGCTAAGGCTGCTGCTGCAGCCACCAAGAAGCCTGTGTGCGAGCACAGGTCACTATTCCCACCTCCACCTCCCCTCCTGGGAGCCTGTGCAGCCTGCCAGGGTCCCATGATCCAGGGACAACTTCCTCGGGAGAACACACGGCACGCCTCAGGCTGTTGCAACATCATGCCAGCCTCTGCCACCACAGTCTCGCCCCGCATCCGTACCCCTCCCTCCCCCCGGCCTGAGTGAGCCAGAGCCCCCGAATCAGCCACTCCTTTAACCCCATCCTGTCTCAGAGAAGACAGATGCCCTCAAGCGACCTACACGCAGAGGCGGGGCCAAATCCAAAGCTGAACCCCAGGACCTGTGCAAACAAAGAATAGAAAGGGAAATTTCTCCCAGGAGCCTCAGGAGCAGCGGATTAAATCTCACAGTCAACTTGACGTACGCTGCATCTGTGGAATACCTGATAGAAAATGTATCATCCCAAAATTGAGGCAGTGGATTTGGGGAGCAACTGTAAACTTGGGGTTTGCTTTCTGCATCTAATTTGTTTCTGGTTTTATGTTTATCTTTGTTGAGTATTTAGAGTTTATTATCACTGGTAGATTTGTTTTTTGATTTGGTTGCTCTCTCCTTTTTTTATATATATACTTTTTTTTTCCTTTTTCTCTTTTTGTGAGTGTATATGTGTATGCTTCTTTGTATGATTTTTGTCTGTATAGCTTTGCTTTTACCATTTGTCCTAGGGTTCTGTCTGTCCATTTTTTGTTTGTTTTTTATTACTTTTTATTTTTTTATTTTTAATAATTTTTTATTTTAATAACTTTATTTTATCCTTTCTTTCCTTCTTTCTTTCTTTTTTTCTTTCTTTCCTTCATTCTTTCTCTCATTCTTTCTTTCCTTCTTTCTTTCTCATTCTTTCTTTCTTTCCTTCCTTCCTTTCTTTCTTTCTCCCCCCCACTCCCTCCCTTTCTCTTTCTCTCTTTCTTTCTTTCTTTCTCCCTTTTCTTCTGAGCCATGTGGCTGACAGGGTCTTGGTGCTCTGGCTGGGTGTCAGGCCGGTGCCTCTGAGGTGGGAGAGCCAGGTTCAGGACATTGGTCCACCAGAGACCTCGTGGCTTCACATATCAAACAGCAAAAGCTCTCCCAGAGCTCTCCATCTCAATGCTAAGACCCAGCTCCATTCAACAACCAGCAAGCTACAGTGCTGGACACCCTAAGCCAAACAACTAGCAAGAAAGGAACACAACTCCACCCCATAGCAGAGAGGCTGCCTAAAATCATAAAAAGTTCACAGACACCCCAAAACACACCACCAGACGCAGCCCTGCCCAACAGAAAGACAAGATACAGCCTCATGCACCAGAACACATGCACCAGTCCTCTCCACCAGGAAGCCTACACAACTCACTGAGCCAACCTTACCCACTGGGGACAGCCACCAAAAACAATGGGAACTACGAACCTGCAGCCTGCAAAAAGGAGACCCCCAAACACAAAGAGTTAAGCAAAATGAGAAGACAGAGAAACACACAGCAGGTGAAGGAGCAAGGTAAAAACCCACCAGAACAAACAAATGAAGATGAAATAGGCAGTCTACCAGAAAAAGAATTCAGAGTAATGGTAGTAAAGATAATCCAAAATCGTGGAAATAGAATGGAGAAAATACAAGAAATGTTTAACAAAGACCTAGAAGAACCAAAGAGCAAATAAACAATGATGAACAACACAATCAATGAAATTAAAAATTCTCTAGAAGGACTCAATAGCAGAATAACTGAGGCAGAAGAACAGATAAGTGACCTGGAAGATAAAATAGTGGAAATAACTACTGCAGAGCAGAATAAAGAAAAAAGAATGAAAAGAATGGAGGACTGTCTCAGAGACCTCTGGGACCACATTAAATGCACCAACATGCGAATTATAGGGGTCTCAGAAGAAGAAGAGAAAAAGAAAGGGACTGAGAAAATATTTGTAGAGATTAGAGTTGAAAACTTCCCTAATATGAGAAAGGAAATAGCCAATCAAGTCCAGGAAGCACAGAGTCCCATACAGGATAAATACAAGGAGAAACACGCCAAGACACATATTAATCAAACTATCAAAAATTAAATACAAAGAAAAAATATTAAAAGCATCAAGGGAAAAGCAACAAATAACATACAAGGGAATCCCCATACAGTTAACAGCTGATCTTTCAGCAGAAACTCTGCAAGCCAGAAGGGAGTGGCAGGACATATTTAAAGTGATGAAAGGGAAAAACCTACAACCAATAATATACTACACAGCAAGGTTCTCCTTCAGATTCGATGGAGAAATTAAAACCTTTACAGATAAGCAAAAGCTAAGAGAATTCAGCACCACCAAACCAGCTTTACAACAAATGCTAAAGGAACTTCTCTAGGCAGGAAACACAAGAGAAGGAAAAGACCTACAAAAACAAACACAAAACAATTGAGAAAATAGGAATAGGAACCTACATATTGATAACTACCTTAAATGTAAATTGATTAAATCTTCCAACCAAAAGACATAGACTGGCTAAATGGATACAAAAACAAGACCCATATATATGTTGTCTACAAGAGACCCACATCAGACCAAGGGACACAAACAGACTGAAAGTGAGGGGATGGAAAAAGATATTCCATGCAAATGGAAATCAAAAGGAAGCTGTAGTAGCAATTCTCATATCAGACAAAATAGACTTTAAAGACTATTACAAGAGACAAAGAAGGACATTGCATAATGATCAAGGGATCAATCCAAGAAGAAGATATAACAATTGTAAATCTTTATGCACCCAACGTAGGAGCACCTCAATACATAAGGCAAATGCTAACAGCCATAAAAGGGGAAATCGACAGTAACACAATAACAGTAGGGGACTTTGACACCCCACTTTCACCAATGGACAGATCATCCAAAACAAAAATAAATAAGGAAACACAAGCTTTAAATGATACATTAAATAAGATATACTTAATTGATATTTATAAGATATTCCATCCAAAAACTACAGAATACACTTTCTTCTCAAGTGCTCATGGAACATTCTCCAGGATAGATCATATCCTGGGTCACAAATCAAGCCTTGGTAAATTTAAGAACATTGAAATCGTATCAAGTATCTTTTCCAATCACAATGCTATGAGACTAGATATCAATTACAGGAAAAAATCTGTAGAAAATACAAACAGATGGAGTCTAAACAATACACTACTAAATAACCAAGAGATCACTGAAGAAATCAAAGAGGAAATTTAAAAATACCTAGAAACAAATGGCAATGAAAACACAATGACCCAAAACTTATGGGACGCAGCAAAAGCAGTTCTAAGAGGGAATTTTATAACAGTACAATCCTACCTCAAGAAACAAGAAACATCTAAAATAAACAACCTAACCTTACACCTAAAGAAATTAGAGAAAGAAGAACAAAGAAACCCCAAAGTTAGCAGAAGGAAAGAAATCATAAAGATCAGATCAGAAATAAATGAAAAAGAAATGAAGGAAACAATAGCAAAGATCAATTAAAACTAAAAGCTGGTTCTTTGAGAATATAAACAAAATTGACAAACCATTAGCCAGAATCATCAAGAAGAAAAGGGAGAAGACTCAAATCAATAGAATTAGAAATGAAAAAGGAGAAGTAACAACTGACACTGCAGAAATACAAAGGCTCATGAGAGATTACTACAAGCAACTCTATGCCAGTAAAATGGACAACCTGGAAGAAATGGACAAATTCTTAGAAAAGCACAACCTTCCGAGACTGAACCAGGGAGAAATAGAAAATATAAACAGACCAATCACAAGCACTGAAAATGAGACTCTGATTAAAAATCTTCCAACAAACAAAAGTCCAGGACCAGATGGCTTCATGGGGAATACTATCAAACACTTAGAGAGGAGCTAACACCTATCCTTCTCAAACTCTTCCAAAATATAGCAGAGGGAGGAACACTCCCAAACTCATTCTACAAAGCCACCATCACCCTGATACCAAAGCCAGACAAAGATGCCACAAAGAAAGAACACTACAGGCCAATATCACTGATGAACATAGATGCAAAAATCGTCAACAAGATACTAGCAAACAGAATTCAATAGCACATTAAAGGGATCATACCCCATGATCAAGTGGGGTTTATCTCAGGAATGCAAGGATTCTTCAATATACACAAATCAATCAATGAGATAAACCATATTAACAAACAGAAGGAGAAAAACCATATGATCATCTCAATAGATGCAGAAAAAACTTTCGACAAAATTCAACACCCATTTATGATAAACACCCTCCAGAAAATAGGCATACAGGGAACTATCCTCAACATAATAAAGGCCATATATGACAAACCCACAACCAACATCATCCTCAATGGTGAAAAACTGAAACCATTTCCACTAAGATCAGGAACAAGACAAGGTTGCCCACTCTCACCACTATTATTCAACATAGTTTTGGAAATTTTAGCCACAGCAATCAGAGAAGAAAAAGAAAAAAAAAGGAATCCAAATTGGAAAAGAAGAAGTAAAACTGTCACTGTTTGCAGATGACATGACGCTATACATAGAGAATCCTAATGATGCTACCAGAAAACTACTAGAACTAATCAATGAATTTGGCAAAGTAGCAGGATACAAAATTAATGTACAGAAATCACTTGCATTCCTATACACTAATGATGAAAAATCTGAAAGAGAAATTAAGGAAACACTTGCATTTACCAGTGCAACAAAAAGAATAAAATACCTAGGAATAAACCTACCTAAGGAGACAAAAGACCTGTATGCAAAAAACTATAAGACACTGATGAAAGAAGTTAAATATAATACAAACAGATGGAGAGATAGACCATGTTCTTGGATTGGAAGAATCAATATTGTGAAAATGACTCTATTACCCAAAGCAATCTACAGATTCAATGCAATCCCTATCAAACTACCAGTGGCATTTTTCACAGAACTAGAACAAAAAATTTCACCATTTGTATGGAAACACAAAAGACCCTGAATAGCCAAAGCAATCTTGAGAAAGAAAAACGGAGCTGGAGGAATCAGGCTCCCTGACTTCAGACTCTACCAGAAAGCTACAGTAATCAAGACAGTATGGTACTGGCACAAAAACAGAAATATCGATCAATGGAACAGGATAGAAAGCCCAGAGATAAACCCATGCACATATAGTCAATTTACCTTGATAAAGGAGGCAAGAATATACCAATGGAGAAAAGAATGCCTCTTCAATAAGTGGTGCTGAGCAAACTGGACAGCTACATGTAAAAGAATGAAATTAGAACACTCCCTACCGCCATACATAAAAATAAACTCAAAATGGATTAAAGACCTAAATGTAAGGCCAGACACTGTAAAACTCTTAGAGGAAAACATAGGATGAACACTCTATGACATAAATCACAACAAGATCCTTTATGACCCACCTCCGAGAGAAATGGAAATAAAAACAAAAATAAACAAATGGGACCTAATGAAACTTAAAAGCTTTTGCACAGCAAAGGAAACCATAAACAAGATGAAAAGACAACCCTTAGAATGGGAGAAAATATTTGCAAACGAAGCAACTGACAAAGGATTAATCTCCAAAATATACACGCAGCTCATGCAGCTCAATATCAAAAAAACAAACAACCCAATCCAAAAATGGGCAGAAGACCTAAATAGACATTTCCCCAAAGAAGATATACAGATTTCCAACAAACATATGAAAGGATGCTCAACATCACTAATAATTAGAGAAATGCAAATCAAAACTACAATGAGGTATCCACCTCACACCAGTCAGAATGGCCATCATCAAAAAGTCTACAAACAATAAATGCTGGAGAGGGTGTGGAGAAAAGGAAACCTTCTTGCACTGTTGGTGGGAATGTAAATTGATACAGCCAGATGGAGAACAGTATGGAGGTTCCTTAAAAAACTGAAAATAGAACTACCATATGACCCAGCAATCCCACTACTGGGCATATACCCAGAGAAAACCATAATTCAAAAAGAGTCATGTACCACAATGTTCACTGCAGCACACTCTACAATAGCCAGGACATGGGATCAACCTAAGCGTCCAACGACAGATGAATGGATAAAGAAGATGTGGCATATATACACAATGGACTATTACTCAGCCATAAAAAGAGATGAAATTGAGTTATTTGTAGTGAGGTGGATGGACCAAGAGTCTGTCATACAGAGTAAGTCAGAAAGAGAAAAACAAATACTGTATGCTAACACATCTAACACATAGCATCTAAAAAAAAATGGTTCTGAAGAAACTAAGGGCAGGACAGGAATAAAGACACAGACGTAGAGAGTGGACTTGTGGACATGGGGAGGGGGAAGGGTAAGCTGGGGCGAAGTGAGAGAGTGGCATGGACGTATATACACTACCAAACGTAAGATAGATAGCTATTGGGAAGCAGCCGCATAGCACAGGGAGATCAGCTCGGTGCTTTGTGACCACCTAGAGGGGTGGGATAGGGAGGGTGGGAGGGAGACGCAAGAGGGAGGAGATACGGGGATACATGTATACGCTGATTTATTTGTTACAGAAATTAACACACCATTGTGGAGCAATTATACTCCAATAAAGATTAAAAAAAAAAAAGAAAATGAACCTATAAGACAGAAGAGAAAGAGAGAGAAGAGGAAGACCTAAGCTGTAAGATGGAATAGTTCAAATGTATTCAGAGGAAATGCAAAGATAAATCATTTCATTTCAGCTTTAAGTGGATGGATGGAAGATTCCTGGACAGTTATAAGAAAACAGACTACTTCACAAATAACTGAGAAAATACTGTAAAAGAATAAATCGTGGTTTCCATATACTCAAAGAAGAGCAGCCAAAAAAGATGCAAATGACTGCTTCGTGCCAGCTGGATTAAGACATTACACTTTCCAATGATTTTGGCAATTACTCTGAAATTGTAATTAGCTCACTCTCTCCAGCTGAATTTTCTGTACAAATTGAACAAATATTTGACCTTTAGCCAACTTTGTCATTGTACCCTGTTCTTCCAAAGTGCATGAGCATATGTGCTTGATATCATTTTACAGCCCCCCACCCCATGGGATGAGCTAATTCACCAAGTTTTCTAATCCAGCTGGCTGCAGATAAAGCAGCAGATCTTATTTAAGGGCTTGCCCAGGCCTTTGTAAAAACAAGACAAAGCAAAAAGAAAAACAAAAAACAAATTCCCCCTACAGGAAGGGGCGGGGTGGGGGGGTGGGGGGGAACTGATTAGCCGGAAGCAAAATATTCCCATGTGACACTTTTCCCCTTATTTTTTTTAAACCAACTATTTCATGGAAAAATTCTACCACATCTGCACCTGTCTTGCAATAGTTCGATCATTGTATGACACTCATGCAATAAGCTTCTAGATAGAGCCCAGTTTACAACCCCAGGGGAGTTGGGTTGGCCTACCAGGAGATCCAAACCCTCAGGATGACAAAGTTACATCCACATTGAATCCCAGGTCACAGAGCTCGTCACTTCCTATTTCTTGTAACTAAGAGCTGAGAAGGAATGCTTCCATTTTCTTTACATCTAAGGGAGGAGATGCATTCGGGAGTGGGGCAGTGATCTGTGGAAGGGAGGAGAGCTGAAAGCATTTAGTTACACCCAGTGATCCAACAACTAACTAATTTAAGGAGAGACTACACAGGCATCTTCAGTACCAAAATTGGCATTTTAGAACAATAATCCAAGACTCAAAATAGTCAGTGCAGCCTTGAGTATCAGGGTTTAAAAGAATGAAAGATAAAAAGAAAACTTTGGAGAGGAAGCAGCCTGTGGTGGGAAGAACGAAACCACAAAACCATTTTAAGCGCAGCACTTCCCTCCTTAATGTGGACCACAAATTGTTTTAGCCTGTGATCACACTCAGCCCCCGGGCTCCCAGGAGAAGGACTTCCATGCTGGCCCAGCCCTGCGTGGCCAAGACTGTCTGGGAGGGGTGTTTAGGAAAAGAGCAGGAGTTCTAACTTTAGTTCTCTCTCCAGTCTGAATGAAATGCAACTCTGCTCCATTCAGATACATAAGGGTTAAAAAAAAAAAAAAAAGTGCATTTTGGATACAGCTGGAAGCTATTAACAGCTCTGAGAACATCTCAGTAACCCAGTTAGAGGATGGGTGGCCTGGCAGAGATCCTGAATCCATGTTTGTAATCACAGATTCTTACCACTGGGCGGGGCTTGCTTTCTACCTCCCACCCAGTGCAGACATCCGCTCTTCAACTGTTCAGTCCCGGCTTGCATACTTCCAGCCCCTTCCTTCAAGGGCAACTTCATTTACTAGAAAGTTCTTTTTGGCAAAAAAATGCCTCTGTAGAAGATCTCCCCCTTAGTTCTAGCTCAGTCCTCTGATGTCATAGCACATGACAGTCCTACTTGTGAAGACAGCTATATTTGCCTCCAAATGCTGTCCAGCATTTGGCCCAACACCCCATCTCTGCCAGGCAGCCCTCCCATCTGGTGGTTTCCAGATCCCTCCTGAGCCTGCTTACTCTTTGAATAGTGCTTATGTTTCAGAGTCCCTTCTAGAGAATCTATTCCTAGCTCCCAGGCATCAATATAGGGTCCTCTAGGTGACCTTTACATTCAGGAGTTTTTGAGGGGAATTTTTTTCAGGGAAGATGCAGCCACACCCCCTTTTAGGTACTGCCACTAGAGCACCTACACTGTCTCATCCTTAAGCAAGCTTCGGGCTCCGGCAGCCTTGCCTAGTGAATACTGCTAGCCTGTCAATGGCGTCACCAAGCCGGAGAGGAGGGAGGACAGAATGAATGAGCTTCCCCTGGATACCTAGCAGGGCAGTTCCCAGCTTTCCACCGACTGTGGAGGCAGATGAGAAAAGATCACTCCCAAACTTGACCCTGGAGCTCGGACCCAGCCTCTAGGACCGAGACAAAAGATCACTTTCATTATCTATCTCCCCTGTCCAAAAACCTTCCATCGAGTCCCACCTGCCGCACAGAACACAAGCGCTCCAGCCCGGGGCCTCTGCAGCCCACCTTGTCCTGGCTGGTCCCGACGCAAGGCCCATGCTCTCCCGCTTGCCCTTTCCGATACCTTTCTTCCTCCTGCGAGGTTTTCTGAGAGTTTCCTCTTTTCCTGGGCTAGCTCCAGAGCATCTGAAAAACCAGTATTCTGTAATCGTGGACCCAGGCTGACATTTCTGACCATTGGAGGCAGGTCTTTTCCCAGCGTTCTCCTCTTCAATTAATTAATTGTTCGAATAAGCACAGGCATGAGCCTCTTGTTCTTTGCAATGTCCTAATTACCTCTTTGCTTTCATTATACGGAGGGGATCCAAGGTCAGCCCAGGCTCTGGCTTTTCGAGATTAAGTAAATGAACAGTTATGACCTAACAGTCACCCCATATATAAGCTGATACCACAAGGTGTAATCTTGACCTCGTTTTGCATTCCCAGCTGTGCCTCAGATCAACTGTGATGTGAGAGCTGGAAAGATAATCAATCCAGAGTTCATTGTGAAATGTCCAGCAGGATGCCAAGACCCCAGGTACCACGTTTATGGCACTGACATCTATGCATCCTACTCCAGCGTGTGTGGCGCTGCGGTTCACAGGTGGGTAGCGCTGAGCTTCTTAAGCACGAGCAGTCAGGGTGTGGGCAGGGAGCCCCCGGTGCAGGGTTGCCTGATTAGCAAGCAAGAACAAACAAACTTAACGGAGCATCCTGTATTTTATCTGGCAGCCCTATCCCATGGGATGACCCAGAATCTGTGCATGGTCCTGGATCTCCTTTCAGATCTCTCTGGAAAGGAGGACTGACTTCTCTTTACACTTTAATGGGTGGGGATGGGAGGGAGAATCCTATGTGCTGAGCAAGGAGATAATAGGGACATGACTAAGGCAGGCCCAGAATTTTAGAGAAGAAATGTCACAGCTCCGGTTGATGATCTGGAGACAAATAGGAATAGGAAAAGTGAGAAGGAGGGTGACAGGGGGTCCTGCCTGGTCAGCTGTTGATGGGGGATCCGGGAAGGAGGACAGGAAGCATGACATGCTTTGGACCATGTCACTGACTAAATGATGAAAGGCAATAGAGACCTTCACAGAATCCTCACACCTCTTTTGCTTAGGCTTGGAGCCAAACCCCAGGGAAATGCACGTTTACTTAATATCTTTCATAATGGGTGTGTGTCAAGCACTGCACCTGTGTTACCTAATTCGGCCCTCACCATTCCCCTCTGCGGTATCTACCACCGTTGTCGACCTCTTAAAGGTGAAGAGAGGTCGAATAGCCTTTCTAAAGCCACACCGTTAAAAAGTATCCGAGTAGGGATTGGAACCCAAGTCCAGCCCCCCACTCCTGTTCACCAGCCAGCACTACTTTGAGATGTGGCTCAAAGTCAGTGGTTGGCTGCTGGACACTGATGAAGTTTCTCAATTATTCAGGCTTTCGGTATCTTTTTCCTTTTCTTTCCTTGCATGCCAGTTACTTGATTGTTCAGTTGTATCTCCCCCAGAGAGAGGGGAGACATAAAATTCATTCTTTTTCAAGGTGTCTAGTCAGTAGCCTCTCTCAAATTCGGGGAAGAAGTAAAAAAAAAAACAAAAACTATGCCTAAAATAAGATTTAAGACTTACTAATAGACTTTGTCAGCCATACTCTTTTCCCCATCAGCCAAAGAGATGAACAGCCATCTGGTTTTTCAATGGGAGTAGGAATACAAAAGCTCTACTAAGGATATATAGAGGGACATTAAAGAACAAAAACATCAAATGCTGTTCCTTAACTCCAAACTGTGGAATAAAAATATTTTGTTTTCACTCTGAAATCAATTATGTGCACCAAGTCTATATGCAGATCTACACGTGAACATGTGCATGCCTCCACACAATCACTTGTACGCACATGCATGCCTCCCACGTGTGCTAGAACACACGTGCGTGCTCACACACACCCTGACACACACATGTGCATGCCAATACAGCTCCGCCAACACCATTAGCACACTCCAGTCTGTGTCCGTGTAGACACTGACTTATGTTACAGAAGCCGAGCCCATCTTAAGGCTGCCTGGATTTTTCCACCTGTGGTCTGAGATGGTTGGCTCTTGCTTCGTCTGGCATTTGCTGGCTCTCTCTTGCCTTTCCTTGGTCCTCTGAGGTACAGAGCCACACAAGTTAATGTGAGCTCACCAAGATGTCATCATAATGACAGTAACCCCTTACACTGAGATCCTCTCCTTCTACCATCATCTCAGCCCTATGAGGCTGCTGTTAGCATCCTCAGTTGTTAGAAGAGGGAGGGAGGCGTAGGGAAGTTAATTAAGTTGCTACTTAGTTGCACATCCAGGACTAGAACTTGTGTTCCCTGACTTCCAGCCCTGAGCCCAGGTGATACATTTACGTAAGAACCGAGAGGACGTGAGGACATGATGGGGTTGTAGCACTTTGGGGCGGTCAGAGTTGGGAGAGGTTTTTATGATGAACGGACACACCTCTAGGGAGAAAATAAGAAGGGCATTGACAAGTACCAGGACTCAGCAATCCCAACATTTGGGTTGGAGCATAGGAACTATCTGGCAAGAATATAGATGAGGGTAGAGGGACAGAGGAGAAGAGTTTGACTGTTTCAAGAAACAAGATTCGCTGCTGGAGCAACAGAATGCCTTGTAGCTTCCTGGACCAGTGACTGATATTACAGGAAACTGTTTGGAAAGAAGAAATCACTATCCATGAGGAGGATGTATAGAGGGTCTTAAGGGAAAACAGATAGGAATTTTGGAGAATACCAGTTCCGTTTTTCACAGACAGAAGGAGTCTGTTTTTAGAAGGCAAGATTTAAGACAGAAAATAGAGTGGAAAATGTGTGAAGGACCTCCCATCACTGTCCTGCCAGAGTCCCCTGCAGTCAGAACTGGGAAACTGGAGAGAGCACACTTTGGTTTAGAGATTCAGATTTAGCTTAAAGGATTTAAATTTCATACAAAGTATGACAGTCAGATGCCTTATTATGAGTGATCCCCTTGATTCTTTTTTTTTTTTTTTTTACGTGGGTAAGACTTGTCTACAAGTTCTGGATACTAATTGTTTCCTAGTGATACTGCTTGCAAATATATCTTTCCAGTTGTGGTATATTTTTCCTCCTTGATTTTTTTTTTTAAGATGTTGGGGGTAGGAGTTTATTAATTTATTTATTTATTTATTTTGGCTGTGTTGGGTCTTCGTTTCTGTGCGCGGGCTTTCTCCAG
Organism: Kogia breviceps; assembly: GCF_026419965.1. Lineage (NCBI taxonomy): Eukaryota > Metazoa > Chordata > Mammalia > Artiodactyla > Physeteridae > Kogia > Kogia breviceps. Next base: position 74,406,632 of record NC_081320.1, on the reverse strand, counting down.
TTGCGGCGAGCAGGGGCCACTCTTCATCACGGTGCGCAGGCCTCTCACTATCGCGGCCTCTCCCGTTGCGGAGCACAGGCTCCAGACGCGCAGGCTCAGTAGTTGAGGCTCACGGGCCTAGTTGTTCCGCGGCATGTGGGATCCTCCCAGACCAGGGCTCGAACCCGTGTCCCCTGCATTAGCAGGCAGATTCTCAACCACTGCGCCACCAGGGAAGCCCGATCCCCTTGATTCTTTCAAACCAAAGGGATAATGAATATATTTGAGGCATCATATTTTGGCCCAGTCTTATCCTGAACTAATTGCTGTGTTTAAAGTGGGACCAAGGCCTGGAGAGAGGGGAGAGTTCTCTGAGATGGGACAACGAAGAGGCCATCTCCATGCAGAGCATGGATTTCTGACCAGACGCCCACCTTGAGAATGGCAGCCATTCAAAACCTGGCCTCTGGGCTTCCCTGGTGGCACAGTGGTTGAGAATCCGCCTGCTGATGCAGGAGACACAGGTTCATGCCCTGGTCCGGGAAGATCCCACATGCCGCAGAGCAACTAAGCCCGTGAGCCATGGCCGCTAGGCCTGCGCGTCTGGAGCCTGTGCTCCGCAACGGGAGAGGCCACAACAGTGAGAGGCCCGCATACCTCAAAAAAACAAAAACAAAAACAAACAAAAAAAAACCTGGCCTCGTTGTGGATGGTCCTTTTTCTCCGAGCCACGAAGCTGACCCTCAGATTATCCCAGTGCCCTGGTACCAGGGTCAGGGAGGAGGTGAACCTCAAAGCCATGTTCTGCATCATGCAGGGTGTCTGAGGAACTGGTTTTGTTCTTTGAGAGGACATATATGAAGTGCCTCCACCTCGATGAGGGTACACATGAGGTTGCATCTATATAAATTCTCCAAACTACCACGGCTCTGAGCCCCCAACTGCTTCATAAGTACAACCACAGCCTTTCAGGCTCTCTCCCTCCTCTGGTATCTCCTGTGGTAAACAAGCATCCGGTGCATTCCTCTCCTGGGATTTCTGTCGCCTCCTGGAGTTGATAGACCACTGACTACCCCAGGATCTGCCCTCCTCTAGGACAATGCCTGGGAACGTGCACGGCCTCCAGTGAAGTCCACTCACAAGATAAGACATCACTCTCTTCTGCAACAGGAAAATCTCATGAGAAGACAAGAGTTCTGTTTCCATGCCTTTCCCAAGGTCTGGGTTTGGGGGTCTTATATAACTGTCACAAGGGATCTCAGCCTCCCCGTCCAGCCTGAGAACCCCCCGGGCCCACCCCATTCCCTTTAAACAGGCTGAGCAAGGGGAAGCTCAGCCCCTCTTTCCACTCTGAGTGGCAGCTACAGCGCTTCTGACTTTTAAACAAGAATGAGTGCACGCACATTTCCTCAATACAATGGAATATAAATCCAGTGGCAGAATAATTTCTCCCGCGGGGGAATAAAAAGATAAGAGCTATTTCTGTTTCCCCCACTTATCAGTTAGGGACCATGGGATAATCGGGGTAATTTTTAAAAAAATAATCTGAATTTTCAGCCTGTGCCAGTGGTGTGGTGGTAAATGTTCACCAACCAGCCCTCCTAAATGGAGGGCTGGGGCGTGCTGATTTACCAACATCTGCAGTGTAAATACTCCCACTGTGGCTGATTTCAAACTACCATTGTGAAATCAACCAGCACAATCCTGAAGCCTAATAACCGGCTTTCCCAAGCCAGCATGAGAGGTGTCCGCACACCGACAGGCCTTCTGATGCAGAAGCAAGAACACCGTCTTCCCAAAAGAAAATTCCTAATCTAGTTGGGAGACAAAGTTAACTCAAGGAATTTTTAGGAAGTAGCACAAGACCAAATAAAATCAGAGTCTCCATGGAAAGACAAGATTCGAAGGCATTGTTAGGAAGGGGCATAGCAAAGTCATGGAGAAGGAGGTGTTGGAGAGAAGGCACAGGTTCTCCAGAGCAAAGAACAGCATGAACAGAGCCACAGGAGTGGGAATCAAGTGGGCTGTGAGGAGAGAAGAGGCCGGCCTGGCTGCAGCTGGGAGAAGTGAGGGGCCCTGACTGGGAGCTGCCTGGAGAAGGGCAGTCAGGGTTGCAAAGACATGATGGAGGGATGAGGACTTGGTGTTGGGAGATGCCCATGGCTTTTGAACCCTGAGAGGCAACTGTGACCAAGTGGGGCAAACCCAGGATTCCAGGTCATTTAGACCTGGGTTCAAATCCCTACCTTGCAGTTTAGAAGTTACAAGATCTGGAGTGAGTCCCTCTACCTGTCTAAGCCTGTCTCTGTGAAGTGGGAATAACAGCATTCCCCCTGCTCCACAGCCAGTAGGTTTGCTAGGAGAACTCAGTGAGATCCATTAGTGGGGATGATTCTAAAGCAATTAAGGGCTTTACATGTCAAGTATTATTATCACTTTCTTTCCAAGTTGTTGGGAAGTTGAGTGTTGAAAGTTGTTGACTCACCATGAAGGTGGGAGGGCAGGAAATGGCAACAGCTCATTCCTGTAGGGAAGGAAGGGTGTTGATGGGAACAAATCTAAGGACATTTTTAGCTCCCCTGTGCTGTAAATTACAGATACCCAAGGGAGCCGTGTTAGGCTCTGGGGCAAGGAAGTGACATACTGGAGCCCCTGCTTCAATGGGGGCAAAGAGGTAGATATGTCAGTTACTATCACATCAGGATCTAAAACCTTCAAAATCCTGGAAATTAAAGAAACAATTTCCAGCCTTTGGGGACTCTTTTAAATGAGTTTAATTTAGCTACACACCTTCATTCCCTAGCCCAAAATAAAAGGAATATTTGCTTTTAAAAATATACCACCTTTGGGCTTCCCTGGTGGCGCAGTGGTTAAGAATCTACCTGCCAATGCAGGGGACACGGGTTCGAGCCCTGGTCTGGGAAGATCCCACATGCCGCGGAGCAACTAAGCCCGTGAGCCACAACTACTGAGCCTGCACATCTGGAGCCTGTGCTCCACAAAGAGAGAGGCCGTGACAGTGAGAGGCCCGTGCACCGCGATGAAGAGTGGCCCCCGCTCGCCGCAATTGGAGAAAGCCCGCGCACAGAAATGAAGACCCAACACAGACAAAAAATTAATTAATTTAAAAAAAAAAAAAATATATATATATATATATATATATATATACCACCTTTCAGAAATAGTTGGAGTCGTTCTGTGATGTCACAAAACCAAATTGGAAATCGTCAGGAAACAGGTTTTACTTCAGGAAGAACTAGTAGGAATTAAGAAACCAAAGAAAAGAAATTTGAGGCATGGTCAGGTCCTGTAATATGAAAGAGAAGGACATCGAACATGGGAAGTCAGATGCCAGGCCACGTGATGGAAGCATCATTCTTGGGGGTTGGCACAAGTAGGTCAAGGTGAAGGTTTTCTTACTCTCCCTGCTTTCCTATCTCTAAACAAAGATGGTGGCTGAATATCTCTGATGAACATAGATGCAAAAATACTCAACAAAATACTAGCAAACCAAATCCAATAATACATTAAAAGGATCATCCACCATGATTAAGTGGGATTTATCCCAGGGGTGCAAGAATTCTTCAATATCTGTAAATCAATCAGTGTGATACACCACATTAACATACTGAAGAATAAAACCATATGATCATCTCAATAGATGCATAAAAAGCTTTTGACAGGGCTTCCCTGGTGGCGCAGTGGTTGAGAATCCGCCTGCCGATGGAGGGGACATGGGTTCATGCCCCGGTCCGGGAAGATCCCACGTGCCGTGGAGCGCCTGGGCCCGTGAGCCATGGCCACTGAGCCAGCGCGTCCGGAGCCTGTGCTCCGCAACGGGAGAGGCCACAACAGTGAGAGGCCCACGTACCAAAAAAAAAGCTTTTGACAAAATTCAGCACCCATTTTTTTTTTTTTTTTTTTTCGGTATGCGGGCCTCTCACTGCTGTGGCCTCTCCCGCCGCGGAGCACAGGCTCCGGACGCACAGGCCCAGCGGCCATGGCTCACGGGCCCAGCCCCTCCGCGGCATGCGGGATCCTCCCGGACCAGGGCACGAACCCGTGTCCCCTGCACCGGCAGGCGGACTCCCAACCACTGCGCCACCAGGGAAGCCCCCAGCACCCATTTATGATAAAAATTCTCCAGAAAGTGAGCAGAGAGGAAACTTACCTCAACATAATAAAGGCCATATATGACAAAACCACAGCTAATATCATTCTCAATGGTGAAAAGCTGAAGGCATTCCCTCTAAGATCAGGAACAAGACAAGGATGTTCATTCATTCTCACCAGTTTTATTCAACATAGTTCTGGAAGTCCTAGCCATGGCAATCAGAGAAGAAAAAGAAATGAAAGGAATCCAAGTTGGAAAGGAAGAAGTAAAATTGTCATTGTTTGCAGATAACATGATACTATACATAGAAAATCCTAAAGACGCTACCAGAAAACTACTAGAGCTCATCAATGAATTTGGTAAAATTGTAGGATACAAAATTAATACACAGAAATCTCTTGCTTTCCTATACACTAATCAGGAAAGATCAGAAAGAGGAATTAAGGAAACAATCCCATTTATCATGGCATCAAAAAGAATACCTAGGAATAAACCTACCTAAGGAGGCAAAAGGCCTGTACTCTGAAAACTATAAGACACTGATGAGAGAAAGTGAAAATGACACGAATAGATGGGAAGATATACCATGTTCTTGGATTGGAAGAATCAATATTGTCAAAATGACTAGACCACCAAGACAATCTACAGATTCAATGCAATCCCTATCAAATTACCAATGGTATTTTTCACAGAACTAGAACAAAAATTTTTTAAATTTGTATGGAAACACAAAAGACCCCAAAAGACCCCAAATCAATCTTGAGAAAGGGAATGTTCATTGCAGCACTATTTACAATAGCCAAGACATGGAGGCAACCTAAATGTCCATCTACAGAGGGGTGGATAAAGATGATGTGGTACACGTATACAATGGAATACTACTCAGCCATAAAAAAGAATGAAATAATGCCATTTGCAGCAACGTGGATGGACCTAGAGATTATCATACTAAGTAAACTAAGTAAGACAAAGACAAATATCATATGATATCACCCATATGTGGAATCAAATTTTCTTTAAATGATATAAATGAACTTATTTATAAAACAGAAACAGACTCACAGAGTTTGAAAGCAAACTTATGTTTACCAAAGGGAAGAGGGATAAATTAAGAGCTTGGAATTAACATATACACACTACTATATATAAATTAGATAACCAACAAGGACCCACTGTATACCACAGGGAACTCTACTCAATATTCTGTAATAACCTATATAGGGAAAGAATCTGAAAAAGAATGAATATATATATATATATATATATATATATATATATATGTATGTGTAACTGAATCACTATGCTGTACACCTGAAACTAACACAACACTGTAAATAAACTATACTCCAATAATTTTTTTTAAATGTATAACATGTAGAACAAGAAAAAAAATAAAGATGGTGGCTGGTTTCAAAGTCTGTTATATGTCAAACAATATTTTTCTGTCCTTTCTTCAAAAAAAAATTTTTTTTTCCTCTTCACAGTGGTGTGCTCGATAATTCAGGAGGGAAAATACTTGTTCGGAAAGTTGCTGGACAGTCTGGCTATAAAGGGAGTTACTCCAATGGTGTCCAGTCGTTATCCCTTCCACGATGGAGAGAATCCTTTGTCATCTCAGGTATGCCCACACCCTGGAGAAATGCTGCCCTACAACTGGCACTTCAGTTAAGTGACCTCACGGGATGAAATGTGCTCTTTTCAGTGTGCAATTAGTTTTAGTTTATGGCCCACCTCATTTCATAAAAATCTGAAGCATTAGTTCTTCTGATAGTTAAGATCATGAAACAATGAATTATAATTACAGTGATAAATCACTACAAAGTCTGGAAATATTAAAAGTCTCCAATTACTCATTTTAAACACACAGCAGCTATCAGTAAGTCCAATCAAACTTTAAGTGAATTACATTTAATAACTGGATTTTTGAACTACTCCTTTAGTTATATGCCAAATGTGCCTCATATCTGGAAGCTTATTCCTTGAGAATTCTGGTAAATGGATAGATAGGGACAGGTTTTTAGAACACTGAGCTACAGTTTTATTTGAGATTTCTTTTTTTAAATTAATTGTTTCACTGTTTAGTCCATTCTCTGGCTCCACAGGATTTTATAGATAATCAGTTTCACTCTTTTTTTTTTTTTTCCCTCTTCCAAAGAGGTAATATCAATGAACTCATGGCTGTGTTATTTCACAGTAAAAAGATAACCAAGGTCTTTGTACTATCATCATGACCTGCCTGCTCCCCTCTTTTTATTTTTGTGAATTTCCCCAACCTAACTTTTTATTTTGAAAACTTTAAAATTTACAGAAAAATTAAAAGAATAGTACAATGAATACCATATTCTCTTCACCCAGATTCACCAACTGTTAACATTTTGCTATACTTGCTTTATCTATCTATCTATTTATATTTCGTTTGAACTGTGTGAAAATAAGCTGCAGGCATGATGACACTTTATCCCTTAATACCTCAGCCCACGTATGGTAAGAGCTAAAACATTTTCCTAAATAATCATAGTACCACATCTAAAAAATTAACACTGATACAATAATATTAATAAATAAGAAATAAGAAAAATTTCTTATTCAGTTGTATCCAACTATCCCCCAAATATTCTTCACAGTAATTTCTTCTTCTTTTTTTTTGGGGGGGGGATCTACAATCCAATCAAAAATCATCCATTGTATTTAGTTGTCATGTCTATTTAGTCTCCTTTAATCTAGAACTGTCTACCACCACACTTCCTTTTTTGGTCATAAGTAGTGATGACATTTTTGAAGTCCCAGCCAGTCTTGTAGTACTATGTCCCACAGTCTGGACCACAAACAGGTCCAGCTATTTCCTCATGGTTGGATTCAGGTTAAATATTTTGTCAAGGATACTACATAGGTGGTATCATAGCATATCCATTGTGTAGTATCACAAGTGGCCATATCAGGAGACACATAATATCATTTTGTCCATTTGTAGCTGATGCTAAATTTGATTACTTGGATACTTTACCGTATTTCTTCATGGTAAACATACTTTGTAATTAATAGCAACCTGTAGGGTGATACTTCAAAACAGCATGAATATCTTGTTCCCTCCAAAATTTCACCCAATGATTTTAACATCTATCGATGATCCTTGCTGTAGCAAGAATTATATCAGAAATTGCAAAATTATATTTGTTCTAATTCTGTCATTTCTTCCACATTTATTAGCTAGTGTTATTACACAAGGAAGAGGGCTTTCCCGCATCTCTGCACAACTATTTTTTCAAGTACCGCTATGGACTCACAGATTGTTTTTTTAAAGTACAATGTGTACTTGTGCCAGGAGGACCTTTGGTGAAATCGGGCACTAGATTGTGTTCCACCTCCCATTTGACACGCCTCACCTCTCCTCCCCTAGCCCATCCTATAAAAATATTCCCTCAGGTTGAGAGTTTAAAATGCTTTCATTATCAGGTGTAAATATTACAAAACAGGTGAGACCCCTCCCAAGGGCATTTACATTTTAACAGAGATCTAAGCACTAAGATAATTTCTCTGTTATTCTTATTGAGCATCTACTACATCCCAGACACTGCTCCAGGCCCTGGGGATTTAATAGCCACCAAGTGAGACAAATTACCTGCCTCAGGGGGGCTTCTACATTCTAGTGACACTTTCCATTTCGTGTGGAGTGAAGCTCCTTGGTGGAATTTCAAGCCGCACTCCCTGGCAGAGGACTGCAGCCTTCTCAGGCATGTTCAGTCACACCAGGCTTGCGGCTTGCCTCCCCAGCCCTGATCGTTTTTCTTCTTTATGCCTCTGTGGTTTCCCTGATAAACATTAGCATTCCTTCTCCTCTCCTGGTATCTAAACTTTCACTCCCTGGGTGGACAACAAACGGTCATTTCCAAGGCCACTCTCTATTTACCTACTTTCAAGTTTCTCTAGTGCCGTGGAATTCAAATGGGTCCCACGGGGTCTGTGGAAGTGAGAGGTTGCTGTTCACGTATAGCCAGCCGATGGCCAGAGCTCTCAGCAACCAAGAAGAGAATGTGGGGAGGGTTTTTCCATTCATCTACTGACCTGATTCAACATTCAGAAAGTCCTGTGTATAAAAACTTCACTTCCAGGGCTTCCCTGGTGGCGCAGTGGTTGAGAATCCGCCTGCCGATGCAGGGGACGCGGGTTCGTGCCCCGGTCCGGGAAGATCCCACATGCCGCGGAGCGGCTGGGCCCGTGAGCCATGGCCGCTGAGCCTGCGCGTCCGGAGCCTGTGCTCCGCAATGGGAGAGGCCACAACAGTGAGAGGCCCGCGTACCACAAAAAACTTCACTTCTTCATGGGCAAAATAAGGGTTGCTCATGTTAATTCTGATGGAGGTTTTATTGCCTCCTTTCTAATATTAATAAAACATAGGTGATACAATAAAACAGAATGCCACTTGACTTTCTCATTGTAATCAACAATTCAGCAAGGGAGAGGGGTGTGGAGACTGACTGATTTCATTGAACTCAAACAAATCAGCAGGAGGGAGTCAACTTAACAGAATGCAGCCATCTAAAACCTCTAGCTCTAGAAATAAATCATTGTGGTTTTTTTCCTTTTTTTTTTTTTTGCAGAAGGTAAACCCCAAAAGGGTGTAACCTACCCATCATCTCTTACATATTCATCATCTAAAAGCCCAGCTGCCAAAGCAGGCAAGTGTCCACGTGTGATTTCATTTAAATCTCCTGATTTTGTAAACAGGCAATATTGTGTTTTAGGAGATAGGATAAAAATTAGCAACTTAACCGGTCAAGCTCCGCTGACTCCAGTAATATTTTAACAGATGCCAGGAACATGGGCACAGAAATCAACGTGCTGAAGAGTGAGGCTTTATTTTTTGTTTTGCAATTCTGAGATTATCTCTGAGTTTGTGTCATTTTCATTCAGAATGACTGTTGCCCTGAATTTTACTGTATAGTTACTTTAGAAGATGACATGACATTCTGTGTGGAAATGTTCCCAGGCAGCTGAAAGGGAAAAGACTGTCTCTACTCGCGTATGAAATGGAGGGAAGCAAAGAGGATGATGTGGCTTATGTGATAGCAGAAAGCAGCTCATCTCAACAACCCAAGCCAAAAATACAGTCTGTGAGGTTGTACCGACCCAGCTTCCTGTGAATCACCAAGGGGGTACAGTATAACTCAGGCCAGGAAAATACCTTTTTCTAGGTTTCTGTGTGAAAGCGAGAACTATACTATGCATTATTGTCTTTTCTGGGGGAAGGTATGCTTTGATTTCTCACACAAAGAGAAGCTGTGAGTTGTTTTATGGTGAGATTTAACATTACTTCCAGAAAGTTGAAGAGCTAGCTGATTGCGTTCATGTACTTAAGGTGAATATGGTTTAAGAATAGGCAATAAAAGCTAGCATTTATTGAGCTTTCGCTGTGTGCCAGGCACTGTTCCAAGAGTTTTGTCTGATTATTGTATTTATTCACCCCAACAATACCATGGGTATGTACTGTTCTTAGCCCTAATTTACAGTTTGAGGAAAACGCAGTACCAGAGAAGTTTAGTAACTTGCCCTTTGCCACACAACAAGTAAGTAGCAGCGCTTAGAATCAGATCCGGACAATCTGGCTTCAGAAACCCCTCTCTACACCATTATCCTATGTTTTCTTATGCTAATTTCAGAGTATATAAAGAATCCTGATTTGAGGTACCTTAGCATTCAAATAGGGCATGTTTTTCATTTTTCCACCCCAGTTACTCTCCAACTATATCTTTAATGACTTCTTAATTATTCCAGTTATCTAGACCTGTTTTTGTTTGTTTGTTTGTTTTATTGCAAGGAACCACCTGTTCCGTAACCCCGCCCGCAAGCTGGCAGCGGGTGGTGGTGCCCTGTGGACCATTTCTGAGATGTCACCTGTCCTCTTCTGGTGTGGGCCGGGGAAGAGGACTAGGGGACAGAGGTCTCCTTAAGTGGCTGGCCAGTTGGTGGAGGGAGAGTGTCCCTGCCCTCTCTGTTGTCTCGTCCAAGCTCTCAGTGATTTCTCAGCAGGTTTTGTGCGTGGGTATCTGCAGCCGGGGGCAGTGCTCCACTGTATCCTGGCCCCATCTCTTTCTCTGAGTTAGGGGCCCCATCCATCGGCAGCAGCTCCTTCACACAGAGTCACGGGAGTGGCTGGGGTTCTCCTCTTCCCTTTTGGGGCCTGAGGAGAGCTCGGATGGGATGAGTTTGGTCGCCTTTCTTGTCCCATCTCGCCTGACCTTTGGCCTCCTGAGCCCCTCCAGCAGCACCCCTCCCCCACTTCAGGAACAGACCCCATGTTCAAGGAAGCCCTCCAGCTTCAGGGACCACATGCCAAGCACTCCCTGTTTTTCCCGTGAGAGGGAGAATACTTCTCGACTCCCAGAATGCACCCCCAGACTTCCACTTTGAGCTCCGCTCCTGCAGTGCGCCAGGTGAGCCTGTCGGTGCTACAGCTCAGAAAGGCCAGCGGGAAACGAGGTCCTGTCCCCGCCCCGCCCCCCCCCCCCACGCCGCAGGCCCCCGTGGTCTTGATGAGAGATTCTCTTGAAGCCCCTTCGTCTGGCTTGGGGAGGACAAAGCGTGAAGGAAGGAAGGGAATATCCTCTTACCCTGAACACTGCTCTCCCCCAGGGGTGGCCTCGGACCCTTCCCCCTCTTCTGGTCCTGTCCCTCTGCTGATGAGCCTGGGTCAGGTGGGGCTGGCGATGGTGCAGGTTCTGCTGGGACAGCCCCACCCATAGGAAGTTCAGGGGCACCTCTCCTCATGCAGAAAGGGGGACTGGGGCCCTCTGACTTTAGTCGTAGCCAGAATCTGGATAACAGGAAGAGTCCTGCACAACCTCCTGTGACCGTAGCCATCAATCAGCAAGTGCTTTCTCTGTGTCAGACACCTGTCCTACACGGTGACCCTGAGGCAGGGTGCCGGGACACCCCCGTTTCCGATAAGGTTCAGCCCCTGCCCAAGGGCCCCGCTCCAACCGGCCCCTACAGCACTCAAACTCTGATCGCATCCCCTCGAAGCAGGTCAAGTTGAAGGGAAGAGGGGGTGGAGGGGAGAGAAAACAACTACAGCCAAATGACGACTTAGATGATAAAATCTATTGGTTTCTACGTCCTCCATAGCAGAGATCGTTTTCAAAACTTCTCTGTCTGCCCCAGGCACCGTGGTCCAGCTTAGCACTGCCCACCGGAGCAGGCCTGACTCACTGACGGCCAGGAGGAGTGTGGAGGAGAACGGGCGCCTTCTCACACTTTGCTGCTACGTACTTTATTTTTATTTTATTTTCTATTTTTTGGCCACGCCGCTCAGCTTGTGGGATCTCAGTTCCCCGACCAGGGGTTGAACCCAGGCCCTCAGCAGTGAATGCACAGAGTCCTAACCACCGGACTGCCAGGGAATTCCCATGCTGCTACGTACATTTAAAATTAGCAGGGCTTCCCTGGTGGCGCAGTGGTTGAGAGTCCGCCTGCCGATGCAGGGGACACGGGTTCGTGCCCCGGTCCGGGAGGATCCCACGTGACGCGGAGCGGCTGGGCCCGTGAGCCATGGCCGCTGAGCCTGCGCGTCCGGAGCCTGTGCCCCGCAACGGGAGAGGCCACAGCAGTGAGAGGCCCGCGTACCGGAAAAAAAAAAAAAAAAAAAAAAAGATAAAATTAGCAAAAGCCATAGCCAGAACATCAGGCCTTGCTACTGTCATCTGTCCCCTCTACCAAAACTTCTCCACCTTCGATGACACCATCACCATGTATCACCATCAGCCTCCTATCACCAGATTATTCATGGTTGTCAGAGTCTGAAAAATGAAGTTCATTCATTCACTCACTCATTCAATAACCATGTAGTGAGCACCTGCTCTGTGGCAGACTCTGAGCTCAGCTATAAGGATTCCAACATAGAAGGGATACTGGGGTCTCATCCAGCTTCAAGATTAGAGGAACCCCCCTTTCAAGTGACAGTCCCGCCATGGAGTGAGTTTCACCAATTCAAATAAAAAATTCCAATGAGAACCGTCAAAGGGCGGCTCCCTTTGTTGCTACTCTTCCTTCAGTGATCAAATTCCTTTAGAAATGGAAGGAAGCAGAAGAAATGAAGATGTGAGGGCCAGCAGCTGCTCAGGTCCCGGCATGCCCCTGCAAGAGGCTTCCTGATCTCTCCAAGAATGTGAGTGAACAGGTAAATCAGGTTAGGACGACCCCCTCAAAGCATAACAACCCTCTTTCATGGGAAATTATCTCACTCACAAAATAGGATGCATCTTGCTTTGCCGTGTGCAGCTCCTGCTGAGAAAACACATTCCTGAGATTTAAACGCTGTTCCCAAGGCAGTTAGCAACCATTAAACAGGCAGCTGGTATTTGGCTGGAGTCTCAAGCTACTCTGAGCTCAATAAAAACAGGTAAGTGTCGGTTTGTAGAAGTTCCCCCAAAGCTGAGAAGGCACACTGCCGGCACCACCACCAGAGAAGGGAAAGGAAATCTTTACTCTTGCTGAGCAAGAGTGTCAAAAAAATCCGCCCCCCCCCTCCCGACTCGCCTTGCCCTGGAAGAAAATCAAGCCCAAGTTTATTGTAAGAAGTTTGTTCAGGGACCTTCTGCCCTCACTGCCAACACCCTCCAAGGCCACCCCTTCACCCTGTCTTGGGAGTAAGATTACTTCCACCAGAACTCTGGAGACCTCAGGCCACCCTCTCAGGGGAACCACATTCAGGAATCTTGAAGTGACTCATGACTTCTACTTTGTTCCCCTTTTGTGGGGAAAAAGCATGGAACTTGGCATCAAACAGATGTGGGTCCAAATCCTGGCTCCGCTACCTGCTGTCCGTGTGACCTGAGACTCGTTTCTTGACCTCTTGGAGAATCTGTCCCTTGTCTTAAAAATGGGAATTGTTGGATCACTTTCAGGATTGTGACTAATATCACATGTGAATGCTTCTGTAAAAGAGGTGCATAGTAGATGCTCAGTGAATATTAAGTTTCCTGCCCTCATGCAGAGCCCTGAGGCATGTTATAAGTTCTCCTGGGGAGAGCCAAATCCTTCCCTGTCGCTCTGACCCCAAGGTGTCGCTGCTAAACTGGTTTCAATTTCCTTCAGTCACCTCACATTTGACACCTACTGAAAGCACTGTTTTCCACTGGGGAGAGGGAGGCATATCACGATGGTGTCAGCAGCTGTCATTTATCGGAGGCCTACCATGTGCCAAGCACTGCGTGACCCCCTTACGGACATGATCTCTACCTGTGACAACAGTGTCCCAAGTAGGTCTGACCGTCCCCATTTTCCAGCAGAGGGAGCCAGGCTCCGAAAGCCGAAGAAAGCCTAGTGGCCAGGCTGGTGAGGGCTGGAGCCAAGACTCCAGCCTGGCTCTGGCTGTGGTTCTCAAATCAGATTTCCAAGGCCCAGCCCCCATCAGTGAATCGGAATCTCTGGGAATAGGGCCCTGCATCGCCTCCACTGTGATCCTAGTGATGACCAGGTGTAGGAAGCTGGGAGGCCCTCTTTGTGCTGTTGAGAAGGTGGTTGTCTGGAGCTGTTCTTGACCTTGTCCAAAGAGTAACACATTAAGAGTCTAGGGGAAGTTTTGAAATGTTTTCCCATGAAAACCGCTGAAAAAAGACCAAACCTCCATGTATCTGAGGTTGTACGAAGAAACTATTCTGGTGGTTTTATTTCAAATTGCTCAAAAAGAACCTGGTCCCGTGAAGAATTCACTTTGGGTCACGTCAGGCATTATACTCAGTAAGGAACTGGAAGCATTGGGGTAGAGTATCTTCTCTATTTCCCTCTTTTTTTTTTTTTTTTTTTTTTTTGTGGTACCCGGGCCTCTCACTGTTGTGGCCTCTCCCGTTGCGGAGCACAGGCTCCGGACCCACAGGCTCAGCGGCCACGGCTCACGGGCCCAGCTGCTCCGCGGCATGTGGGATCTTCCCGGACCGGGGCACGAACCCGTGTCCCCTGCATCGGCAGGTGGACTCTCAACCACTGCGCCACCAGGGAAGCCCTATTTCCCTCTTAAAGACAGTTATATTCTGTGAAGGAGAGCAGGCAAAAACGACTAGGTCTTGTGTGGAAGATGGTGGAAGACCAGGGATTTGGCTCTGTTGGTTGAATTTCTGATGTGCTTGAAAACATCTGTGTTCTAAGCAAGTAACATAAATGGCTGCCCTCAGGATATTTAATCTGCTTTCTAGCAAAGCAATACCAGCAAAGGCAAACTGGGGCGGGGTGGGGGGGGCGTTCAGAGACCTCAGAATTAGCCAATGGTGTGAGAAAAAGATAATCGAGATCCTCCACGGCCAATGAGTTTAAAGTGGCAAAAATATTGACTATTTCCAAGTAGAAGTTTTGTTTTTAATTTAATTAATTGTGGTTTAATTAATACTTTGCAAGTAAAATGTACTGTCAGTTTATTTATATATTTCTCTCCAAGTTAGTAATTATATCCTATTTCAAAAACTAATACAAGTGATTCTATTAAATGGCTTTTCCCTGTATGAACCTGGGCCTGCATCTCCTGAAAGAGGCATTACTGCCTGGTAGCATTTACCAGAGGGTATAACAGAAGAGTACTTTAGAGAAATTAGAAACTTCCCTAGGACTTGTTATGAAAGCTCAATTCCTTTAGAGTAATGGAAATGTCATAAATCACACTAGTTTTGCCCAAGGATGGCGTGAAGACTGGCTGAACCCCCGAGGCCGCTGCCAGCTCTTTAGCAATCTGTCTGGCACAGTCTCCAGGTGGCTTTAAAGGCAACCAACTGTTAGCAAACATCAGGGTAAATGAGGGATCCACTTCCTGCCTTGCTGGGCTAATGCCTGCAAGAGCAGACAGGATGGCCGAACTCCAACCCAATCCCAGGACGCTGTGTGCTGATCCGCTCTCCCACAGGCGGTAATAGCAGCAGGGTGGGGAAATGAGCAGGTGCGAGTGCTGAGCAGTGGGTCTAAAATACCCGACGCCACCTCACGTTTGTCTGCGTGGCCGGACAGGGCTGTGGTCTGACACTGCCCAGCACGCTGTACAATGTCAAAGAGGAGGTTTGGAGGTTCCCACGAAGAGCGCAGCTCCTTCTATCTCAGATGCTACCCCCGCCCCCTTGGCCTGCTGTTCTGTGACCAAAGATGCTTCATCCCTAAGCAGAGTTAAGGCCAGAGCTGGGGTGCTGTCAAAGGCTGAAAAACGACTCCTGAAAACATATCCATGTCCGAATCCCTGGAACCTGTGAATGTTTTCTTATACGGCAAAAAAAAGGGGAGTGGGGAGGAAGGCAGGGGGGGCTTTGCTGGTGTGCTTAAGTTAAAGATCTTTAGATGGGGAGGTTATCCAGGATTGTCTGTGGGCTGGGTGGTGGAGGAGACTAAATGCAGTCACATGTATCCTTAAGAGAGGGAAGCAGAGGGAGATTTGACACACACAGAGGAGAAGGCCAGATGGAGACAGAGCAGAGGGAGAACTGAAGATGCTGGCCTTGAAGACTGCAGGGGTGGGGCCACAAGCCAAGGAGTGCCAGCAGCCACCAGGAAATGGAAGAGACAGGGAGCAGATTCTACCTTGGAGCCTCTGGAGGGAGCTCAGTCCAGTGACACTGATTTCCAACTTTCAGCCTCCAGAGCTGTGAGAGAATAAATTTTTTAAGCCACTGAGCACATGGTAATTTGTTAGCGCCGCCAGGAAACTAATAGAGATGCACAGGTGTAGAGGTTGGCCTACCTGCCACGGGTGCAGCAGACACAAGTGACTGGTGGCTGTTGTTCCCTCCCGGGGCTGGGGTGCCGTTCACTTTGGGGACCATGTTTTGTCTCCTTCCGGCGCAGACCCACGGTTCTCAATACAACGCCAAGGCCCAGTGGGCCCCTTGTCCCCATGCCCTCAACCTAACAAAT
The DNA here is from genome assembly GCF_026419965.1 of Kogia breviceps. Taxonomy (NCBI): domain Eukaryota; kingdom Metazoa; phylum Chordata; class Mammalia; order Artiodactyla; family Physeteridae; genus Kogia; species Kogia breviceps. The sequence goes on along the minus strand of NC_081320.1, from coordinate 74,390,659 downwards.
TCAGACTCGTTTCAAATTATGGAAACAGGGCTTTCCTGGTGGCGCAGTGGTTGAGAGTCCGCCTGCCGACGCAGGGGACACGGGTTCGTGCCCCGGTCCGGGAGGATCCCACATGCCGCGGAGCGGCTGGGCCCGTGAGCCATGGCCGCTGAGCCTGCGCGTCCAGAGTCTGTGTTCTGCAACGCGAGAAGCCACAACAGTGAGAGGCCCGTGTACCGCAAAAAAATTTAAAAAAATAAAAAATAAAAATAAATAAATAAATAAAATTATGGAAACAATCTAAATCATCACACGGGGATGAAGAGCATAATTCAGAAGAAGCATCTAGATGGCCCTTACCATCTAATTAGTTCTGACACCCCATTTTATAGATGAGGAAACTGGGGTCCAGAGGAGTTAGTCGGCTAGTCATGAACCACATCTAAACTAGAACATCTAAGACACGTTGTCTAAAATCGTGAAAGCCCTGAAAGGACGCCCTATCCCCAGGCCAACACTAACTGAAACGGCAAAAAAATACGTTCATGAACCATTGCTTCTGGTGTATGGAAAATTAATTTGACAGTTAATCATGTTTGGCCTTGTCTATGTTAATGTTGTTTTGAGCTGTCTTTTAAGTATTTTGTTATTTCATCTTTGGTTTGTTTATTGGCTTATTCCTCCATCCAGATTGTACATTCCTCCACAGCAGCTAGCACAGGACTTTGCTCATAGCTAGTGTTCAAGAAATATTTATTTCTGCCCCGAAGAGCCTACCGTCTGTTTTGTAAGACCCAGTGTAATTCCACTTTCTTACAGGTGAGACCACAGAAGCCTATCGGAGCCCATCAGCTCCAGGGACAACCGCACAGCCAGTCCCCCTGGTGCAAGTACTGGGGACCACCGCAGTTGAAGGCACCCACACCACCTTGCCAAAGCCGGCCCCATCTGCAGGCTCTACCACCAGCAGCCTCAGACCACAGCCCGTGGGCCAGAGAAGCCGGGAGCTGGGTCAGTAGGTAGACTGTGTGTTGCCATGTGCTAGAAGAGGGGAAGACTGGGTTTTTAAAGTTAGTAGCTCTGTCTGAATGCCTGCGTATGAGCCCATCTCCCACCTTTTAAGCTGGGCGAGGGGAGCGCGCCAGAGACCTGGGCCAGGGTGTGTGTCATGCCCTCCCAGATTCAAGGGGTAAACCTGAGCCCAGTAATAATTCAGGACCAAGCTAAAAGCTAAGCAAACTATGTAGAAGCGACTTAATACAGATTTGAAAATAGGTCTGTTGTTAATCGTACCTGGGAATGTAGGATATGACGTGAAACTTTCCCATTGCAAAATCCCCATTTCTCCAAAATCTCAGTTGAAGGGATAATAGCTTTCTATGTAAACGCTGTTGCGTTTTGTTTTGTTTTAAGGGACAAACTGAATACTCCTGGAAGTCTTCAAATATTAGAAGCAAACAAAACAAAAAGAATCCCTTTAGGAAAAGCCACATAGCTCAAGTTTTTCATTCCTTTTCTGATTGCTTTTTGTCTGCCCACTTGTATCCATTTCTTAAATCATGTTTTAGGTTTTACTAAAGTCCAGTTTATAGAATTAATCTCAGTATTACATCAGATACGACCTTAGGAGCCCGTTTGATACTCCAAACACCCGTTTTTACACAGGCTTCTACACCAGGCTTCCTGGGCAATAAGCACCTATCCCAGCTCTAAAGGTCTTCTGGCAAGAGGGCGGGAAATTCCACAGCGGGAATTGTTGTCTCAGCTACTTTTTCCAAATATTTCCCACCTGGTGCCACTTTTGCCTCCTAGGAGGAAGCACCCAGGACTCGTACTTTCAGCCTCACCTCCAGCTTCCTGGCATCAGTGCCTTGTAGCACGACCCCTTCCCCGCCTTCCATGTCAGAGCCCAGCTCTCTTCCATTGAACAAATCCAAACACTTGCAACGTGCAAGACATTCTTCTAAGCACCTGACAAATATTAACCTATTAAATCCTCAGAACAACCTTAGAGAGCAGATACATTACTTCTAATTTGACTAATTCATCGTACTGAGGAGGAAACCAAGGAGTAGGTCAGTGAGGCAAATGGTCCCCAGCCACACAGCTGGGAAGCAGCAGAGCCGCGATTCACGCCCAGCAGCCGGCTCTCCGTGAATCCCCTTGCACCCTGCCGTAAACGAACACCCGAGGCACTAACGATGCAGCACAGAATCAGGGGCCTTGACCTGCCTTGACATCAGTGGGGTGACAAGATTCGAGGGTCTTAGACACAGCCAATTCCCGCTGTGATCGGTAAGCGACAGTAACAGAACGCACAGTCCCTTCTCTCCCTGTGCCAGGCTCCCTGTATGCATGACTCACGGAAGAAGCTATAATATAACGTCCCCAGATAAAAATACCATACAAATAATTTCTGAAATATACTAGACACTCCCCCACCAACTTGGTTCTTTCAAAGACTTTTGAGTAGCTGAGTGAGTGGGTGTCTCCTTAGAGGATGTCAGTTTTTACATAACACGTATAATTAAGTCCGGGGCATATTTATTTGGCTACACCAGGAGCTTGGAAACCCTGTTACAAGTTGGGCCTGTGCTTATGGAAAACCTCAAGCAACTGGAAGCAGTGGCCCCCAGCCTGGCAAAGCTTCCTTCCTGATTCCTGGCCTGGGGACAGGAGCTTTGGGCAGCAGCCTCGCAGCCCATCAGTGCACTTCATTCTGGTCCAGCACCCACCTCCATGCTGCACCACAGACTGCTAGACAAATATTCAGGGCAAGCGCTCCGTGCAGCCTGTGCCCTGATTGCTAAGAAAGGAGCCAAACCAGGGAGGGAGGAAGAGAGGACTTTTTAAAATGTGTATGGCCTACTCAAAGGATTTTCTGTAGGAGTGAAGAAGAGTGAAGATTGGTGTTTGAATGCCTTTTTTTTTTTTAAATAACAACCTTATTGAGATACTTTTCACCTACCATACAATTCACCCATTTAAAGTGCACAGTTCGGGCTTCCCTGGTGGCGCAGTGGTTGAGAGTCCGCCTGCTGATGCAGGGGACACGGGTTCGTGCCCCGGTCCGGGAAGATCCCACATGCCACGGAGCGGCTGGGCCCGTGAGCCATGGCCGCTGAGCCTGCGCGTCTGGAGCCTGTGCTCCGCAACGGGAGAGGCCACAGCAGTGAGAGGCCCGCGTACCGCAAAACAAACAAACAAACAAAAAAAAAATAAAGTGCACAGTTCAATGGTTTCCAGTATACTCACAGGGTTGTGCGACCATCACCACGGTCAGTTCTAGAACATTTTCATCACCCCCCAAAAGATCCCCACATCCACTGATGGTCACGCACCGTGTCCCCCTAAGCCTTCCCTCCCCCAGCCCCCGATAACCACCAGTCTACTTTCGTGAATGCCTGTCCTAGTGCTTGGCTACAGATATTCGCTGTGCTATTTTAGCCCAGGCATATTAAATAATATTTAATATATAGATAACTTCTTTATTTCTTCAAATAGCTGAAAATATTCTGTTAATCATGAGAGCAACTCTTCTGCTGATGGACAAGCAAGTTGCTGTTAATGCATTTAGGAAGTGGTTTTTTCCTTGCATATACGTGACTATAGTCAAAAGAGTCTAGAAGTGATGGTAGATGGGGCGTGCAAGCAAAACCTGATCCATGTATTCATTCAAAACCACTGCTTGAGTGTCCACTGGGTGTCAGGCACCATTTCAGGGTCTTGGACTACGTCGGTGGACACATCCCACCAAGATCCCTGCAGCAGGACACCTGAGAAGTGTGAGCTGGAACACGAACAGCCTGCATTTGGGGGTCGATGAGTCGTTTTTGCTCTACAGTGAGGTAAAGATGCCCTTTCAGACAGGACACAGGAACTTGGAGGGAGTCCAGGAAAGAATAGAAACTTTGTTTCTATTCTTCCGGGGAAGCAAGGGGCTTCCCCGGCCCTAGCCTAGGAAGAGGAGCTGATAGAGCTGGCAGGCCTCCAAGGAAGATGGGGCTGGACACCAAGGCCGCTTCATGGCCCCTTAACTGCCCCACGGATGTGCCAACCTAACAAGGCAGAGAGGAGCACGGGACGAGTCAAGGCTGGGGCTCCGGGAGCCAAGGGCCAGAGTGACAGAGACCACCCACCGGGCAGAGGCGAGGCCGTTCAAGGACTACCTCGGCACCCAGTGGAGCCAGGAGGTCGCAGTGCTGCATCCCGGGGCCAGAGGGGGCAGCCTGGAGAATGAGGTCCATAGCTATGCTGAGGAAAGAGTTCTGGAAAAGATGGAGAATGCCTCAGGCCCAGCTGCAGGGCCTGCTGAATCTACCACGGGCTTGGAAGGCGGAACGTGGCTTCGCCTGACATTGTTTTCCTGGTCTGGTTCGTCTCAAGAAGTGCCGTGGTTGCCTCCGCAGATCTAACCTATCATCAGAATGTCCACCTTGAAGGGTAAAGCAGGGAGGGGAGCAGAGCGCTACCCAGTGGCAAGGCATGGTGACGCACCTTTCTACTCCATGCCACCCCCTGACCAAGGGCAGCTAAGGAGAAGGAAGTGGTGCAACCTGGGACAGGAAGGAACCAGCAACTACAACTGCCCATCCCTTCCACGTGCAGTTTCCCTTCTCACCAACATGTATCTCATCTCTGAATGTTTATCTTCCTTAAGGTGTCAGGAGAAGGTTTTTCTTAAAATCCAGTCTTACAAAATAGTAAGACAAATATTCCAAAAGAAAAATGGGTGAAGGCCATAACCGGGCAGGCCACGGAAGAACTATAGATGGCCAATAAATAAAACAGAAGGCGTTCAACTTCACCAGGAGTCAAATAAATGCAAAGTAAACAATAAGATGTCATTTTACACCAATTAACATTGGAAATTGATAAAACACAGTTTGGGCCCGAGTATGGAGAAATGACTCAGCATTTGCACTTACAGGAATATATCCCAAGGTAATTATCAGCCAAAGTCAAAAGAAGCCTGGACACAGATGTTGTTCATGATAGAAATATAGATGGAGACGGTTTAATCGTCCATTGTCAGAACACTTAAAGAAATTACTATACAGCTATTCAAATATGTGTACTTACTGACAGAAGATTGGTCTGTGACAGGTTGTTAAGTCAAAGAAGCAGGCTACAAAACAGGATGGGTACCAATCTCGTGTTTTATAATTATGTTTTTGCACATGAGAACGTGTGCATAGGAAAAGGGATAGAGGGCTTCCCTGGTGGCGCCGTGGTTAAGAATCCGCCTGCCAATGCAAGGGACACGGGTTCAAGCCCTGGTCCGGGAAGAACCCACAGGCCATGGAGCAACTAAGCCCACGTGCCACAACTACTGAGCCTGCGCTCTAGAGCCCACAAGCCACAACTACTGAGCCCGCGTGCCACAACTACTGAAGCCCATGCACCCTAGAGCCCATGCTCTGCAACAAGAGAAGCCACTGCAATGAGAAGCCCGTGCACCGCAACAAAGAGTAGCCCCCACTCACTGCAACTAGAGAAAGCCCGTGCGCAGCAACAAAGACCCAATGCAGCCAAAAATAAATAAATAAAATTTTTTTAAAAAAAAGAAAGAAAAAGGGATAGAACACTATATACCAAAATTGTAAACCAGCCACTGCTGTATAGAGGGATTGCAGATAATTCCTTACTACCCATTGTGTATATTTTGACAGTCAGCCTGTGTTCACTTTATAATTAGAAAACAGAGCTATTTTGAGTTAGTGTCCAAATAATTGGAATGGAGACAAAGGGAGTGAAAAGTTATGGCAGATAGATTTGATTCTAAGAAAAACTGATATTTTCCCATGACCTCTTATCTCTTCCTTTCCGTGAAACTTGGTTCTTTTTTCCCTCGGCTGCTTTTTATGTGGTCCCCTTTCCCCAAAAATGGACTTTGCATCTCTCTTTACAGAATCTCCCATCTCCCTTCTCCCTTTTAAAGCCTTGCTACAGAAAAATTGCCCTGTGAATAATGAATGCTGAAGTGTATTTGATTCTCCCACAGAGTAATTAAGGATAACCCATTGTGTACCCTTAAAAATGACTGAAAGCTAATGCTATTTGCATCAATACCATGTTAATGCAGTTTAAGCAAATTGCTAAATGTTAAGTGACATTTCTATTGAAGGATTACTTTAACCCCCTCAGGAGTGGCACAGCTGAATTATTGTAAGAATAATGAAGTATAAAGAAATATGGCACTTTAGTAAAAGATGTTTACTTTGACAGTTGTGAAGTACAAGGGTTACTGTTACTTGGAATTTTCAGTTAGTGTTTTGAGTTAAATCCTTTTTTTTTTTTCTATTTCAATGCCTCCTCCAGGGCAGGTTCAGACCACCCAAGGACAAACTTTACCTTGGTTCTGACCTTGGTAATGTCTTGCTAGGATGGATCAAGGAAAGAATGAGAACAGTTAGATTAAAATTCATGCTCTGACCAGTCAAATGTTATTACAGACTTCTGGTCAACCACCACCTACACTAACAGCCAAAATAGCCCCTGAACTAATCCAGGTAAGAACCTGAACTCACCTTTCTAGCTACTGACGAAAGTTAAGCTTGTTTACATGGGGTTTGTCTTTCCAAATCCTTGTCATTTGACTCAGATTTGGACAGAAAGCATTAAACCAGATATGCCAACAAAAGATACTGCTCAAGGGCCCAACTTGTAAGGAAAGTAAGGAAGCCCTTAAATAAGCAAAGCTTTCACAATCGCCATTCCCCAGAGGCAATTTTGTGGAGGTTGTGATAGAAATTCCTAAGGATTCGGTAACTAGGCTCTTACAAACCTGAAAAGGGATACTCTCTCGGGTTTACACTTGAGGAACAAGGGTCAAAGCAAGAGAGAAATTTTTATCATTTCCCAGGAAAGGGCAGAGCCAATTTTGCCTGAGTAGTTCTGTGATATGGGGAACAGAAATACATTCTCTCTCTAGGAATTCTCCTATGAATTACGACACTCCCTGGCTCCCCTTTCTTCACTTCTGTGTGCATCTCTTCAAGGTTTGGCCCAAGAACTGGGAATGCAGAAAGAAGAAACAAGTTCTCCTCTCTGAGACGCTGTTGAGGCCTGCAGAGATGAGAAAGAAAAATCTCACCCGGTTAGATGCTTTCCACATGCTCTGCTTGGGGCCTGGGCCATGAGTTGACAGACTTGAGACACAGTTTCCTTTGTAGCCTTGGGGCACTAGGAACAAGAAGAGTCCAGGCCTTTCTCTTGCTGGGGGATACCTGTCTGTCCTCCACAAGTTCAAAGAGTCCTAGAGACTGTAGGTTCTGTTTTGTTTTGATTCCAGATGGGAGTAGGGGCTCCACCGGGTCCCCCGGACAGGGCTAAGAGCTTCGATGGCTTCACAATTGCACCTCTGGCCACATACATGCTGCTGTTCAGGACAAAGGGCTTAAGGATCAGATCGCCCGGCAGGCCAAGGACTCCAAGGCCATTTTAGACCCTAACAGGCCCGTGGGACAGTTCAGGCAGCCAAGCCCGGGGCACTGCTTCCTCTAGTGCCCTTGGCCAGGATCTGTGCGTCCTCTGCAACCCCCCCAAAGTAGAGCCAACCACAGAAAGCTTGGCTGACTTCCAAGGCACTTTCATCAGGGGGCAAAATAAGAGAAAGCAGACTGCTGCTTGCATGTAAATCAACTGACCCTGTGTAATCCCCCCGGGTATCCAAGGGCAAGATTCTCCGGAGCTGCTTTCCAGAAACCTCGCGAGGCTGCCCACTGCTTGCCGTCCCTGCTCTGCTACACTTAACAAACGCGTTCTCCCCGCACCCGCTGGCCTCTGCAGCTCACCTCCGGGTCATGCCAAGTTGTTTGAACTCTAGTGAGCATCTGTTTGCTCTGTCCTTCCTCAGTGTGCCGAGAGTATGCCTCTGCCAGTCCAGACACCCAAGGGCTGTCAGGGGTTTGGGTCGGCTGGAGAGGCACCCCCCGTGCCATCCCAGGACCCGCCTCCGGGACATAGAGCGAAGACCCAGACACACGTCGCCAATCAGACTCGGCTTGGGGGATGATGGCAACAAGGCGCTTATTTGACCTCCAGCTCGTGTTCTTTCCTGCCCAGCAACCCAAGGCCGTGTCGAGCATTTGATCCCACTCCCTTTTGATAACCCTTCATAGCTGAAACTCCCTTCCTCCTCCGTTCTCTCCACGCTCCAGTAATGAACGAAAGCTCAACCTCGTTGACGGCACTGATGCTCCCAGCTCCTTTCTCACCCTCAAATCCGACCCCTTTCTGCGGCTCCTCCCCCTCCACCGTCACCCCTGCAGCTTTGCTCTGAGCGCCCCGGACCCTCCTGCGGACCCCCGCGTGCCCCTGCCTTGGCGCCTCTCCTCCCCCAAGACACACAGGCCTGGATCGCGGCGAAGGCCCGGCGCCGGGCGGGCTCTCACTTCCCACGTAATCATGCATTTCAGACAAGTCACCCAATTCCTCGGCTAGAAAATCAGCAGATCGTAGAATTGGAAAGAGTTGTATAAAGGGCCTCTGATCTAATTTCCCACCAAACAAATGCATCCCTTATGGCATGCATGACAGAGACTTTGCCCTGCGTAGGATAACTTCCCAGTCCCACTGTTAGACACACTATCCAGAACTTAAGCCCGCTGCTCCTAATTTTTCTAAACTAGTACTTCTCAAAGTGTGATCCGGGGACCTGCTTTCAGGCCTTCTGTGAGGCCCTCACTTCTCTGCGTACATAACTGTGGGAGGCCAGATTTTCTTCGTACTCTTCAACAAAGACGAGATTTCACCACAGATTGACTGCAGGAACTGACATCAGATTATAGCTGCCTTCTATTATGTCAGACACTGAAGCAATGCGCCACTCTTCTCATTGAATGCTTTTGTTTCAGAAAAGTTATTTTTCATGAAAAATGTTAGAATAGATAGGTCTATTGTTATTTTTAAGTGAATAAATAGTGAAATAGATGGATAGTTAATACTCTGTTTCAGATGAGAGGATGCACAGTTTTAATTTCTAATATGAGAAAAATCAGTAGATGTAGCCAACACAAACAGAGCCTCTTTGGGGGTCTTCAATATTTTTAAGATCGTAAATTTGCGAGCCTTTCAAATGTATGAAAGTAGCCTTCACGTCCTCCATTATGTCTCATCTCTTCTGGGATAAATTTCTCTCATCCCTCCAACAGGTCCTTACATGACTCAGCGTCACACCCTCGAGCTAAACCACAGTCTGTCGGTGAGTGAGAACAGGGCACTCAGAGCAGGACACGATGCCTCAAGGGCTGTGCCCGGGAGTTGCCTCTCGCCCTAAACACTCTGGTTCCTTGAAAACATCCCAGGTTCCTTGTGGGGGGGGGGGGGGAGGTTCTGTCTCATCATCAGCTCATCTCCTACTGAACTGGCAATGACTCAAGTGCCCAGGGTTTTATCTCAGGTATTTCTACAGAAGCAGGTCACCCCAATCCTGTAGCCTTCCTGAATCTTAATTCTGTCATTGAATATATATATATATATATATATATATATATATATATATATATATTTTTTTTTTTTTTTTTTTTTTTTTTTTTGTGGTACGCGGGCCTCTCACTGCTGTGGCCTCTCCGGTTGCGGAGCACAGGCTCCAGACGCACAGGCCCAGCAGCCACGGCCCACGGGCCCAGCCACTCCGCGGCATGTGGGATCTTCCCGGACCAGGGCACGAACCCGTGTCCCCTGCATCGGCAGGCGGACTCTCAACCACTGCGCCACCAGGGAAGCCCTGTCATTGAATATATTAACAATCCTTCCAACTCCTCTGTCATCCACCAAATTGATTAACATGCCACCTGTCTCCCTTCCAGTCACTGATAAAATTACATCACATGGGACGGAGTTTCATGAGCCCCATTAAATACCCCATCTGTGTCTAGGGCAAACCATTAACAGACCCAGGCAGCTATGTATGGCCCTCTAATGATGTTGTCGTCGGCCTCAATATTTCATCCTCTCGTCCACGGGACACCGAACTTATGACCTCGAGTGGTTCCTGCTTCCTCCTCCCACCATGCTTCCTGCCCACGGGTGTAACTTGACACATCCCCAATTTAAGCCACCGCTTCCACTGCAGGGGAACTGTTCTTTAATTTAAAAAAAAATTTACTGAGTGTACTAAATGTCAGACACTGTGCTGTTAGAACTACAAAGATGACTCAGATATTTTCAGATTCTAGAATTCTGGGGCCTCCTCCAGCCCCCATAGGCAGACCCCCACCCCTCCTACCGGGACCCTCTGAGAAGGGACTGGAGCGACTGAAGCTAAACTCGGGGACTTTTCCTTGGAACCATCCTGTTGCTGCCTGGCTTCACGGTACCATGAGCTCTGTTTGATCAGATAAGCTTCACTGGCCTGGAAACCTAACAGTGGAGTTGATGTTGTTTCCACGAGAAGAGGCTGCCAAACAAATATTCCACACGGAGCTTTGGAGGGAACCCACCTGCAAACCCGGGACGGCTGACGCATCGCCGGCGTGACGGCCCGTGCCCAGGACCTCTGACTGTCCTCGGCCTTCTCTGACAGCCCCTGTGCGTCGGGCTGCGGGCACGAGGCTCCTGTGGCACAGCTGCAGCTGCTCTCCGAGTGCCCCCCATCTCACTGCAGCCAGAGAACGTTCTCCAAGGGAAACGTGCAGCCCTCGGGGCGTGAAGCCAGGCCCCCGGAAGGGAGATGTGCAGAGTTCCCTGGCTCCAGAGGCTGCTGCCTCTCAGACGACCCCCTCCTCCTACAAGCTGCACCGGGAGTCACCGGGGAGAAGCCGGTGGGGGGGGGCGCTAAAGGGTCACCTGTGCTTCTGCCCCATAAAATTTGAGAGCCCTAAAGGGAGGCCCTTAGGGGGCTCCCGCTTGGGTCCCGGGCTGGTGACTTCCAGATGTGCAGGGAACAGAAGGAACTTAACCAGTGCGAGGGTCGTCATGGATCTTAAAACAGGAATGTCCTGGGCCCTCATGCTTCGTGTGCGTTACAGGTGTAGTTGCAGGCCTAGCTTTTCCGGGGCCTCACCCAGTACCCTGAGATGCTGAAGGGACCATGACGCCTCCCGTGTGATGAACCCGCGGTAATCACATGCAGGTGGAGCCTGCCTGCCCGCCTGGGCTTAACGTTCAGCTCTTCCACTCCCTGCGCCTCGGTTTCCTCACCTGTAAAGTGGGAGCATAGCTGTACCTGACCCACAGGGTTATTGTGACTTAATGGTCAGTGCGTGTTCAAAATCAATACCTCTCTAAGACACTGACTGTATCTATAAGATGACCTAGCCAGGATTATCACAAAAATAATTAGCTGTTTTGTTACGAGCACCTTTTACACTTTTCAGAGTGACTTTGTCCACATTTACCTTCATGTGAGGCAGGGCAGGAGAAATCCTTATGAGCTCGGCTTTACGCAGGAGAAAACTGGAGATCAGAGAAGGTAGGCGAGCCCCGCAGACCCGCAGCTAGTGTTTTGGTAGACTCAGGACGGGTCTCCTGACTTCTGTTTTCCCCACACCACGCCCTCAGACCTCAACACCAGAACACAAATGTTCTCACAAATCTACTTCTCATTACTACCAAATCCCAAAACACCAAGTCTGAGCTGTGCAAATATTTTTTCAGCCTCTGGCTTTTGGATGAAAGCGATTTGATTCAGACTTGTCCCAAACAAATGAAAGTGGCATGGACAGAAGGACAGGCCTCCAGGACGGGAGGAAGAGGCTTGAAAATCCCTCATGTCAGAGAACTGTTTATCTCCTGCCAAAGTAATAGAGCCTCCAGCATTCTAATCTTTCCTCACACCCAAGGGTGCTGAAAGCCTTGGTCAAAAACTGAGACGTCACCAGCACCTTTTTTTTTTTTTTAAGGAAAAGGGCCAAGCGCATATTTTTACCAGTAGGTGGCGTCAGAGTAATGAGGCTAAAGAAGCTGGATGTTTAAACATATACATCATAAATATTTTGAACTTGGAGATCATTCCACCCAAACTGCTAATGTTACTCAAAAAGGAACTGAGGTTCATCGAGGGCATGTGACTTGCTCAAGGTCCTACACCTGAGCCAAATTAAACTCAGTTCTCACCATTAACCCAGAACCTGCAAGAACACAGACTATCTTTCAAAGCAGCCTGGCATCTTTTAATCATGCACAGGAAAATATCACTTCACTTGAGTGTGTTAATAATTGCAGTGTGCTGGAAAGCTGATGGCCTTTAAGAAATGAAACAGTTCTTTATGCTCTCAGCCTTGAAAGCTAAAGGCAAGGGGAGAGGGGAGGGAATGAGAGACGGTGAGAAACAGCCATTAGGGTGTCCTTACGAGGCTTCCTAATATGTTTGAGCTGCCTCTGAGCCCCTCCCAGCCATAATTCTCCAAAAGAGATCAGGGAGATTAGGTAAGAATCTCCCCTTCCCGACCACCGCTGCCACTTTATCAGCACTGGTTTGTGGTGAAGGGCATTACACAGATAGGATGCCAGGTGCCACTTTGCTCTATTCTGCTTGAGGCACACCATGAGAAGCAGAGCCTCAGGAAATGAGCGTACTGCCTGCTCCCTGAAGGGGCCAGATTTGTTCTGTGTGGTTCCAAGGAAAGAAACACAAACACATGGGTAAGGCAAAGGTACCCAGAATGATGCTGGGCATATTTGGGGCGCTTATTGAGTGTGACGGGTGGATGGAAGGATGGATGGATGGATGGATAAAGATTTCATATTGATACAATGAAACGTTTTCTCAAAGTCTCAATAGTCCAAGAAGAAATGCACTACTTTGGTTGCGAATGTAATGAGTTCCCTGTCTCTGGAGGGATCCAAGCACCAGCCAGCTACTCGCTTAGGTAGAGATGTTATTGAAGCAGGTTAGGAGATTGGTTCAAATTGAATGAGCTTTTAGGTCCCTTTGAATTCCAGGATTCCTATTATTCCGTGATTCTTGGTGCATAGGGAAAGGAAGAAAAGAGTAAAGATATTTTCGTCTTTTGGCTTTAAGAGCTTTAAATGAGAAAATCCCACAGATTTCATGTTGCTTCATCCCAAAGTCTGGTCTCATGCTTCTTTATTGAACTTTCTGCCACAGTTAGAAAACGTTATCATCCTGGCAGTTCACTTGGGAGCTTCTGCTGGTTTCATCTAAGTAATGAGTTTGTTTCTTTTTGATTTTGAAAATCAGGGGAACCTGAATTGTGGAAACCTGGATCGGTGCTTCTAGATGCAGGTAATTATGCAGCCCATCCTCCTGGCCGTGACTAGATCAAGATTCGTACAGCAGGTGGCACAGAGACTAAGCTCAGCTAGAGAAGCCTTTCCAACAGTGTCATCTCCGACATTAGGGTCTGGTGACCATGCGAAGGGCCCACTGAAACTCCTACAGGGAGGCCTGGGTAAGGGACAAGACTGGATCACTAAGAGGGAAGGAAATGTGAAGACAAAAAAGCAGAAGGGAGTGAGTTCCAGGCCCCCAAAATGGGTTAGACCCTCACTCCATCTGGGAGCACACTTTGACTTCCTTCTGTTTCTTCTTCCTTCTTTGCAAATGGGATTCAGGTTTTCCCTTCACATGAATGAATGTTGTTCCCTGTTTACTACATTAAGTGTTTGAAACTCCAACAGCAAATGCGGCCTTCTGACTCTTGGTTCAAAGGCAGATTTTGCTGGTGGGTGGGTTGGGGGGAGTGGAGGAGAGGACTCTGGCCTCTGGACATGTATTTCTTCCCCTCCCAGAGCTCCTGGCTGAGAAATGCCATCCATGAATTTTTTCAAATGATGTGAGGAAGTGGGATGAGCAGGCTGACCTTTAATGGGAAGATGAAATCATGTGCTTTGCAGACTGGAAAAACTAACAAGCCAGGAGAAAGCGCACCACAGCCAGGAGTGAGCAGAGCCCTTAGCACCTTCCTCCACTGGGGGAGACTCTCCATGGGCGCTACCCAGCATCCCAGAAACGGGGAGACTCACTTCTGGTTGGTGCTTCAAGTTTCACTCTGCCCAAGAAACTCATTGGCCTTACCAAGCCTAAAAAGCCTCGTATTTATTGTCTTTATTTCCTTATAAGATATATTTGTGAACTTGGCTCCCAGGTAAACAGCTCTAAAGAAGACCCCTGAGGCTGAAATTCAACTCACATACACCCCCTCTCAAAGCCCTAAACCCCTTTGCATCTGTACTCTGGTCTCAGACTGCTGGAGGGGAAGGGAAGCATTATAGACCCTCTTATTTGTTTGAGTTGCTTGTATCTCATCTCTTCCCCTCCAGTCTACACCCAACGCCCATTAGACCGTCCTTGGTCTCACTCATCTTTGTTCATCAACTCAGTCACTGAATGTCGATTGAGGACCACGGGAAAGGTTCACGTGATGAGTGAGACATGTGCCCTGACCTCAAGATTTTTAGAATTTTACAGAGGGATAATTTACACTGGCAAAGTGCTTAATGCTTTCAGATAAGGAGACTATGGCTGTCTCCTAATGGGCAGTAGGGGACAAATCTCAAGTCTCCTGACTTCAAATGCCTGTAAGCACGCAGGGGAGTACTGTGTCTCTAGTAGGCTGTCGGTAAGCATTCATTCTTCTCTCTTAAGTTGGGGGTGTTATGGAGAAGAGCACACTTAGTAAGCCAAGCCCCCTGAGCTGAGTGTGAATATCCATTTTGTCCCCATCCCTGGGGTGAGGCCAGATGCTTCCTGTTCTTGTAAGTCACCAAAAGTTTTACTGCTCTTTCCAGGATTTGTTCCAAAAAAAGAATTGAGCACACAGTCTTTGGAGCCAGTATCCCAGGGAGATCCAAGTAAGTTAATTGACAACTAGAAACCCATAGTGGCTTTGACATCTGATCTGCTCTCTCTCCCCTCTCTCCACTCACTCCCACCCTAACCCACCTCTCTCCTACCCTGGATCTATTTAACTCCTCTCTTCTGTCACTTTGTTCTAAGGGGAAAGGGAAGCTTTTGAAGGATTTACACTATCTATGTGCAAGAGGGGGAGAGGATCAGATGTTTAAAACATCACTATGGCAACAGGGTGGGGTGGAGTGGGGCGACAAGGGGGATGGAAGGAAGAGACTGTTTGCCAGCGAGGACAGTGGCCCAGTGGAGATGATGGTACACAGAGCTCAGAGAGGGAAGTGTAAATGGAGAGAAATGGGCAAATTCAAGAGATAGAGAAGGAAGAATCTAGAGGGTTAGAGGTAGAAGTGCAAGAGAAGGAGCCTTTAAAGATGATTTGGACAACTAGGGCAAATGGTGCTGCCGTGAGGACCACTGGGGACGGAGCACATTGGGGCAGGAGAGTGTTTACATCTCTCATCTTCTGTAAGATATTTATCCAGGGTTAAGCAGAGAGTTAACTACCCGGATCTGACATTCTGAAAGGACAGCCCAGCCAGAAATTTCGAGTTGGAAGATGATGAGCCATGGTTCAAAGCCAAAGCTGTCAGAACAGAAAATGTGACCTAGGGAGACAGGATAGAGTAAGAAGAAACAGACGACTTAAACCTGAAGACCTTTGAGACTAACTCAGTGGAAGAGAAGCCACCTGAGGATACCAGAAAGAAGGGACCAGAGAAAAAGAGGAAAGCCAGGAGGGAGCTGTGTGTTGCAAGCCAAGGAGAGCACCTGCAAATTCTCCCAGAAAGTTGCGACAAGTCAGCCACCAACGGGCTGTGAGTCTCAACTCACCTCTGGGTGAGAATCACCTGAAGACACTTTTTTTTGACGTGGTGGTTTTTGTTTTTTTGTTTTTATTTTTGCGTGGACCATTTTTAAAGTCTTTATTGAATTTGTTGCAATACTGCTACTGTTTTATGTTTTAGTCTTTTAGCCGCAAGGCATGTGGGATCTTAGCTCCCCCACCAGGGATCAAACCCGCAACCCCTACATTGGAAAGCAAAGTCTTAACCACTGGACCACCAGGGAAGTCCCACAGTCCCACCTGAAGACATTTTTTTTTTTTTTTTTTTGCCGTACGCGGGCCTCTCACTGTTGTGGCCTCTCCCGTTGCGGAGCACAGGCTCCGGACGCACAGGCTCAGCGGCCATGGCTCACGGGCCCAGCTGCTCCGCAGCACGTGGGATCTTCCCAGACCGGGGCACGAACCCGTGTCCCCTGCATCGGCAGGCGGACTCTCAACCACTGCGCCACCAGGGAAGCCCTGAAGACATTTTGTTAAATGAAAGATACCAATTCCTGCCTCATACCTACTGAATCAGTCTCTCCCTAGATCTTGCTACTCAAAGTGAGGTCTGAGGACCAGCAGCATTGGCATCACCTGGGAGCTTGTTAGAAATGCAAAATCTCAGACTCCCCCCCCCACCCAGATCTACTGAATCAAGCAATTCCTTTGCATGCTAACCCTTGAGAAGCACCACCTAGAGTGATTCCCAGGCATCTTTATTTATTGAAGCTGCATAAGCAACTCTGATACTTATCCAGGGTTAAGAAACACTGGCCTCATATACTGGCCAACAAAAAGCATTAATCTATAAAACTGTATCACGTTGAAGAAAACCAAAGCAATTAAGAAAATTGATAGATTGATTACTGTAGACACTCTGTCTTACCTTTTCTTCCTCCTGCTGCAACCTCAGTGACCGTAATAAATTGCTCGTGCTGGACATTTCATAACCCACTACTGTCCTTTCATATTGATGTTGTCATCTTCACATCAGCATGTTTTTATCTCTGTATGAGAAAGCCACTAGGGTCTCAGTGAGCACACGCCCTGAGCGGGAGCCATTATCATTAAAACATTCTTGGGAAGGAGGAGAGCAAAGCTGATCCCAATATTAGACGTCAGGCTAATGAGTGAAGAGAACAAAGGAAACAGAGAAACACCTCATCTCCTTAAAACCTATGAAATCAACACATCCATCTTGAACACAGTTCAAGATGTAAGAAATAAGGAGAGGGACTTCCTTGGTGGCACAGTGGTTAAGAATCCGCCTCCCAATGCAGGGGACACGGGTTCGAGCCCTGGTCCGGGAAGATCCCACAGGTCGTGGAGCAACTGCAACTAAGCCCGTGTGCCTAGAGCCCGTGCTGCGCAACAAGGGAAGCCACCGCAATGAGAAGCCCACGAACCACAATGAAGAAGAGCCCGCGCTCGCCACAACTAGAGAAAGCCCACGCGCAGCAACGGAAACACAACGCAGCCAAAAATTAATTAATTTTTAAAAACAAGGAGAAAAAATGGTCTAGGAAGAACTAACATAGATGCTACAAAACATGTACTCTTCTTCATTTAAAAAGAAAATCCCCTGTGGCCCTTACTGTAATAATTTTTTTTAAAAAAGGTTTTCATTTAAAAAGGCATATTGAACTATAATCTGCTGACATCTGAAGGAAAACCTCTCTTCAGGGGTGCTTCTCAAACTTTAATGTGCATAGGAATCACCTGGGGATCTTGCTTAACTGAGATCTGATTCTATAGGTCGGGGTGGAGCCTGGGAGTCCGTCCACATTTCCAGCATAGGTGCCAGCGGGCGGCAAGCCCTAAAGAGCACCACTGCCACCTGCTGGCGGCAATGCACATCGCAAGCCCAGACCTAGGAAAGAGAGGGTTGGCCCTGTGTGGGGAACATGCCAAGCCGTAGAGCAGTTCTGCTTCTCTTTTGCTGTATCCCAGGCTTTAGTGGCATCTCGAAACTCCGCTTCTTGACTTTATTTGCTTCTTCCAATCTTCATCTCGAGGATCATGCTTGAGCATAGACAGTTTGGGGTCAGCAAAGGACAGGGGAAGCCAGCTGAACAGGAAGAGACGGCACGCCCTGACCATGCAGGCACACAGGGTCTAAAAGCTTGCGAGGTCCCTAGTGAGCCGAGGCACTGAGTCCAGATGGAGCGGAGTCAGCCAGGCCCAGAGAGGCCCCTGTCATTACCTACTTCTCCTCAGAATAAAGCACGTTCTCAGAACTTTTTCCCTTAACCTGCCAATTCTGTAGTATCACTCTTTGCTAAATATTTCTCATCAATTCTGCTTAAAACTGTGTCAACTCATGTTCATTTCTTGCTTTCATTAAAAAATATATATATACAGATATCCATCCCTGCCACAGAGCTTCTCCTTTTGGGGAATGGGAGGACCCCAGTCCCACGGAAGCAACACAATGCAGAGAATAGAAGTCGAGAGCACCCTCATGTGTGATCGTGTGGCAGCTTAGAGATCCAGGCTGGTCTGGACAGCTGCACCCTTTCCACACAGGGCAGAGCTGGCCCCCGTGTCCTCTTGGACACTCCAGTCCAGAAATTTCTAATTTTACTGTCTCTCTCCTTTTTGCCCACGCAACTCTGCTTTGAAATATTTTTGTCTCCCAAATTGCAGTTGTTAAAGAACTCATTCCTCATTTTTTGTTAATCAAGGGACTATATACCTCCCAATAAGAAACTTCTGATCAGCATTGAATAATCAATTTTATCATCCTGAGATGATATAATTTCAGTCGAGAGCAAAGAAGACACCAACTTGGACCTCCCCAGTGGCGCAGTGGTTAAGAATCCACCTGCCAGTGCAGGGAACACGGGTTTAAGCCCTGGTCGGGGAAGGTCCCACGTGCCACAGAGCAACTAAGCCCATGCGCCACAGCTACTGAGCCTGCGCTCTAGAGCTGGCGAGCCACAACTACTGAGCCCAGGAGCCTAGAGCCCGTGCTCTGTGACAAGAGAAGCCACTGCAATGAGAAGCCCATGCACCGCAACGAAAAGCAGCCCCCGCTCGCCGCAGCTAGAGAAAGCCCACACACAGCAACCGAAGACACAATGCAGCCAAAAATAAATAAATAAAAAAGACCGACTTCTAGTTGCTTATGTGGCTTTCCATCAATTCCTTTCAGCGTTTGAAAGTTTGGACCAGCTTGCAGCCCCACCATCCCCCCACCTTCATCCTAACCTTCATCTACTTGCAGAGGTCCCAAGATCCTAACCAGAGCTGTCCTAGTCTGTGTTACAACTAAAAGAAGGGGCAAAAATCTAAGGTAGCTACAAATAAGAACAGGTATCTGTCAATACAGGTGGATAAGTTCTATGGTTGCCCCACCCAGGGAAGTGAAGGATAAGTATCCATTTCTCAATCTACACTTCCTGCCCTCCCCTCAGCACTGGCCCTGCAGATTCTTCCCACCTTTATAGAGAGCCAACACACAATTCTAAAAAGTTTGGATGAGAGTAAAAGACCATAAGCTCCAGGGACTCAGTCTGGATGAATGCCCACATCTGGGGGTCTGCACTTAGGTGGTCTGAACTGGGAGTCCATTCTGAGGGCCTTCTTAGACTTGACTGGGAGGTCCCTGCTTCTGAAGTCTGTAACTGTGGCTGATACAGAGACTTCTACAACAGTCATGGAAATAAGTACCAGCCCAGTGTCCAGGACCTTGGTGCCCGGTGAAAATCAGTTATGGATATAAATAAATAAGTATACCTTGCGTCTTGCTACTTTTTTTTTTTTTTTTTTTTTTTTTTCGGTACGCGGGCCTCTCACTGTTATGGCCTCTCCCGTTGCGGAGCACAGGCTCCGGGCGCGCAGGCTCAGCGGCCATGGCTCACGGGCCCAGCCGCTCCGCGGCATGTGGGGTCTTCCCGGACCGGGGCACGAACCCGCGTCCCCTGCATCGGCAGGCGGACTCTCAACCACTGCGCCACCAGGGAAGCCCGCTACTTATTTTTTTTAACTTTCTTTTCATTGGCATCTCAGGGGGCTCTGGTGGAGGAAGAAGGTAGTGAGCAGTGAATGCAATGAGAGAGAAGCAGAATAACAGAGTCCCTTTCCATTCCTTAGGCTGCAAAGTTGACTTGTCATTTTTAATTGATGGGAGCGCAAGCATTGGCAAACGTCGATTCCGAATCCAGAAGCAGTTCCTGGCCGACGTTGCCCAAGCTCTTGACATTGGCCCTGCTGGTCCACTGATGGGTGTCGTTCAGTACGGGTAAGTGCTGCTCCGAATTCAGAAATCAAGGGATGTCCCATGCTTAATTTTGCCCCAGAAAAAAATACCGACACATCCTAGAGCATAGCAGACTCATCCTCTTCCCTGATACAAATGTAAATGAAAGAAACTGAAGCAACCCACATGCCGCTGAAGAAATCTGAGGCTTCCAGAAGGAGGGACACGTTAATCCACACTTGAAAGTAAATGGCATTTGCACTCCTGACTGGTAGAGAGAATATTTGTTTGGGAATTAAGAGAGCCGAGTTCAAGCTTTTCCTCGGCCAATAACAAGCTGGGTGGCCCTGGGCTAGGCCTTCACCTCTCTCACGGTCAGTTTCCTCAACAAGGTTGGCCCCCTTTCAACCCTATTAGAGTATTTGTTTGAGGGGCTCCTGTGCTCCACCTATAGGTGGGATGCCCAGAACACATGGTGCTCTAGGTTGAACTTCCTCCTTTCTCTGGACAATCTTAGGCCTCTGCACTGGTACTGGGAAAGCTCACCCGGCAATGCGGAGGACTGGGGTTGGGGGGGGGGGAAGGGACGGCCCCCAGCACTCACCCAGGTGACTGTCCCCAGTCTATTTTACTATGCTACGTAGGGTAGAAACTGAGGGCGCATACGAATATCCAATCTCAACTTTTCTCTCATTGGGGATAATAAGTCAATCTTGTTTCAGATGTAATAGATTTCTCGCTAAAGCAGATATACAGATATCAACTGAAAATAAATAGGCAATCAAAGGCAAAAACAAGCACTAATCTCAAATAACAGGTGGGCTTTTGATCAAGAGCCGTCAAGGGCAGGATAACTGTTTCACTTTCCACAAAGGATCTCGGGCACAACCCGCCCCTCCTTCTCCCAGATCTGCAGCTTAGCCTCGGCCTTGGACGCTAACCTAGGCCTTGGTACCTCTTGCTCAGACGCCGCAGTCTGAAAAGTAAAAAGCACACACCTGACAACATCTGGGGCTGTCTCTGGTCCCTTCAAATGTTTCCCGGGGACATCCCAGAACAGCATTTTAACTGAGGTGGTTATATCACAGACACTATTTAGTTTTGAGCTGTCCAAAGAAATAAAATGCTTTATTTTCATAAGAACCTATAATGTTTGTATTTTTTGAATTAAATTCCAGTAACATATTTTGCACTATCTCCTATTTCCGTGAAGGAAAATAGCTAAGTGGCACTTGTATATAGTCAGAGTCAAATATATGAAGATAACCAATTACTACACATGTTAATTCTCAATGTCAGATGTTCTGGAGGATTTTAACTTGAAATAGGAAAATATGTGGTTTTGGTCATTGTTTTCTTGTTTTCAAGACGTCAACCTATTTTCATTCCTGTGTTACTTTTTAAAGTTAGCAGATGAATAGCAGGCTTCTCTGGGGAGGAAATGTAAGCGTTTTAGTGCCAGATGTTCCCGGTCAGTTTTATTGGGGGGTTCAAAGCTTGGTATGTCATCTTGCATTAAAAATAGCTGCTTTAAAAGCTGTGTGTACCAAGGTTTATAGGAGAATATGAAAATAAGGTGATAAATATGTCAAGGAAAAGAAAAATGGCAGGAGCATTGTGTTGTGTGCTGATGGGAGCGTGCATTAAAGAACAAAAGTAGCAGGGAAGGAAAAAATTCAATAAAGACTCCTTCCCCTCAAAAAGCCATTTTCTCCCACGTGTTTCCAATGTCATCACCATTTACAGGGAAGCGTTTACCTCCATGCTTTCCAATGTCACTTTCTAAAAATGCCTTCCCGGGCTTCCCTGGTGGCGCAGTGGTTGAGAATCCGCCTGCCGATGCAGGAGACACGGGTTCGTGCCCTGGTCCGGGAAGATCCCACATGCCGCGGAGCAACTAAGCCCGTGAGCCATGGCCGCTGAGCCTGTGCGTCCGGAGCCTGTGCTCCGCAATGGGAGAGGCCACAACAGTGAGAGGCCCGCATACCGCAAAAAAAAAAAAGAAAAAAAAAAAAAAAAACCATAAAAATGCCTTCCCTATTCACCTTTTTTTCCATCCAGGGTCCTTATTAATTTAAAGCCCTTAAGGGAAATGTGTCTGTTTTCCTTTACTTTATGCTCATACAAACCAACCAATCATCTTCACCCTCCTTCGGCCACGGGGCGGAGTGGAAAGCACAATGGACTGGTGACAGGACGTCTTGAATTCTAGCCTTAGCTCCGCTGTGTGACCCTGAGCAAGTCACCTAACCTCTCCATGTAAGAGCTGCCATCTCTAAAGTACAGGCCGGTCCGACCAGATGATTTATTGGGGCTCTGCCAGCCCTGCTGTCCTGTAATTCAGTGACTGGCTCTGTACTCAGAAGACATCCAATCAATGAATGTTGGCTGAACGTGCTGGGTGAGCATCCTCCCCCTTCCAGCCTCAGGTTCCGATTAGGTGGGTGAACGATCAGCAATGAAATGATGGCTGCCCAGAGGTTATACCTCCGTCAGGGGACTGCGAGGAACAAAATCAGATGGAGAGAGGCATTAGGAAGGTGTGATGAGGCTGAAGGGGAAATCCACACACCCAGCTGAAATTGCTTTTATTTCAGCCACCTGGGTGGCTCCCAGCCGTGCTTTCCTCAGCAAATGGTCTTTAGTGCGAGAGAGGTCAGGGCGTGGGGTAGGAAAGGGTATGGGGGCAGAGGTCGATGCAGACATGGGGCCGGTGTTTCTGGAAAAGGGCTTTCCAGTGCTTGGCTGGCTGGGAAACTGATTCCTCTGCTGGTACTTTGGGTTCTCACCGGATTCTAGTGCCCAGTTCACAGCTACAGGGAATCAGCCCTGCTCTCTCAGAATCACAGAGCAATGGGGCCTTGGAAAGCTCCTGGTTCCACCTCCTCGTGTTACAATGAGGAAACAAGGCTCTAAAAGAAATGACCACCTTGGCAAGAACGAGCACTCAAGGTGAGACTGGGGTTGGAAAGGAGCTGGCCAAGGTCGGAGGACTCCCAAGCTCAGAATTTCTCCTGCTCTCAGGCCTCTCCCCTCTGTCACCGCCGCCCTGGGTCTACATGGGAGACTCCCCTGTCCCAGAAGATTCCTTCCCTTGGTTTTCCTTAGAGCTGAGGCAGAACTTAGACTTTTAAATTTGGAATTTAGAAGACTCATACTATTAACAGGAAACAGAAGGCAAATAAGAAATAAAAACACACGGAGGATAAAAATGACCTGATGTACAAAATGCTCGTTCTGTATCCTGCATCAGTAAGCATCCTACACAAAGATACTGTGGATGCAGGAAACAGAAAATCAACCCAGGCAGGCAGGTGAAGGGAGAGTGATGTCACAGGCCTGGCAAGTCTTGGTCATTCCCTCCCCCGCCTCCTTACCCTGCATCTCCTCGTCTCTCTCCTTGTCCACTCCGTTCTCTCCTCAGGGGACCAGCATCATCCCCTGCCAGGCTCGCGGTTTCTGCTCCTCTGTAACTTCCCCCTTGCACTGGCTGGGCCCCTAATTCTGGTCCGGACCAGGGGGAGCTCCTCAGCCCCCGTGGTGCCAGCATGCTCCCTCTCCCACATGCCCCCACCCGCACCTGCAGAGGCTCAGAGCCCAGGCCCGCGTTAACCTTTCAGCAACCGCAGCGTTCCTTCCGGTCATCACGCACCTCCAGTAAGAGACGCAGCGTATGACACAGACGCAGAGAGGTTGAGTGACTTCCCTAAGAACACACAGCTAAATGCATGACCACTGGGGAGAGGAGAGATATTAATTAATCCTTAAAATGTCAAACCAAACTGACTTCAAGATTTTGCTCCTCTGCCCAGAAAGCTCCTGATAGCGGAGGCTTTCCACCAAACTGAGGTCAGAGACACTGCTGAAGACAAAGCCAAGGCTCAAGCCCCCATCTTGCACACATGTTCTAATTTACAATTAAACAGCCAACATGCTCGTGATTGCGCTTATGGCCAACAGGAACATTAAGAGGCCAGATGAAAGCACGGCCAGAGCAAGTCGCTGTTAGGTGAAGTCTAGCAAACAGGATAAGAAAGACAAGCAGCTCACATTTTGGCCGCCACCTGGATCCACAGGGGCTGAACGGCCTCTGGACCTTCCACAGGATTTTGTTCTTATCCCTGATTTCAGTATAAATGGAACAGAATTGCACAGGTTCTTTTGAACTTTGTAATCAGCCCCAGGATACCAACATTGGAAAACAGCTGTAGAATAAAGCGAAATATCCGTTTCTCTTCATTTCAGAGTGAAATCCGTTTTTCTTTGCTTATGGTTCTCTGACAGGCGCCCCACGTTTTGGCTCTGAGGTGGGCTGCATCTCCTTCCTTTTTTACTTCACAGCTCACTCAACTCAGCCCTGACTGAGCACCCTCAGCTGAGCCTCTGCCTTCCTGCCCCCCCCAAAGCAGGAAGGATGCCCAGAGGCTCCCGTGGACCAGCTGAGCCACTGAGTGTGGGGCAACTAGAGGAGGGAGAAGAAACGAGGTGTCGGGTCTGGTGTGAGGAGCAGAAGAGTGGCCACAAAGCTGCCCACGTCTGGAACCCCTGGATGTGTCACCTCACAGAGCAGGAGGGGCTTTGTGGCTGTGGTTCAAGTCAAGGACCCTGAGATGGGGAGATTGCCCTGGATTACCCAGGGTCCCAGTCTACTCAGCTGAGTCCTTAAAAGCAGAGACTCTTTCCCAGCTATTATCAGCTGGAGGGAGATGTGAGTACGGAAGATTAGTCAGAAAGATGCGACAGCTTTCTCTGAAGCTGGAGGAAAGGGGCCCTGACCGAGAAATGCAGGCTGAAAAAGGCCAGGCGATGACTCTCTCGAGAGCCTTCAGAAAGGAGCAGAGCCCTGCCAGGAAGACCCAATTCGGCCTTCTGACCTTCAGAGCCGTAAACTGATTAGTGGGCTGTTGCAGCCCCTAAGTTTACAACTAAGATAGGCAACTAATACACCTGGCAAGGAGGACCATTCTGTCACATTTCCTTGAGCCTGCAGCAAAGGAAGGAATGGGAGGGGCTGGGGCGTGAGCCCCGGGCTGGAGGGGGCCTGGAGCTGCAGGTCTCAGCACCTCAGGACTTCAGAGCAGGAAGGGAGTGCCCAGCCCCGACTTCACACTGTGATCACCAGGGGAGCTTTTAGACATGCTGATGCCTGGGCCCCATCCCAGCCCTATTTAAACCAGAATCCTGCAAATACCCAGAAGCTGGTCCTTTCATCTCTAATTCCAATCTGTAGCCAAGGTGAGAATCACCAACTCCCCGAGAGGGCGAGGGACAGCTCGGCTTCCCGGGTGAGAGGGCAGCACCCGGCCGGGCCCAGGTCTCTCCAACTCCTGGCCCGTCCTCCCCTCATGCCCTCAGCCTACACTGCCTTTACAGGAACTAACAGGATCCCGAACAGCCGTCCGACTGCCTGAGAGGGCTCTCCAGGGCCTAATGGCACTTGCAAAGACCCCCCTGCCACTTCTCTCTCAAGGCAGGTGAACCCTTGAGCCACAGGCCTCGGGGACACAGTCTCAAGGCTGAATGAGCTGGGAATACAGTTCACACAAGAATCTTAATGCTTTTCCTGTTCCCCACCACGTGGTTCTCCCAGAGGGACAAAGGAAACGAGGACCCTGCCCTCGACTTGCACCACTTCTACTCAATGGTTTCCCCTTGACCCCCCCATCGCACATCGCTGGGGCTTATCCCAGGGCCCCCCACCCATGCTGAGATCATTCTCCCTAGACCCCTGGACCATTCCGCTAGAGAAGCAGGTGGCCACTCCCATGCACATTAGAACCACTTGGGGAGCATCTGAAAACCCCAATGCCCAGACCCAACCTCAGATCGATTAAATCAGAATTTCCGAGTGTGGGACCCAAGCGTCATTCATTTTTAAAACTCCCCAGGTGATTCCGTTGCACAACCAGAATGTGAAGGCACAAATATTCCCACGGGGCTGTGCTCTCATCTGGTGAACGCTGTGTCCCGGGCCCCTCCTGTCTCCCGGCCAGGTTGCCACCCTAGGGCTACGGGAGCTCCATCCTCCTCCCTCCTCTCAGCCTTTCTTATGCCTGCTCCAGACTTCTTATTTATTCTTCTCCCTTCCCCTTTTCACTGGCAGCCCCACTGCTGATTTTCTTGATTCTTACAGCATCCTCTAAGACATTGCCACTCAAAATGTGATCCACAGCCTCAACTGGGAGGCTGTTAGAAAGACAGAACCTCGGACCTCACACCTAACCTGCAGAGTTAGAATCTACATTTTAGGGACTTCACACGTGGCGCAGTGGTTAAGAATCTGCCTGCCAGTGCAGGGGACACAGGTTCGATCCCTGGTCTGGGAAGATCCCACATGCTGTGGAGCAATTAAGCCCATGTGCCACAACTACTGAGCCTGAGCTCTAGAGCCTGCAAGCTACAACTACTGAACCCGCATGCTGCAACTACTGAAGCCCGTGCACCTAGAGCCCGTGCTCCACAACAAGAGAAGCCACCACAGTGAGAAGCCCGTGCACCGCAATGAAGAGTAGCCCCCGCTCGCCGCAACTAGAGAAAGCCTGTGCACAGCAAGGAAGATCCAATGCAGCCAAAAATAAATTAAAAAAAAAAAAAAGAATCTACATTTTAACAAAATCCCCAGCTGACCGGGCCAAACGGCTAAGTTTGGGAAGCACCAAATACTGTGTCTGTTGCCAAGACATTCCATGTCCCTGGACTTACCTAGCCCAGCGACGAGGTAACAGACAGCAAGGAGGACAGCCCCCTGGCTCCAGAGTATTTCTTAGATCAGCAAATTACTCATCCACATTTCCTCCAGCAGGAAGGCGCTTGCAGATTAATTTTCTATTTTTTGGTGGAGGGGTGGAATTATTGTTGCTAATTACCAAAAAAAAAAACCCCTACTCCTCTAAAAACAAAATTTGATTATAAGACTCTGTTCCACGTCTCTGATCCTAGGAAATGTGAGAAAGGCCAGTGTCCTTTCAAAAGGGGCTAGTTGTGCTAATTCCCTCAGCAGGTCGGCCTGGGCCCCGTGCTCAGTCCTTTGTAGGGAGGGGCAGAATCATTTTCACTCCGAGTGGGTAATACCCTCAAGGGACAAGTCTGCCACCTGACCTGCAGCCAGCAGCATGTCCTTAGGCAACCAGGGTCACCCTAGAACATCCTCCTGAGTTCACAGGCATGGTTCATCTCAATGACTAAGTCCATAAATCATCACACTTTAGCATTAATTAAAAGGCTAAGGATAGTCATGTTATTTTATTGTAACCTTAAGGTGATGATGCCTTGTTGTAGGAAACAGTTTCAAAAGGTTCTTGTTATAGGGAATATGGTTAGTTAATACGTCTCTACTGGCATAAAAATTCACTTGTGAGCCTCACTCCATGTGACTCAAAACGTTATGGGGGGGCTTCCCTGGTGGCGCAGTGGTTGAGAATCCGCCTGCCGATGCAGGAGACACAGGTTCGTGTCCCGGTCCGGGAAGATCCCACATGCCGCGGAGCGGCTGGGCCCGTGAGCCATGGCTGCTGAGCCTGCGCGTCCGGAGCCTGTGCTCCGCAACGGGAGAGGCCACAACAGTGAGAGGCCCGCGTATCGAAAAAAAAAAAAAAAAAAAACAAAACGTTATGGGGTAAACCAGTAGACTCTGGGACTTTAACCAAATGGGAACCTTAGGACTGAAAGGGCCTCAGAAGTCCTCTAAAATCCAGGGCTTCCCAAACTGTCCCAAGGATGAGATTCATCTGGATCCCTTATTTTTAAAAAATCCCTACCCCCAGCCCAGACCTACTGAATTGAGTTTCTGCTGGGAGGAGAGCTGGAAACCTGTGTAGTCTAACAGGGTGACTCAGGTGAGACTTGTCGTCAGGGAGGCCTGGAGACACTGATGTTCTGTCCAGTTCCCTGCCCCCAGGCCCCAGCCTTCCCAGGAATCACCTGTGCCCATCTCTAACAGGCATTCTTTCTTCTCACACACTTGCAGGACAGTCCTTTCCTATTGCATGAATTATCCCTTTCTATGCATAGTCAAATGCCGGCTCCCTACCATTTCTCTACATTAGTCTTAGCTCTTTTTCCAAACGTAGAACAATTTGATATTTTCTCCTTGAGCTGTAAATCTTTATTTTCTTCTCTTATTTTCAAAGGAAATCTTTGATATCACTGAGGGAATAAAATGTGTTTTCCTTTAATGAGATCTTCTAATTAAATTACAAATTAAAATGTTGCTTACACTAAAATATAGTGGCACATCTCTTTGAACTTTTAAAATAATCTTCATCTCTGAAAAGGACACCAGGCTAGGGATAGGGATTTTTTTTTTTTAATAAAAGGATTCTCCTTTTATTTAAAAACATCCCTACCCCTTGCCTGGTGCCTTTTAAATAAAAGGCCACCAGCCCATATATCCTAAAAAAGGACACATAACACCCGTGTGCTCTGGTACTGAGAGCTGCCACAGTCTGCATGTTAAAGACTTACCATTCATTCCTATAATTTCATTACATTACATTTTAACAAAGATTTATTGAGTGTTTACCACGGTCTAAGCACTATGCCATTTGCAGGGGATACTAATATAAAATTCATCTAAGTGGTTTGATTACATTTGCCTGTAAGTCCCTTGGTGGATGAGCTCTGCGGCTTTACTCCTAATCGTAATTTTAGCAACTGGAAAGAGTTTCAGAGGTCCTCTGATCCAACCTTTCAATTCATTAAAAATAAAGAACTGTGATAGAGATTCTGTTCTTCGGGACTTCACCAGCTAGTAAGGGAGGCGATATCTTTAAAAGAAATAACATTAAATAAAATGAAAAGCATCTATTCATTGGGAATGTGAATAGCTCATCTGTCTGCTTCTGAAGATAGATTCATCTACCGCTATGAAGTAATAGGGGAAGAGAGTGGAGTGTGGCGCTCAGAGGGTTGTGTTCAGCTCTACCCGGGATGATCTAAGAGAGGAGAGGACGCCTGAGCTTCCTCCTTCCCTCCCCATTCCTTCCTTCCTTTCTTTCCATAATTCTCTATTACCCCCTGTATGCTAAGCACTAGGGATAGGAAACACTGGGACATAGCACCTGTTCACAAGTAGGTTACAGTCAATCTTCATGATTTACAGATCCCATATCCGCAAATTCACCTACCCCCTAAAATGTACTTGTATCTGCAAAATCAATACTTATGGCACTTTCACAGTTGTTGTGTGGACATGCACAGAAAGGGTATGAAATATACAACATTCCCAGCTGAGGTTCAACAAGGCGATGCTCTGCCTTCTAGTTTCAGCTCGTTACTGTAAACGAGTGTCCTTTTCACAGTCTATTTAGCACCTCATTTTTCTGCTACTCATTGGTGATTTCACTATTTTTAATGGCCCCAAGTGTAGTGTTGAAATGCGATCTAGTGTTCTAAGCACAAGAAGGCTGTGATGTGCTTATGGAGAAACTGCAAGTGTTATAGATAAAATTCCTTCAGGAAACTTACGGTGCTGTTGGTCATGAGTGCAATAATAATGAATTGATGATTTGGTATATGCAGCAAAAAAAAGAGGAAATTTGTTGATCTGTGTGTGATCAACAGATTTGATCTGCTCCAGAAAGTGCTAAAGTACCTAATATCTATAATGCATGATGAAGCTATGGAAAAGGCTGAAGTTAGGAATTCATGAAATGATGACTGATTTTTTTTTTTTTAAGCACAGTGGATAGCACTATGAGACTGAAAGCCAAAAACTTTACAGGAGCACTAGCCAGGGTCAAGAAAATGTTAAACCCTTCTCAGCTAGTGTTTCATTATACGGAAAATTTGCATATAATTATTTGTAAGAAACTTACATATTAAATTGGGTACCTTGAAACAGAAACATACATAAAACAAGTTTATATACTGATCTATTTATGAAAATGTGACCAGACGCCCACAGGAACATAACCCCATATTCTCCCTAGGACCAATGGCTCAGAACTTGCTAATTTGATGTTTGCAGCAACTTTGTAAAACATAACTATTGGGCTTCCCTGGTGGCGCAGTGGTTGAGAGTCCGCCTGCCGATGCAGGGGACGTGGGTTCGTGCCCCGGTCCGGGAAGATCCCACATGCCGCGGAGCGGCTGGGCCCGTGAGCCATGGCCTCTGGGCCTGCGCGTCCGGAGCCTGTGCTCCGCAGTGGGAAGAGGATGCAGCGGTGAGAGGCCCGCGTACCGCAAAAAAAAAAAAAAAAAAAAAACATAACTATTGCAGATAACAAGACTTGACAGCATGTAGTATGGGAAAGAGGTGATCAATCACTCTAAGTGATCGACACTCAGACAGCCTCGTGAGCAGGGGAACACTATGGATGTGACTAGGTGACTAGCTTCCACATTTAAATACTTTTTCTGTAAACACTTTTGAAAGAAAATTTTATATTTTTGCTTTTGAAGTTATTTGTCTATGAGCAACGCTTAATTTACGATCAGCAATGATTTCTTCATAATCGTCAGACACACTCAGGAAATCTTTCAAAGTGAGAAAATCTAGCCTCAAAATCATTTTCAAATGTGAGTTAAAAATTTTCCGGTTAATGGGGCATATATAACATTATGTTGGGTAGACAATTATGTTGTTGTTTTTGTCAATATCAATTTTGCAATTTTCTATTTTATAGCTAATAATACTTTTTTTGTTTTAACTCATCCTTTTTTTTTTTTTTTTCCCAGTCCCTGAAAGTTCATAGTAGATCCAGAGGGTAGATCCAGACTTTGGGGACACTGAAGCTTATGTAGCTTGGGGACTCTTTTAAGAAAAAGAACACAAAATTACAAATACAAAATTAGGCCCCCTGGAAGAAGTATCATTAGCATCCAAGTTAATCCACCTCTAATAGGCACTTAGCACCTGTTGGATAAAACATCCTCTGCAGAGGCCACTGTGGTGCAGGAAGACCAGGTAGGAAGCTATAGCCATAGTTCAGGAAAGAGAAGATCCCAGTCCAAACTTGAGGATGGAAAGGATGAGAGAGACACAAGAAATATTTTAAGAGGTTGGTCTGACAGGAAAGCATATTGCTGGGGTGACTTGATGAGTCAGAAGAGGGACTACAGAAGGGGATGTGGGTGGTTTGAAGGAGCAGATATGGAAGATAATTGACTTCAGTTTTGGAAATATCAAAGCCAAGGAGCCTGTGGACCACACCCAGGGACCACAGATGTATGGAAGCCTTTTTATTTATTCTGAGGTTCAAGAGAGAGGACCTCCCAGTGTACACGAAACAGCTGTTGGCATATGAATGGTCGGTGAACCCCAGGTGGCTGAAGTCGATGAGATCCCCCAGGGTTGTACATAAATTAAGAAGGGATGCATGAGGGAGATAGTACTGCCGGGAACATCAGCATTTAGAGGTAGAGATGCACAGAAGAGGAAAGAAATGTATGTCTCTTTAATACTGTTAATGGAGCGCCTGCAGGTACCACATACTGTGCGAGGTGTCCTGAGCTAGAGGAAGCAGTCAGGCACAGAGGTTGTCAGCTGGAGCCTGGAGGGTGGGCACAATTGGGGCTTCCCAGATGAGGGCACCGATGAGCAAAGGCACAGGGCTAGAAAACCAAGAAATAGTGAGTAGCTCATTCTAAATAGAATATAGGTGAGAGTGAGAGAGACAACGGTATGAGCCTGCTAGGTTGGAATCAAGTTATGGATGGGCTTTGAAAGCCAAAATATGAAGTTTAACAATCGGAGTCTCGGATGATTTTGAGCCAAGTTTTACAGTCAGAGCTGAACATAAGGAAGGGTTCTCTAGCAGACAGGCATATACCCAGCATTGCAGAGGCTGACATAGAGACTCATAATAGAACCAGCAAGAAGTAAGGGGGCCTGAACTCAGAGGGTTGCACAGAAACACAGAGGAGGGGATAAAAGCAAGTGCTCCAGATAGAGGAACTTAGGAGACGTGCCTGACAGGTTCCATGGGTCCTATGACTGAGCAAGTAAAGATAGGGTCCAGGTTTTGAGCCTAGATGGCCGGGCGGGCGGCGGCGGGGGGGGGTGGGGGGTGGGGCAAGTACAGCAGTTACTGAAATTGATCTGTGAGAACAGAAACCGGAAAGCCCTGGAGCCCCAAGGGAAAGAAGACTAGCTGTGAAAGTACTAGAGTTCCTTCGCTGTGATTCCCCCTCCCTGGGCCCTGAGCAGTGGGGTGTGTTAAAGCAGCCCCGGTTCGGGTTACAGCCTTTGCATGGGGCCTGATGGTGAGGTCGAGCTCAGCCAGAATGCCCACATTTCTCTGTTCTGCACTTTGCTTTATTGGTGTTGTTCGTTTGTGTTTAATCCTAAACTAGAACTTGGTTTTCACCTGGTGGCTTTTCATCTGGTTGGATTTTTCCCCAACACCCACCCTAGTTGAGCTCGTCTTAAACTTTCCTTGTCTTCGCTGAAGGTAGTTGGTCCTCCCAGTTTCACATCACCTCTCGCTTAGAGAAGTGGACTTCTGGGCAGTTTGCTTTGGTTTTGCCTAAGAACCAGCCTGTGTCCCTCATATTCACTAATGAGATGGAGGACACCGGGGCATCCTTCCAGCCTCTTTCCGAGCTCTCCTCCGACATAGATCACCTTGTGATAGCCTGGAGGGTCGGATAATAGGGTCGGAGCAGGGGAGGGGAGGGAGGCAGAGGATGTCTCCTCTCGGGTCCTGGGGAACTGGCTTCCTGGTGACTGCACTGCCAGGTTCCCCAAAGGACTGGCTGAGAATCTGTAGGGCCCGGGAATTCCCACCTGAAACTCCCAAAACCTGCTTCTTCCTGGATCTACTCCAGGTGTTTATGGAAAGACTGCTCTTAAAGGTCTCCTTCTCCCTCTCCTTGAAGACTTAGTAATCTGCAGCCAGGACCAGCTACATAATTTGCAGTTCCACATTTTCAAAAAGTATTAAGAATTTCAAGACAGCAGCATCAGAGCATTGAAGCAAGTGCAGGCTCTTTTGGAGTTTGGGGCTCGGTGTGACCTTAGAGGTCGCACTTGCACGAAGCGCTGCCACTGGCTGAGTGTCAGCGCTTCGAGAGATGTGATTTCACTCTTCATTCCCACTTCATCCTGAGTGTGATCACACACGTCCGCCCCACGGAGCCCTCGTCCCTCCCGACTCACCTTCCACCTGGTCATGAAAGGTATTCCGCACCCCCCGCTCAGCTGCTCCCAAGCCTGTTAACCGAGGAGACTCTGCTCTAGAGAAGGGTTCTCATTCTGTGTCTCCACTTAATTCACTCCAACTCCTCTCCAGCTAACCTTTTTCAGCCTTCAGTAAAATAGATGTTGACCTTCCGGGTAAGATTTGAATATTCTCACCCAGTCACAGGAGCCACAGAGTGAGAAAGATGAAGGGATGTCTTGTCCTTGACACGACTGTTAAGATGCAGTTCCAGTGCTGGGGTAACCCGGGGGTGGCTATCAGCTGAGACTCTCTTTCTGGAAAGGAGGATCTGGGGCAGCCTGGGGACATCCTGACATTTGCAAAATCCCACTTGACAAGAGTCCTGCTCTTTAACAACATAAACGTTATGATCTTTATTTTTATCTAGATGAGGAAACTGAGGCCCAGAGAAGTTAGATGACTTCTCAAGGTCACACAGCTGGGAAACAGCATAGTCAAAACGAGAACCCACACCTCCGGAGCCCTGAAACAGCCTAATTTTCTCTACACACCCTGCGGAGGACCCAGTCCTCCCATTACTTCTGTCCACAGTGGGGCATTTTATAAACACCAGCTTAAGGCTTTGAAGCAGCTTCCATTCTGTTCATATCTAAAACAATCAGCTCTGATTTCTGCTTTCCTCAAAGTGTAATAACTTTCCAGCTAATTTTTATTGCTTGTTCTGAATCTTCAGAGACAATCCTGTTACCCAGTTTAATCTCAAGACTCACATGAATTCCCGGGATCTGAAGACAGCCATAGAGAAAATGACCCAGAGAGGAGGGCTTTCAAATGTAGGTATGTGATCTGGATGCTGATCTTCTTGCTACCATGGTTCTCTTTCTGTGTGGTCGTCTGCTAACATGCTAGATAGAAAAAGGAAAAGATCAAAATAATCCATCAAGAAATGACTCACATAATATCTGTATCTTTCCTCAAGTATTATCATGGATTCAGGGGGCAAAAATCATTACCACACACATGCTGGAGAGTTCTAGCACACCTGGTTCCTCAATATGGCAGCTTTCTTCAGGACAAGTAGAACTGCAGTCATGACTATCCTGACTGTTCTCCGAGGCATCAACTATTTTTCATTGTATTTTGTAAAAACTTTTTTCTTTTTATAAAAAGAAGTAAAATTTGTAATCGGTTCCATTCAGGAAGCTCCACAGTGCCCCTTGGGAGTCTTTTTCTAATCAGCTCCTGTTATAGAAATAACTGTGCAAAAAGAGACATGGTCTTTGTTTCAGGCTGAGTCTCTGTCTGATCCTTGGTGGTGGTGAGGGGGTGGAGTGGCCGTGGGGTACCAGAATTCCAAGGTCAAGATCTAGTCCCTCAATGGGGCAGATCCAGAAACTCCATTTTATCAGTTCCCCAGAGGTGACCAGGCATTAGAAAACAGTTCCACACGAACCAAGCTCAAAGGCCACCAATTGTTTAAAAAATAAAAACTTTAAAACTTCAGAAGACATTCTGTTTCTTTGATGGGATTCATAAAATCAGCATACCTTCTTTCAGTGGGTAACATGTTCTATCTCTGCCCTGTATCGATCTGGGTTTGGGTTTAGAGAACTGAACCCATTTTCCAGCTGGTTTAAGCAGAAAGGGATTTATTTCAGGGTATTAAATGGTTTTGAGAATTCCTGAAGAAATGGACTCTAGGCTGAGCTTTCGGAGACGGCTTCCCAAGGCTTCCTGCGGAACCAGGACCTCCAAGGAGCTGTACCTCTTCCCAAATCAGGAAATTGCTTTCTCAACTCTGCCACCACAGCCTCTTTAGGAATCTGCTTCAGCCAGGAAGCCACCATGATCAAGAAGTTTCTGCTATAGCTACCAGCTACAAAACCATGCCTTGCCTTCTCGATTCACAGCCACAAAGTGAACGCTCTGCACCCTACGTTCTCAACACCGAGGAAGCTGGTGACCAAACATAGGCGCCTCTGCTAACACTTCCCTGGAGACGTCAAACACTCTACAGACTTGTCAGCAGAAACAGCAGAATCAAATCTCATGTGTGCGCATCATTTCATGAAACTAAAACAAATCCAGAACTAGCTGCAAGGAAGCCTCAACAACGTCGTTTTCAGATGTCCTCCCTCTGCTTTCAAGACATGCTGGAAGGCGGATGGAATATGTACTGAGCACAAGTTGACCATGACCTCCAAATTTACGATTGGTGGGGTCAAGGTGATCTTCTGATGGCTCCCCACACAGTGGCTGCCGGAGCACTGGTCTCACCCCAAGCTGCCGTAGCCCAGCCCAAGGAGAGGCTCCCGTCACTTCAGCTCCCCCCGTCCCACACTCTGCGAAATGGCGCAGGGGCTTAGTGAGGTTGGTTCCAGCACCCAGGCAAAGAACAGACACTTCTGTTCCTATGAAAGTTTTTCTCACCTGCTTGCTGGTCTTTAAAACTTTTATTATTTTTTGAATTTAATTTTTAAAATTGAAGTACAGTTGATTTACAATATTAAGTTAGTTTCAGGTGTACAGCAAAGTGATTCAGTTATATATTTTTTCAGATTACTTTCCATTATAGGTTATTACGAGATATTGAATATTGTTCCTTGTGTTTTACAGTAAATCCTTGTTATCTATTTTATGAATAATAGTTAGCATCTGTTAATCCCATACTCTTAATTTATCCCTCCCCCCATTCCCTTTCCTCTTTGGTAACCATAAGTTTGTTTTCTATGTCTGTGAATCTGTTTCTGTTTTGTATATAGATTCATTTGTATTATTTTTTAGATTCCACGTGTGATATCATATAATATTTGTCTTTGTCTAACTTACTTCACTTGGCATGATAATCTCTAGGTCCATCCAGGTTGCCGCAAATGGTGTAAAACTTTAAAAAAAAAAGAGAGAGAGAATTAGAAGTTAAAGGTTTAAAATGAAATGGGAGGGAAACAGCTAGTGGTAAAAAGAGAATTAGAAGTTAAAGGTTTAAAACGAAACGGGAGGGAAGCAGCTAGTGGTGATGGTTCCACGATATTGTGAGTGCATTTAATACCACTGAACTGTACACCTAAAACGAGTTAATGTGATTAAAAAAGAAAACAAGCCAACAAGGGAGGGAATGAGTATTTTTCTGCATCTCTTTATGCTGCTGTGATCAGTTCCATGATCACTCCAAGCATGAGTTTTCTTTTTCTTCCAGGCCGGGCCATCTCCTTTGTGACTCAGAACTTCTTTTCCAAATCTAATGGAAACAGAGGCAGTGCTCCCAACGTGGCCGTGGTGATGGTGGACGGCTGGCCCACGGACAAGGTGGAGGAGGCATCAAGGTTTGCAAGAGAGTCAGGAATCAACATTTTCTTCATCACCATGGAAGGTGCCTCTGAAAATGAGAAGCAGTACGTGCTAGAGCCCAACTTTGCAAACAAGGTATGTAAGTGGGAGACCCACCCAACATAAGAATTCCCTGCACTTTGCAAAGCTGTAACAACCACCCAGGCTGGGTCTCTCTTTCCTTCTAATGTGTGTTAAGCTCACTTCTAGTCAGGAGGGCCTCCAGTGAGAGACTAGTAAGTCTGGAACCTGGAGTTATCCTCTCAAAGCAACACCCCGCCCCCCCAACACCACCATGTACCTCATGAACTGAGGCCCAGCATCAGCACCTTGGGAGGAGCAGGGTCCCCAAGGTCTCACAGTAAAGGCTCCCCTGAGCTCCTCCTAGAGCCCCAGGGGACCTCAACTGGGCAGCCCAGCAAGCCTTCACACGAGCATGCACACGGGCACACATGCACTGCAAGTTAACTAATCTGATAAACAAGAAAAAGGTATTGAATCAAGTCAGGGAGATCAGGATTTCAAACTTAGCTGCCCCTCGGTTCTGGGGAAATGCCTGGCAGGAGATGGGAGCAGAACAGATGGGGATCCAGGCCCTAACACCCATCCCCCCAAAGCAGCCCATTTTTTGGTATATTTGTACAATGGGACCCTACATAAACCTTCCTCCAAAGACAGGACCCCAGGTTTAAAAAGGAAAGGAAGAGAGAGGGCAGACAGCAGAAGCAAGAAGAACTAAAACCCTGCAGCCTGTGGAACAAAAACCACATTCACAGAAAGATAGACAAGATGAAAAGGCAGAGGGCAATGTACCAGATGAAGGAACAAGATAAAACCCCAGAAAAACAAGTAAATGAAGTGGAGACAGGCAACCTTCCAGAAAAGGAATTCAGAATAATGACAGTGAAGATGATCCAGGACCTCGGAAAAAGAATGGAGGCAAAGATCGAGAAGATACAAGAAATGTTTAACAAAGACCTAGAAGAATTAAAGAACAAACAGAGATGAACAATACAATAACTGAAATGAAAACTACACTAGAAGGAATCAATAGCAGAATAACTGAGGCAGAAGAACGGGTAAGGGACCTGGAAGACAGAATGGTAGAATTCACTGCTGCGGAACAGAATAAAGAAAAAAGAATGAAAAGAAATGAAGACAACCTAAGAGACCTCTGGGAGAACATTAAACGCAACAACATTCGCATTATAGGGATCCCAGAAGGAGAAGAGAGAGAGAAAGGACTCGAGAAAATATTTGAAGAGACTATAGTCAAAAACCTCCCTAACATGGGAAAGGAAATAGCCACCCAAGTCCAGGAAATGCAGCGAGACCCATACAGGATAAACCCAAGGAGAAACATGCCAAGACACTGGTTCTCTGAGAAGATAAAATTGATAAACCATTAGCCAGACTCATCAAGAAAAAGAGGGAAAGGACTCAAATCAATAAAATTAGAAATGAAAAAGGAGAAGTTACAAC
Organism: Kogia breviceps; assembly: GCF_026419965.1. Lineage (NCBI taxonomy): Eukaryota > Metazoa > Chordata > Mammalia > Artiodactyla > Physeteridae > Kogia > Kogia breviceps. The sequence goes on along the minus strand of NC_081320.1, from coordinate 74,352,923 downwards.
AGACTCTGCAGAAATACAAAGCATCCTAAGAGACTACTACAAGCAACTCTATGCCAATAAGATGGGCAACCTGGAAGAAATGGACAAATTCTTAGAAAGGTATAACCTTCCAAGACTGAACCAGGAAGAAACAGAAAATATGAACAGACCAATCACAAGCAATGAAATTGAAACTGTGATTCAAAATCTTCCAACAGGCTTCCCTGGTGGCACAGTGGTTGAGAATCTGCCTGCTGATGCAGGGGACACGGGTTCGTGCCCCGGTCCGGGAAGATCCCACATGCCGTGGAGCGGCTGGGCCCGTGAGCCATGGCCGCTGAGCCTGCGCGTCCGGAGCCTGTGCTCCACAACGGGAGAGGCCACAACAGTGAGAGGCCCGCGTACCGAAAAAAAAAAAAAAATCTTCCAACAACAGTCCAGGACCAGATGGCTTCATAGGTGAATTCTATCAAACATTTAGAAAAGAGCTAACACCCATCCTTCTCAATCTCTTCCAAAAAATTGCAGAGGAAGGAACACTCCCAAACTCATTCTATGAGGCCACCATCACCCTGATACCAAAACCAGACAAAGATACTACAAAAAAAGAAAATTACAGACCAATATCACTGATGAATATACATGCAAAAATCCTCAACGAAATACTAGCAAACAGAATCCAACAACACATTAAAAGGATCATACACCATGATCAAGTGGGATTTATCCCAGCAATGCAAGGTTTCTTCAATATACACACATCAATCAATGCAATACACCATATTAACAAACTGAAGAATAAAAACCAGATGATCATCTCAATAGATGCAGAAAAAGCTTTTGACAAAATTCAACACCCATTTATGATAAAAACTCTCCAGAAAGTGGGCATAGAGGGAACCTACCTCAACATAATAAAGGCCATATATGACAAACCCACAGCAAACATCATTCTCAATGATGAAAAACTGAAAGCATTTCCTCTAAGATCAGGAACCAGACAAGGATGTCCACTCTCACCACTATTATTCAACATAATTTTGGAAGTCCTAGCCACAGCAATCAGAGAAGAAAAAGAAATAAAAGGAATACAAATTGGAGAGGAAGAAGTAAAACAGTCACTGTTTGCAGATGACATGATACTATACATAGAGAATCCTAAAGATGCCACCAGAAAACTACTAGAGCTAATCAATGAATTTGATAAAGTTGCAGGATACAAAATTAATGCACTGAAATCTCTTGCGTTCCTATACACTAATGTTGGAAAATCTGAAAGAGAAATTAAGAAAACAATCCCATTCACCACTGCAACAAAAAGAATAAAATACCTAGGAATAAACCTACCTAGTGAGACAAAAGACCTGTATGCAGAAAACTATAAGACACTGATGAAAGAAATTAAAGATGGTAAAAAAAAAAAAAAAAAAAAAAAAAAGGAAAGGAAGAGGATAGGAGGGAGGGGTGGGGGGATGCCCGCCAGCTTTAGTGTTCTGTGTCTCCAGATCTACTAGGGCTCAGCTCCCCGCATGAATCCTGTACTTCATTGTCCTTGAAATTCTCATCTCCCTTAACCTTTAGGACACGGTGTGGCTCTTACTTCATTTGCTCTCTCCTGTTTTCCATCTTGTACCCTAAGTGTAGACTTCCCCAGGTCTCAGTTATTGGTCCTCTCCTCTGCTCCCACTAGGCTTTCTCCCTCCAGAACCTCTCCCAGGGCCACAGCTTCAGTCTTTGCTCTCAGGCAATGACACACTCATATGTCTCCCTCCCTGGTCTCTCCGGAGCTCAATAGCCATTTGTTTCCAGCTGATTGACTAGTCTCCACCGGATGTCCCCAAGAACCTTAAACGTTACATGCGAAATGCCAAGTGCATCATATTTCCCACCCAAATTCTTTCCTTCTCTGGACTGTACATACAGGCCCCACAGCTGTCTGACACCCAGAGTCACCCCAGGACACCCTTTCAGCTCCCATGTCACAGATCTCACATCTGTCCACTATTTCCCATGCCCAATGCCACCTCCCCAGTTCAAGCTACTACTTTACATCTATTATTTCTCCCTCCTGGGTCTCTCCAGCTTAGATTTCATAATGAAGCTCATGTTTACGAAGCGTTTTTCCAGTCCTGTGGGGGTCCTTGCTTCAAATCCTTCATTATTCCCTATTATTCCCAAGGTCTTCTGGAGTGTGATCCTAACCCAGCTTCCCAGCGCATCTTCCTAGCTCCAGCCACCTGGCGTCCTGCTGTGACTTACTCAGGCTGCCTGGTGGAGAATCCCTCCTCTCCATCTGTTGGCTACAACTCAGCTCAGCCTCAACACCCAACTCATATGCCACCTAAGCCATGGAAAGTTTTACGAACCGCATTAGGTTTTTACAAACCAATTGAAGTATATTTCCTAGGACATTTTAAAGTCATTTCTTGTCTTAAAATGTTTTAATTATACACCTTCGATCATAGCCATCAGGTCTGTGATTCTCTCTGTGACCCACGCACACCCACCCCGTCCCCCAGAGAGGCAGCGGCAAGGGGGACACGGTCACTTCCAGGAGCACATTCAAGGTGCCTTGAGGTTTTTTCTGGAACAAACTTGGGCACAAGTAAATATTAAGTTGCCTGGAGGCTGGGTTGTCCAGAGGACAGAGCTTGGGTTCTACGAGCAGACAGATTTGTGTCCCGGCCTCAAGGATTCAAGGGATGTCACTTCGCAGCTGGTCCTCAGTTTGTTCCTTCATGACAAGGGGGTTATAATTCCACTCTGTAGGGTTAAGGTGGGGAGTTAGTGAGATAATCCGAGAACAACTAGCGTGATGCCTGACACACGTGTGGAACCCCCTTCCTGCTGGATGCAGGGCTGCTCTGGAAACAATTCTTTAGCTGTGTCTCATGCGTGCCTTTTGTTTTCCCAATCAGAACAAAAGCTTTCTTTAATCTCTCCCAGGTTGATGCCCACCAATGCCAACTTCATGGCTGGCTGCCAGTACAAATGAACAGAGGGGCCTGAAGAGGCGTAAATATGAGGCTGAAGCCAGTGATTCCCCGCTCCCTGTGGATTTGCCTGACTGATGGCTCTCCACGAAAGCAGAGACCTGGCTGAGGGCGTGGGATTGAGTCCAGGGATAACTTGATGGGTCTCTGTCCCGGTGAACACCTGACTGGGTGAACCGAGATGGAGAGAGAGCATTAGGAGGTGGTGCAGAAAACAAGCATCTGCCAGCTCCTTCACCCGCCCTGGGTGGGGGGTCAGGGGTCGTGGCCAGGCCCCTGACCTGGCGGGTGGCCTCCCCCTGTCTTTCAGGCTGTGTGCAGAACGAACGGCTTCTACTTGCTCAGCGTGCAGAACTGGTTCAGCCTCCACAAGACCGTGCAGCCCCTGGTGAAGCGGGTCTGTGACACCGACCGACTGGCCTGCAGCAAGACCTGCTTAAACTCGGCCGACATCGGCTTCATCATCGACGGCTCCAGCAGCGTAGGGACGGGCAACTTCCGCACGGTTCTCCAGTTTGTGGCCAACCTCAGCAAAGAGTTTGAGATTTCCGACACGGACACGCGGATCGGGGCGGTGCAGTACACCTACGAGCAGCGGCTGGAGTTTGGGTTCGACGTGTACAGCACCAAGCCTGACGTTCTCAACGCCATCAAGAGAGTGGGGTACTGGAGTGGCGGGACCAGCACGGGGGCTGCCATCAACTACGCCCTGGAACAGCTCTTCAAGAAGTCCAAGCCCAACAAGAGGAAATTAATGATCCTCATCACTGACGGGAGGTCCTATGACGATGTCCGAATACCGGCCACGGTCGCCCATCACGAGGGTGAGTGAGCTGGTCTTGCTGACCGGTCTGGGGCTGAGCATCCCTCTGGGGCTTGGTGGACCAGCGGGTCAAGGAAGGGACTGTCTCTCTATGCACTGGTTTTGCCTATCACCTAATAAACTGTTCAGAACTGCAGGGAGACTGTTAGGGGTGTAGTTCAACACTGCAGGCCCCACTGGGCAGCAGAGAAGGGTCAGGCAGGGGGCACCACGGTGGTTTCCACAGTGTCACGGCAAACCACGGCCTGTGGGTGACTGCGGATGTTAACGTCCCACACTCAGGCAGGACACACCAACATGTGACACATTGAAGAGGAATTTGACCCATGGCTTTCATCTCCATTGAAGACCACAAAATTATGTTCGAAATTTGAAGAAAAGGGATGTTTTAAAAGAAAAGTGCTATTTTTGTAAGCAACTGCTAACCAGATATTGGAGTTTTGGGGGAGACCTCAAATTTTCATTCAAAATATTTAAAGAGATATTGCCGTATGAAAATTTGGAAGAGGGCAACAGAAAGTTTACGACCATGAAAAGTGAGCAAACTATTTTTGTAAGTATTCACAAAATCGGTCATATTTAATGCTTTTTTTTTTTTTTTTTTTTTTTTTTTTTTTTTTTTTTGCGGTACGCGGGCCTCTCACTGTCGTGGCCTCTCCCACTGCAGAGCACAGGCTCCGGACGCGCAGGCCCAGCGGCCATGGCTCACGGGCCCAGCCGCTCCGCGGCATGTGGGATCCTCCCGGACCGGGGCACGAACCCGCGTCCCCTGCATCGGCAGGCGGACCCTCAACCACTGCGCCACCAGGGAAGCCCCATATTTAATGCTTTTTGACAGAACCTATGTATAATCAGTTTTGAAAGTGCCATAAAATACCAGGACAATACAAACAACCTGGAGAAAACCCCAAGTGATAGGAATACTGGTAATGATAACAGAAGTAAACTGAGTGGTCCGTGAACCAAAAACCTGTAGCTAAGTACTAGCGAACAGACTCACTCATTGTGGGGGACGTTTTCTCGTCTGTCTACATTAAACTTGGGCTCAGATGCAAGATTTTCCGTATTCTTTAAAGCTGCTTTTAATCCTTCTTGAGACAAGGAGGGGTGTAAAAATAAACAAGCCTTTAGGAACCAGCAGTTCTGGCTTCTGGAAACCAAAGTAACCAGACACCAGGTTCGGACGGTCTTCGCAGAGATTTGCCCCGTGGGGAGCACTCGTGATGGTGGGATGGCAGGTGGCCCACATGCCGGCCTTCACAGGGCTCCTTGGGCTCCTGTCAGCAGAGGGAGGATGGTTTACAGCTCAGAAGCAACCTACCCAAAGTTCCAGAGTGGGAGGGCGCAGGTGGGGCAGCTCTTGACAAGCCCAGGGCTCTCCTGCTTTTTCCAAACGTCTGGGCCCGCTCGTGCTCAGCTCCACTCTCTCATTTTCCGAGATGCCCCTCCTTTGCGCCTCACCCAGAGGGTAGCCTTGGCCTACTCGTCAGGAGAAGTGAAGCTCGAGGGAGATGTCCTGGGAACTATCAGGGCTGTTATGTTCTAGGCAGCTTTAAAGAACAAGGACCAATAGAAAAGGCTGGCTTTGCCCAATGTGGACAGTGTTCAGAGAAAAGACACTGGAGAGGTAAGAGAAGGAACTGGCAGCTTAACTTCAGCTCAACGAGCCACAATGGAAGAACAGCTTAGGGACTTCCCTGACAGTCCAGTGGTTAAGACTCTGAGCTTCCACTGCAGAGGGCATGGGTTGGATCCCTGGTCTGGGAACCAAGATCCCTCACGCCGCGTGGCACAGCGAAAAAAAAAAAAAAAAAAGGCCAGCTTAGACCAGAACCACGTGAGCTGTGGATGGCTCTCCAGTCAGCAGGACAGGGCACCCGGAGGATGCTGGAGAGAGCGATGTGGGCCCTGTGAGTGGCTGGCAGGGGAGAGGAGCCTGGCCGGAAACCCTCACCCAGGCTCTGCCCTCCGTCTCATGGCCATCTTGCTAACCCCACCCTGGCCAGCCTGGAGGGGGCATGGGAATAGGTCAAGCTCCTGCTCACCAGGCAAGAGCCACACACCAGGCAGTCTGTTTCCCCCCTGAGAACAGATCCCCGCCCCCCTGAATTCCTCTCCTCCCTGCTCCGTGTTACAGTCCAAACTCTTTAATCCTACTATACTCGTTTCCATTTGCATCTAGAGCAGCTCAAGTCCCTCTCTTCCTAAAAAGGGAAATAATCCTCTTTGACCCCATGTTCTAGCTCCAGTTACCACCTGCCTCCTCTTTAGAGCCACACTTCTGGAAAGAATCAGCTATACGTGCTGCCCCACATCTTCATTTCTTTTTCACTCTCAACTCGCAGCAATTCACTTGGTTTCTCTGGCATCTACTCCCCGGCTGCTGCTCCCTTCAAGCTACCGATACCTTGTTTCTGTTTCTTCCGAATCCAAAGAGCGCTTTTCCCTTTCATCTTCCATGACCTCCTGCATCAGTCAACTCTGCCCGCCACTTCCTTATCGGTAAACACTTACTTTTCTGTGGTGATGGAGCAGGTGCTGGGACACAGCTCTCCAGGTCCTCGTGCAAGCAGGGTTCCTCCACGGGGAATGAGGTTGGAGCCTATGGCTTATAAAGTCACCCTCAAGCCTAAAGTAATTCACTGCCACCGTTTTTTTGCCTAGGTTTGCCGTAGAGTTTATCCGCAAGGCAGACCGGAGAACCAGCCTCAAATCTACCTCCCCAAGGGCAAGGAGCTTGGGGTATTTATAGGATAACAAGTAAAGGAGCAGGGCGGTCTGAGGCGTGGGGAGTGTGATTAGAAAAAGGTGTGGAAGTGTTGCTCTGCGCAGGCGTAACCAAACTACAGGCCTCTGCACTTGTTCTAAAGGTCACCAAGCGGGCACTCGCACATGCTCCGTTGGAGGGTCAGTGGTCCTATCCTGTCTTAACCAGCTCAGCTGAGCTAGACGCAGCTGACGCTAAGGTCAGCTCACAGCTGACTCCAAGTTTCTGGAGTACAACTTGGACAAACATCTTACTGTTTAGGCTAGGAGGACATGCAAGTCTTAAATCGACCTTGATTAGTGAAGGCAGGTGAAATGGATTTGACTACCTATAGTTTCATTTTCATTTAAAAGATCTCAAACCGACTTTCGATGCATATAAGACTGAATTTTGTGCGCCTCTACACACAGAGCAAGTGTGTGCCATGTGGTGCAATCTGCACGGCACCAAAGTTTCACTTGTCCAAATGTCATCCCCTGCTGCTCCTGGACATGAAATTCTTATCATGCATTTACTCCATTTTCCTGTTTTTTTTCTCTCCAAAAGATTGTAAACTCCTATGAGATAGCAACTATACCAAATTTATTGCTGCTGGCATACAGCAGATGTTCATGCTTTGGGCACATTTCTGATTTTGGACTCGGTTGCCTTCAAGCACAATGGCCAACAGAGCAGCAGGAAGGCAAGGATTCATTTCAGTACTTTCCCTTGGGGACATCTGCTTCATCTACCCTTTGTTCCCACAGGAGTGATCACCTATGCCATAGGCGTGGCATGGGCTGCACAGGACGAGCTGGAAGTCATCGCCACTCACCCTGCCAGGGACCACGCCTTCTTTGTGGATGAGTTCGACAACCTCTACAGAGTGGTTCCCAAGGTCATCCAGAACATTTGCACAGAGTTCAACTCACAGCCTCGGAACTAAATTCAGAGCAGGCAAAGCACCAGCAGATGCCGCTTTCCCGACTGGCTCTGGGACAACCCCCAACGCTTTATGGGACACACGTGGGGCAGCAAGGCACTTAGGGCTTGGAAACCACATGCTGTTATTTTTCTTTGCCAGTGTGGGTTTTCATACTTCGAAACACAGAGTTAGAAAGGTGATCATAAATTTGTAGAATGAGCCAAAATAATACATCGTTTGGGGAATGCTGGGGATTTTACATTTTGAGAATTGTTTTCAAAATAGAAATTGAGAATAGAACACAGCATTTACGAAGGCTTACCTAGAGCTTGTGTGAGATTTGTAACATTTTTATTTCCCATTAGAATTCTGTAACTCTCCACAAGTTTTATTTTTGTCATGACAATATAGGAGTTGCTTAATTGTTTGACAGGATTTCGTGCAATCACTCTGACCACGTCATGGGTAGTGTTCACAGGGTTTGTGGCAGGGCCACCTCTCTGCTCTACGCATGCCCCAGAGCACCTGCCGTGCATTCTCTCCTGGCCCAAGGTGCCATCGCACCCACGGGGGTGCAGAGACAAGGTGACAGCAGCACGGCTGCTCCTGATTCACCTCCCTGTTCTCTATTATCAGAATCACTGTGTTCCTGCAGTATATGGAGCAGTTGGGGAATGGCCCTGGAGGACCGCACTGACCTGGCTTTAAAAGTGGTGCATCAGGCTGGTGCAGCCACCCTCAGCCCGAGCTGTACATTAGAATCACTTGTTCCCAGGCCCCACCCTAATCCAGTGAAAGCTGAGTCTCTGGGAAGGGAGCCTGAGCATTGGCAGGTGGTACTGATGATATGCTGCCAGGATTGAGAACTACTGAGCTGCCTCGGAGGGGTCAGTGTTAGAGCTGTTTCCTGGGAGAGCCCCTGTTTATGCCTGTTGCTCCGAGTCCCATTTAGTTTAGCATTTGTCTTGCATATTTCATGTTAACTACATACTGTTATTACTAGTTGCATTAAAATAAGCTGGCATGGGTTTGGCTGAACTCCACTTTTTTACTTCTGGCTTCTACCAAGGACTCATTTAGTAGGATGTGAGATTACATACACCATAGGGAAACATTCAGAAGAATCCTGAAGAGAGATGACTAACTTGACAAGTTATATCCTGTAAAAAGTGTGCTGGAGAATGCTCCTCTCAATGGAGGCCGAAAGGCAGTGCCTGTGTCAATATTTGGGACAAAATATTTACCTAAGAAATTTTGAATTGAAAATAGCATCCATTTAGCAGAATTTGCATAGAACTTACCAATTCTCAATACCTCAGGAGTTACTGTCAGTTAAAAATGTTGTGGTCTACAGAGAAAGGTATCAGCAATTTCAAATTTATTAACCATAGATTTTATTTTGAAAGCAATTGCAAACAGATTTGTTCAAAACCTTCAAAATATGAAAACTAGCTTCAAAAAGGAAATTCTTCATAAAGATACCAGTGACACGTTATTAGTGACAGATTTAGCTAGGAAACTAATTAAAGAATATAAGTACTAGGAACAATTATCCCGCCTATGATTTTGAATGTGCAGATAATTGATATAAAGTTTTTTTCAATGTCGCTTCAACGTACACGAGTTACTTTTTTGAAGAAAAATTTTAGTTTGGAAAATAGTTTTGGAATATAATTATTTTACAGGGTCCTTAATATAAAAACCAGTTTGTCATCAATAAGTAAATATTTCCAAAAATAACATAATTACTTTGGTGTTCTCTTTCATTCATTGTCCCAGTTTGGAAAATAAATTATACGGTCACCCTAGTTATAGGTATCATAATGTTGAAGATAAATGAAATCTCTTCAAACGTGCCCATTGTTGACATGTTGTCAACACGTATTTGAGTACATGCTGTGTGGGCCATCAGAGGTGAAGTGCTCCGAGCTTGAGGTCCTCAGAGGCTACAGTGTGGTCAGAATGGTCCGTGTGGATGTTCAAGTCACCAGAGATGGTGACAGGAGTCAGGATGGAGAGAGAAGAAGTGAGCGAAGCTCATGGATGCTCAGCCGAGGACAGAGGTGACGAGGAGGTTGGGAGGGGACAGCAGTGGCAGGGCTGGAGGGCGAGGCCAGATTCAGGGAGCTAGGAGCAGACCCATCCCGACTCCAGGCCTGAAACACGTGGGGTGAGAGAGCACAGGAGCCTCCACTCGGGGGGTTAGGAAGACAAACAGGCTTCAGGTAAGAGCGGGCAAGAAGGGCTTGGGCCTCTGCGGGCTCAAGCGGGAAGGCTGCAGTGCAGGTGGCGCTGGGTGAGGTCCACGGAGCAGGGTGGAGACGAGGGTCCTGGTGGTGATGGGTGCCATGGGAGGCTTGCATATAAGTGCTAACTTGCTCACCCTAAACTGTGCCCAGCACTGCTGGGTCAACACTGAAATCTTAACACCGGAAACAGAACTTTGGAGACAATCTACATCCAACTCTTCAATGGCAAAGAAAAAAAAAAAAGGAAACCCAGGCCTTAAGAAGTTTGTGCTGATGCGAAGGGATAAAACTAGAATTCAGATCTCTTTTCTTCCAGTGTCCTGACTCATCTGACTGCCTTCTGGGCATCCCACAAACACACACCTGCTTCTGCACACTTGGGGGCTCTGGTCCAGCCTTTGTGGAGCTCTCTGGGTTCTGCAGACTCAGGCAACTCTTATCTTTCATTCCGTGGTCTCAGCAGGAAACCTCTTCCGTGCCCTTTCTCCTCCAAGTCAACCAAAACAAGCGGCCGAGGAGCATTGGACCAGCTTCTCTGGATGCAAGTGATGTCTAAACTCCGCTCATCTTTTTTTTTTTTTTGCGGTATGCGGGCCTCTCACTGTTGTGGCCTCTCCCGTTGCGGGGCACAGGCTCCGGACGCGCAGGCCTGGCGGCCATGGCTCACGGGCTCAGCTGCTCCGCGGCATGTGGGATCCTCCCGGACCGGGGCACGAACCCGTGTCTCCTGCATCGGCAGGCGGATTCTCAACCACTGCACCACCAGGGAAGCCCTCCGCTCATCTTAATTGGCCCATCTCTTGAGAGTTAAGGCTCTTTGAAAGAGGTTTCTTGGCTATAAGTTTTGCAACAAGGCTCTACGAAAAATTTTCAGCCAAACTGACCATGTTCAGATATTTCTTGTTTCTCTGGGCTCTTTAAACCCTTTGAACGGGACAAAACCTCCCTGAAGCAAGTTTTCCAGCGGCAGTCTCAGGAGGACCAACATGGTTTTATAAAGAAGGCAATGCTTCTGTGACCGAGGAATTTCCAAAATATGTTATCTTCTAGCCACCATCTTAAGAGAAGTGGTCCCCTTGAGTTACCAATATATAAATGTAGTAAGTAGGAAATATGCTTGAATGCGTGAATTCAGTTACTTTGGAGAGAGATATTTATTCAACTAATGGCTTTGAGGAATTCACAGTCCAGTGAGAAACCATGCACAAATGAACAATTAAAATCATGTAATTAATATCATGAGGTTATGCACAGAGTGCATGACTGGCGATTGCAAACAACCTCATGAGAGAAATAATCATGAAGTGCCTAACAATTAGTGAGTGTTTGCTGCATGCTGGGCACTGTTCTAAGGGCTTCACATGCATTAACTCACTTATCCCTATGATTTATTGCAAGAAGTACTGTTATTATTCTCATTTTACAGATCATGCACCAGAGGCATGAAGATGTCGAGTAACTTGCCCAAGGTCATAGGACTAGGAGAGGCAGATCTGGGAATTAAACCCAGGCAACCTGACTCCAGGGTCTATATACTTAACGACTTTGCTTCTTATGATGGTGGCACATGAAATAACCAAAGTGTCTGCATAGGGGGTTCTCTAGTAAGCTTGGCAATTTAAAATGTATGTATAATTCTGCTAAGTGTATCTCAGGGTCTATTAAATGTACAAAGTGAGGAGTCTGTTAAACATCCAATGCAAACTTTACTTCCCCCCATCACTCCTCCTGCTTCTTTGGACAGCCACCTGCCCTCACTTAAGCTGGGTGATTTTAATCTACAGTCCATAGTCCTTGTAGCTCCCTGAACACACCGGGCTCCCCATCCTCTTGTTAAACTCCTAATCATCCTTCAAGTCTCAGTCCAAATGCCACCTCCTCTTTGGAGCCTTCCCTGACTTGCTCAGATAGACTTAGGCTCTCTGGATGCACAATCCTGACCCATCTATTTTCCAGTGATGTCCTTAGTCCCATCCCATTAGGGGACACAACACACACACATCGCCAAGGACATGGAATGCAGGGAATGAGAACTCTGAATCTAAGTAACCTGACAGTTCCAACCCCAAATACAATGGCACTGGTAGAATGGGAGGCGGAGATACTTCAGGAAGAGAGAAACAGGATATGATGGCAAGAAAGGGAGAGGATCTAATTCCACGTGGACTGCACCACTCTTTGGAACCCTTCTGAGGTTCATTACTGTCTGTTACAATCACTGCTTTTTCTAGGGCCAGAACCCTCTTCAGGTATCTACCCAAAGGGAAACTCTGTTCCTCACCTTACGCTCTCATTTTTCCTGCAGACATGAAAATCCTACTTCTGTTTACCTTCCTTTCATTCAACAAACATGTTTTAACTTCCTATTATGTGCCAGGCATTGTGACAGGTGCTGGGGTACAAAGATAAATAAGACCTGGTCCCTGCCCAAGATGTTTAGGGAGGCAAGGAGGCTTGTGACAGTGTGACACACAGTGACAGCTTGCAACTTGAGGCTGAGGCAGGGGTGTCAGGAAAAGAAGCTGGAGGGAGAGGCAGGGGCCAGGCCATGGAAGGCTGTGTCATTTAAAGTTCACTCAGCTGCAAGTAACAGAAACCCTCCTCACAGTAACTCAAGCAAAGGGGGAATTTTTGGAAGGAACCTGGGCAAATTCATGAACTCCAAGGTCAGGGAGATGGCAGAGTCTCAGAAAGGAGACGAAGGACAAGAGCAGGACAGGAGGACCGGGTAACTCCCTCACTCTCCTCCAGCATGAGCTTCATCTGGAAATTGTTGCACCACCCTGCAGAGAGGGAAGAGTGAAACTTCCCACCCATTAAGGATTGACCTCTCCATGCAGCCTCCTTCAGCAGGGCTATCCAGCAAACCAAGCTGATGTGGCTGATAGGGGATAAGCACTCACATCATTCTGTCTGATCACCTTGCACTTAAAAACCTTGTGAGGTTCCTTGAAGCATCAAATTGTCTTGAATACTGACAAATCGATGTCCACAAGTTCCCGAATTTGGAAAACCAAATGCAGGCTGAATAATAGAGTCTTCTGGCACGGCAGTCTCCCTGTTTTGCTTAGAAGCTTTATCCAAGAAAACCAATAACTGTCAAAGACTCCTTTTCACTTCTCTTGGCCTCAATGGCTACAAGATATTACTTGTTTATAGGCCATTAGCCGTTGAAAACTGTTCAGACCATCAGGGAGGAAGAAGTGCTGCCTCGAGGATCCATCTCTGCTTTTAGTATGAAGACCTAATTGAGGAGAAAAGTACTGTTTAAATAACCATCTACATGGAAAACAGATAGGGTTGAAAGATCACAATTTCAACGCAGGCTTTGCTTTCTTCTTTTCTTTCTTTCTTGTTTTTTGTTTTTGTTTTTGAAATGTCCTATAACTGAAAAATACTGAGCTTAACTTCATCCCTGAAGGCATCCCTCTTACACAAACTGGGACCACAGGCAATAAGCTGCCCAAGTAAGCAAACACTATACTTGGCTTGGCAGCTGAGACTTTCTTATAAAAAATACAATTTCAGCTGAATAGCTCCTTTCTGAGACTCCTCTAGTTTCACACTTGGTTGAGGTGAGCAGGGTGTATTCAGATTAATGGCAAACTGGAATCTGAGTTCTCAACAAAGAGCCTTTACATGACTTCCCAGGACACAGAAACCGTGAGGCTCTGGAAGCCACAGAAACTGTGCAAACACCAAACCAAAACCCCAAATCAATTGAATTGTTGTTGGTCTGACATCCTCAAGGCATCTGTAAACCTGTACCCTGACATTATGATATCGATTTTTTTTTCAATTATCCTAATACTCTACAAGTTCTCCTTGAAATTATAGTAAAAGGGAGTTTCTTTCCAATCTCAGTAGGGGGATTGTGTGGCATTTTAAAGCCAAAGAGGCAACAGGGACAAGTCGAAGGTTACAAACTGCTGTGGTTGCTGTGGTTATGACTAAGACGTGCACCAAGCAAAATAAACGAGCAGATGAAGTTTTCTAAATGGCAAAGTGCTGGTGTAATTTAGTTTCCTCCTAAGAGAATACCCTCATTGAACTGCGGGACAACGGCAGTGTGGAAACTCCAGGGGATCTTTCCAGCTCCTCTGACCTAAATGCAAGGCCCGGAACACCCACATGCTTCTACCTACAGAGAGGAGGCATTCTCTTGAAGTGGAAAACCAACCCTTTCATCCCAGAGTCACTCTAATCCTGACCAGTTAGCAAAGCTCTCTGAAAACAAATACCAGTCGAGCCTGGCAGCCTCAGTGGGGAGTCTCCCACATGCGTGGCAACCTAGACAGTCCTGGCAAGGTTTGTTCACGAGCGGATCTGGGGCATCCCTCACCGACCCCCGCAAAATACTTGGTCCTGCAGTGTGTATCAGTGAGGGCCAGCCAATACCACTGAGTAACTACCGTTCACATGACTTCGTCTGCACCCAGGTTGGGGGTGCCTAGGGATATTCTGCTGACGAGGGTAAAATCAATCTGAGATATCAGTTATGCAGTCCCAATGTTCCATGAATGGTGCTAGCATATCACCGAAGACACACAAAACTCTATTTTCTACTCTGCAGCATCAAATCCAAGATCTTGGGAGGCTGGACTGTTACTTGAAGTTCTAAGTTGACTCTTGCCTTCCGAGTCCCTTTTCCTATTTTCCTGATCATTACGTAGGAGTTACTCACCAGCTCAGGAAGTATTAGTCCATTTGCTGACAGGCCCTTAAACACAGAAAATAAGTGGCAGATACTATATATCCATCTGGAGAAGGAAGGGGGAGAAGGAAGGAGTCCCAGTGTGGAGCCTCCCTCAACCTTCTTATTTTAGGTTTTTTGTTTTTGTTTTTTTGTGGTACACGGGCTTCTCACTGTTGCGGCCTCTCCCGTTGCGGAGCACAGGCTCCGGACGCGCAGGCTCAGCGGCCGTGGCTCACGGGCCCAGCCGCTCCGCAGCATGTGGGATCTTCCCGGACCGGGGCACGAACCCGTGTCCCCTGCATCGGCAGGCGGACTCTCAACCACTGCGCCACCAGGGAAGCCCGGGAACCTTCTTATTTTAAAGAGAAGGTATTTGGTAAATGAACTGTTCTGACTTTCAAGGGACTCTGGACATTTACAAAAACTAAGCATTTTAGAAACAAGTGGCTCTAAGAAATTTCCTCTGACCAAATTCTAATTATATCTGGGGATAATTTCCTTGGGTGAAAGGAAGTTCAGGACTGTCAGGCATACCCTCCAACTGCAGACTCGACGGTAAAAGCCTTTTTCATATCCACTTCCTTCCGTGGAACATGACGGGGTGGCCGCCTTAGGAAAATGGCTCTGCCATGGTGCCCTGGCAACCTTGCACACCTCCACATAGGTCGCGTGGGCAGGGCTCGGCTGCAGGCTGCCCCTCGTCTTGTTGAAATGGCCTGAGATCATCATCCCAGGAACGTGGCAAGGTGGGCAGTTTGTGAGGAGCTGTCACAGTCATTTTGTCCGCCTCTCCATCTAGTAGGACACATTCACAGAACATTCTTCTCAGCCAGGACTTTCCACCTGGCTGCTCCTTAGGCTACAGCTGCAGCCTATAAAGTGAATTCACTGCCTTCTGGAATTGGTGCCCTGTCCCCACTCATGTTGCTTCTCATCTGGCCCCTTTCGTTTTTGTGTTGTCCTCGACACAAGGGGGCTGACTGTGGAGTAAACTGACCTCATCCACTTGGGTCCTTGTGTCTGACCTGCCAAACCTACTGCAGCGTGGCACCCACCTGGCCATGGCAGTGACCCCTGTTGCATAGGGACTGCCTGGCCGCTTGACAGCAGCTGTTTTTTTCCCAGATGCCCTAGGAAGCACTCCCTACCACAACACTGTCCCCCAAAAGGTTTCCGGGTGCCCCTGATCCTGCACATCCACAACAATGCCGAGTCCTACCCCAGTCACCTACCCCGGCTACAAATGATCTGCCAGTGATTGGGAAACTTTCTTACTAAGGAGCAAAGTACAAACAAAGAGTTCCCTCTTCAGATCTATGAATGTTTGCAACTACACTGCCTTCACCACACCTGGAGTGGTGCCCTGACAGCCTTTGGGCTGGGATGGTGCTTAGGTGTTGCCTGGGTAGATCAGGTAGGAGACACTGCCTGAAGAACCATATGCAGAAAGATTGGCTCTGAGGCCAAGGTCCTTAAAGAAAGCTATACTAAAATCGATTCTCAATGCGTGTCATGGGAGAGGGATGGGGCAGTGTCGGCTCCCAGTTGGTGTTAACCCCTCTCCATGGTTTAAGGCGTAAGGCTGCATCTCGACAAAGCATACTTGGGGAACTAAAAGGGAGCTTTCTTAGCTTTTCCTCCTGAATAGGGCTTTGCCTATAAATTCTCTTAAATAAATCTATTTTCTGGAAAAAACTGGGAATGGAGAAAATTAGTTTTACTTTAGTCTGACTCCTTTTCTAAGGAGGTTTCTAAATAAATCACCTGGAAACATTCAGATTATGCAGCTTCCTAAAAACAAGAGGTCTTTGTAATGTGTTGCTTTTGGTTACCAGGTCCAGAATTCTCCACAGTGAAGTTTCTCCCTGCGGGCCAGGAGCTGTTAGCAGCTGCCTAAGGTTTGCAGGGGGTGGGGATGAGGAGGAAAGGAGGGGAGAAACTGGCCTTCCCAAGGGGCTTTCACAAACCTGGCTCTATCTTTGAGGGATTTAATTGGGATAGTAGATGTGAAGGCACCATTTTTAGAAGGAAACATAGAGACTCAGAGAATTTACTTGTCCCAGAGTCACACATCTCATAAGTGGCAGGTTTAAATCCAAGTTTTTTTCAGAAAAAATAAAAAAGATTTAAGTAAATACAGTATGATTTTAGTAAATGCAATAAAACTATGCAGCAGTAATTTTGGGAAAACAACAGTCATTTAAGGTTTGCTCCTCATAGAAGAAAACAGAAAGCCAATAAGCTAAAAAAAGCCATGGAACAAATTAAAGTGAAGCTATGGGTTAAAAAAGCAAGCAAAGTGCAAAAGAGAATATAGCGTGCTACCTTCCATATAAGGAAAGAAGGGTAGGAAA
Source organism: Kogia breviceps (assembly GCF_026419965.1). Classification (NCBI taxonomy): domain Eukaryota; kingdom Metazoa; phylum Chordata; class Mammalia; order Artiodactyla; family Physeteridae; genus Kogia; species Kogia breviceps. The sequence continues at coordinate 74,336,158 of NC_081320.1, read as the reverse complement.
AAGAAAAAAAAAGAAATTTCTTTGGAGAGGACGTCCCTGGTGGTCCAGTGTTTAAGACTCCACGCTCCCAATGCCGGGGGCCCAGGTTCAATCCCTGCTCAGGGAATTGGGTCCCACATGCACGCCACAACTGATAAAAATATACCCCACACCGCAGCGAAGATCCCGTGTGCCGTAACTAAGACCCGGTGCAGCCAAATAAATAAATACTAAAAAAAAAAGTAACAAAAAACTCTATGTAGCAGAGTCCATGACTTACTCGTCTTTGTATGTCCAGTGTACTCTCCAGTGACAATTTTGATCATCTGCTTGATGATGCTGTTTTTAGAGGTTAAATGATCAAATAATGGTTTCATTGAAAAACATTACTTCATTGGCTTGGGATAGTCATCATGACCTTAGATTCCTGAACTATACTGCCTTTATTGAATATCTGATTTATTTTATATACAGTTTCCTCATACCTTTTCTTCAAATGTCAGGATTAAGAGAATAGACATATTTGCTCCTGAATGTTTATCCTATTCTTCACTGATGATCAACTTAGAATGTGTCTGTCCAAGCAAGAATAAACATAGCAAATGATCTCTTTCTCCCTCCACAAAAACAGAAATTAAAAAATAAATAAAGGGAAGCTCTGAAGAAGGTTCAAATTCATAAATTCTGAATAACAGGGGATGAAGATGAAAGAAGGATGTCTAAAGTATGAAGCTGGAAGTACAGAATTATTTAAAGAAATACTGTTTTAGAACTTTCAAATATAGTATATATGTAAACTTCTGAAATGACTAGGTCCGAACAACTTTCCTGGAAAAATAAAGAAATCCTGTGCTTTTTCCTCACTGAAGAACACATTGGGTCTTACTTGATTTTGGAAACTGATTAACTCCCAGCACATAGGAAAACAGGTATTTCTTGTTACCCAGAGATCTCTCCTGTCATTTTTCCTGGGTGTGAGTTGGTGTTGCAAGCCCCCTCCTTGATCTATTTGGGCAGGAGTTTGTCTGAAGAACCTGCCAGAATAGGTTTCCTTTTATCTTCTCAAGAGAATCAGCTGTTTCCATTGGTTTTCTCTTATACATTTTATTGATTTCTGTTCTTATTTTTATCATTCCCTTTGTTCTGCTTACTTTGGGTTCACTTTACCCTTCTTTGTCTAGTTTCTTACAGTGAAAGCCAAGATCATCAAATTGAGAGGTTTCTTCTTTTCCCATATAGGAGGTTAGCGCTATATACATTTCCCTCTAAGCACTCTTTAGTTGCATCCCACACATTTTGGTACGGTTTCATTTTCATTCAGTTCAAAATACTTTTCCCCCCAATATTTTTAAATAGACTTTATTTTTTTAGAGGAGTTGTAGGTTCACAACAAAACTGAACAGAAAGTACAGAGATTTCCTATACACTCCCAGTCCCCCCTCCACACACACAGGTGCCCCCACCAACATCCCCCACCAGAGTGGTGCATTTATTACATTGACACATCATTATCACCCAAAGCTCACAGTTTACATGAGGGTTCACCCTTCGTGGTCTACATTCTGTGGGTTTTGACAAATGTATAATGACAGGTATCTACCATTATAGTATCATACAAATAGTTTCACTGCCCTAAAAATCCTCTGTGCTCTGCCTATTCAATATCCCTCCCTCCACTTGAATCCCTGGAAACCACTGGTCTTATTACTATCTCTAGAGTTTCCGGAACATCATACAATTGGAATCATACACTATGTAGCCCTTTTCAGATTGGCTTCTTTCACTTAGTAATATGAATTTAAGTTTCCACCATGTCTTTTCATGACTTGACAGCTCATTTCTTTTTAGCGCTGAATAATATTCCATTGTCTGGATATACCACAGTTTATTTATCCATTTACCTATTGAAAGACATCTTGGTTGCTTCCAAGTTTTGGCAATTATGAATAAAGATTCTATAAACATCCTTGTGCAGGTTTTTGTGTGATTATAAACTTTCATCTCAGTTGGGTAAATACCAAGGAGCATGATTGCCGGATCATATGCTAAGAGCATGTTTAGTTTTGTAAGAAACTGCCAAACTGTCTTCCACAGCGGCTGAACCATTCACATTCACACCAGCAATAAATGAATCTTTCTGTTGCTCCACATCCTTGCCAGTCTAAATACTTTTTAATTTTCCTTTGACCCTTTGGTTATTTAGAAGTGTGTTATTCAAATATTTGGGGATTTTCAAGACATTTTTCTTTTATTGGCTTCTAATTTAACTTCACGGTGGTCCATGAATATACTTTGTATGATTTGAATCCTTTAAAATTTATTGAGACTTGTTTTATGGTCCAGAATATGGTCTATCTTGGTAAATGTTCTTGGCACTTGGGGAAAAAGTATATTCTGCTGTTGTTGGGTAGAATGTTCTATAAATATCAAGTAGGTCAATGTGGTTGGTAGTGTTACCCAAGTCTTCTATATCTTGACTAATTTTGTCTCCTTGTTCTATCAATTACTGAGAGAGGAGTGTTGAAACTGCCAACCAAAATTGTAGATTTGTCTATTTCTCCCTTCTTTCTATCAGTTTTTTTTCCCATTTATTGTGAAGCTCTGCTATTAGGTGCATAAACTTTTAGGAGTTGTGTTCTCTTGATGAACTGACCTCTTAATCATTATGAAATGAACCCCTTTATCCCTGATAATATTCTTTTCCTTGAAATTCATTTTGTCTGATGTAGTCACTGAAGCTTTCTTTTGGTATGGCATATCTTTTTCTATCCTTTTACTTTTAACCTATTTGAGTCTCTTTATTTAAAGTGGATTTCTTGGGCTTCCCTGGTGGTGCAGTGGTTGAGAGTCTGCCTGCCAATGCAGGGGACATGGGTTCGTGCCCTGGTCTGGGAGGATTCCACATGCCGTGGAGAGGCTAGGCCTGTGAGCCATGGCCGCTGGGCCTGCGCGTCTGGAGCCTGTGCTCTGCAATGGGAGAGGCCACAACAGTGAGAGGCCCACGTACAGCCAAAAAATAAATAAATAAAAATAAAGTGGATTTCTTGTATACAGCATTCAATGTAGGCAAGGCCTCATTATTTGTACTTAATCTGTCAATCTTGTCTTTTAATTATGGTGTTTAGACCATCTACATTTAATGGTCTACGTTTAATGTGTTTACTTCTACTGTTGGGATTAAATCTACCATCTGGTTACTTGTCTTCTATGTGTTGTATCTGTTCTTTGTTCCTCTTTTCCTTCTTCTGTCTCCTTTTGGATTAACTGGATATGTATTACTATTATCTTTTGTCTCCTTTATTGGCTTATTAGCTATGTTTTTTTTAAGTGGTTGCTTTAGGTTCAATAGTATACATCTATAATTTACCACAGTCTGTCTTCAAGTAATATTATACTACTTCACACATAGTATAAGAATCTTAGGGACTTCCCTGGTGGCGCAGTGGTTAAGAATCCCCCTGCCACCATAGGGGACACGGGTTCGAGCCCTGGTCCAGTAAGATCCCACATGATGCAGACCAGCTAAGTCCATGTGCCACAACTACTGAGCCTGCGCTCTGGAGCCTGCGAGCCACAACTACTGAGCCTGCGTGCCACAACTACTGAAGTCCACGTGCCTAGAGCCCGTGCTCCACAACAAGAGAAGCCACCGCAATGAGAAGCCCGCGCACCGCAATTAAGAGTAGTCCCCGCTCGCCACAACTAGAGACAGTCCGTGTGCAGCAATGAAGACCCAATGCAGCCAAAAATAAATAAGTAAAATTAAAAATAAACAAATAAATGTCAGTGTTTACATTAAAAAAAAAAAGAATCTTACAACAGTATACTTGTATTTACCCTCTTTCAGTCTTTGTGTTATCGTTCTCATATATTTTACTTCTACATTTATTTTACAACCCTCTGTATATTATTTTTTGCTTTAAACTGTCAATTATCATTTAAAGTGATTTAAAAAGAAGTAATTTTTTTCTGTTATCATCTAGTATCAATTTCCTTCTGCCTGAGTACTTGCTTTAATATATCTGTTACTCATGAATACTTTTGGCTCTTGTATGCCTTTGTTTTTGAAATACAATTTTACTGCATACAGAATTTCAAGTTGACAGGATTTTTTTCTTTTCAGTACTTTAAAGATGTTGTTCCACTGCCTTCTCGCATATCAGTATAGTTATAACATTTAATTGTCATTGTTTACTAATTCTATCATATGCATTGATTCTGAGTCATCTTCAATTTATTACATTTTCTCATTTTGGGTTGTGTTTTCCTGTCACTTTGCATACCTGATAATTGGATCCCGAATGTTATGAATTTTACTTTGTTGAGTGCTAGATATTCTTGTATATTTAAATAAATACACAAATATATATAAAAATTTATTTATATACATATATGTATATATATGAGCTTTGTTCTGGGTCACAGTTAAGTTACTTGAAAATAATTCGATCCTTTCAGGTCTTACGTTTAAGCTCTATGGCAGAACCAAAGCAACCTTTAGCCTAGGGCTGAGTTTTTTCACAGTCATGAAGCAATAATACCCTTCTGAGTCCTCTACCTAATGCCTCAAATTTTATATATCCACTATGCCTGGTGGAAACATGAGCTATTCCCAACCCTACGTAACATCATAGGATTATTCTATTTGTACCTTTTGGGTGACTCTTTCTTCAACTTCTGATATGTTCCTCACATGCTTATACTTACACTCAGCTTAAGACTTGGGGAGGGCCCAGCTGAGACCTCCAGAGCTCTCCTGTATATTCCACCTTGCAAACTCTAGCTGCCTTTGGACTCACCAAACTCTCAACTCCATCTTTTCTACTCACAGAGACAATCTAGGATCTGCCTAGGTTGCAACTCCCTGTACTGAGTCATGGACAGTCTCTCAAGGCAGAAAGCTGGGGCAACAATTTGTTTTCCTGTCTGTCAGGGATTACTGTCTTGTGCTGTTGTTCAATATCTGAAAACTGTTGTTGTTGTTTTCTCTATTTTTCAAAGTTGTGTAAATCTGGTCTCTGTTACTCCATCTTGGTCTAATTTTAAAGAGCAAAGGAAGTCCACTTTTTATATCAGAAGTTTAGAAAGTTTTGCATGTTTTTTTTTTTTTTCAAATTGCTTGGCTCAAAGTATTTATGCCTAAACATGTTTATTTTTTATGGCATTTCTTAAGTTTTTTTTAGCATCTTCTGGAAAACAAACCAATCTCTTCTAAGGTTTAAAAGATAAGAGTCATACATCAAACTTAAACAACCTTAAACTACAAATTTAAACAACCACCTTGGGACAAACTCAAGGCTATATGTAAGATGATAGATTTCTTCAAGATTTGTGTGAAAGGAAGTCTACTTACCAGGCTTTGACGTTTGATCATTCTTCAGAGAATAAGTGTATTCAAAGCAGGGAATGGACAAACAAGATTAGAATGATTGTGATGTCCTATGGAGGAAGCAAATGTCTCATTTGGGAGATGACTGGAGACACTATTTTCAAGATATTAGAATATCAGTATATTAGCACTCAGTGTCTACAAATTACATATATTACCTTTCACAATTAGGTTGAGAGAGGAAAGATAAGGGAAAATGCAAAATAGAAATGAGTGACTAAGGAGATTCCCTTCTAAGGTTATCCAGAGATAACCTTCTAGACAAAGGTTTGTTGTCTAACCTAACAGCCATTTGAAATTGACTCATCACTTGCCATCACCTACCACCAGAAGCTGAAAAAGTGAGATACTCACTTTATCAACATGCATTAAATGTAGGGAGGCAATGTTCTGGCCAATGAGATACGTGGGGAAGTCTGCCAGAGGGAGGGTCTCTGGGAATATTTCCTTTACTGTCAAAAGGAGAAAAGTCCTAATTAGTACTGCCCTTCCCCCTTTTTACCTTCTTACCTTGAACTTGTATAACATGACTGGTATTGTGAGAGCCATCTTGAAGCCAAACAATAGATGAAATTACTCTAAGAATGGCAGAAGAGAAATAAAAAGAGCCTGGATCTTTCTTCACATTTTGAACATGTACAACCAATGTCAATAACCTCCTCATTATAGGGGAAGAATAACCCCTAATTTTTAGGCCATTATTTGTTTGGTTTTCTTAAGCATGAAGGCTAATTCCATTCCTTGCTGAAACAGAAACAGAAAGCAAATTGGCAGGGCTGTACTTTGTTTGAATATTGAAAACGAATGGTCCAGTAATAATGACCGAACACACTTGGAATAAGACAGATAAGGTGGCTAGTATTCATGACTCATTCCAGATTATTATTTGCCATTTGTTTTACATGTTTGTACCTAAGAAGAGTTTTCAAATTCTTGGGAACTTGACCACTGACTGTATAGTATCAGAAACCAAACTACTTTGCACACTCTTCCTAATGGCATGGAAACAAGAGAGGTTTGCATGCAGCAGTGAGATTCGAGGAGAGGGGAAAAAAAGAATTGGTGTTGTTAGTTTTCAAAGGTAAGGGAAATGGAGAAAAAGAGTAACACACTTCCTCAGTTACTGATCCAGGAATCTTCAGATGAGATTCTGAGCAAATTCTTGGTCTACCTTAATTTTTTCTTCCTTGTCATTCAAGTTGCCATGGGGAATTCAGTATGAAAAATGAGTACTTCTGTTGCTTGAACCGTTCACCATTTATAATCATAGAGCCCAACAGTGAGCAGGCTATCATCTTTTTTTTTTTTTTTTTTTTTTTAATAAATTTACTTATTTATCTTTGGCTGCATTGGGTCTTCGTTGCTGAGCGCCGGCTTTCTCTAGTTGCGGTGAGCAGGGGCTACTCTTCATTGTGGTGTGTGGGCTTCTCATTGCAGTGGCTTCTCTTGTTGCGGAGCACGGGCTCTAGGCACGCGGGCTTCAGTAGTTGTGGCGCACGGGCATAGTTGCTCCATGGCATGTGGGATCTTCCTGGCCCAGGGCTCAAACCCGTGTCCCCTGCACTGGCAGGCGGATTCTTAACCACTGCACGACCAGGGAAGTCCAGGGTATCATCTTTATTGTAACTTTTGCTTCATTCAAAACTGAGCCTTTCATATATATGTAGGGCATCTTCACAATTTGCAATTCACATGGCAAGCGACACTGGCCAACTTGAGCATAACTAATTATCCTAATCCCCAAGGAGGTGAGAAGAAGCTAACCGATGAACTGAGTCCTCTGTATGTCTCTGAGGCATGAAGAGTTATCGGGAGGCTTAGACACAGAGAACCTTCCTTCCATGGCTTTCATAGCACACTGACAACCCATTTGCTTCCAAACAACTAGTACTCAGAGCAGAGATTGCCATGTCTTCCACCACTTCTGGAACACACCATAGTTCCTAGCAGCTGAGCCCTATGAACAGACAGTAACACACACAAGAAGCCAAGTTATCAGAGATGGGGGGAAAACCAACAGATCAGAAGAAGTTTTCAGTGAAATAGGGTTGTGGATGTGACGGACAACTTACAAAAATAATTAGGTCCATGTAAGTAGATTAAATTACAACAAACATACACAAAAGAGTCCCTGAAACTTAAAAAACAAAAGGAAAGGAGAAAGGTCATGCATGAGATGGGAATTTGTGGCCTGAAAGTGGAAAAGTATCTCAAATCATAGGTCAAAATTAATTCCTTAACCAGAAGAATTTTTAAAAATTACTTCCAGACAAAAAGAGCAAGTGACATGTGAAGCAAAAAGATTCTGGTTAGCATCACACGTCTCAACTGCAACACTAAGAATATGATGTATTTTAGGCCACTGAACAAACAGAGCTGTAATCCCAAATACTATACCCAACCAAGATATCACTTACCTATTAGGATGAAAAAAGAACTGTGGTTTACCAGAGATTCAGAGAGTATATTACCCCACCTGAGGAAAATACTAAGAACCAAACAAGATATTAATTAGAAGAGAGACTTCAATGTAGAGGAATATAAAGGAAGCAAAGGGAAATAGGGGTGAGCAATAAACCTTAATATACGTGTATATGTGTATATAGCCAGGAGCTAGGGAGGCAAAATGCATGAGACAGTCCTACACAATAAAGAAGGCCTCGGGACCAAAAGATTTCTCAGCCAAGTTCCACCTAATCTTTAACAGGTAATTTCAATGATCTCATATTTAAACAATTCTAAACCATAAACAAAGATGAAAATCTCCCCAATTCATTTTATGAAACAGCATTATTCTAAAAACTTTTTATTGAAAAAAAATGTGTACATGTAAGTTAGATGAATTTTCATTAACTAAACAATGCACCATAAACAGGCATCCAGATAAAGAAACAAAGCATTACCAGCACTCCAGAAGTCCTCCTCAGACTTCCTTTCAGACACTGTCTTCTCCACTGCCTACCTCCCACTGAGGATAACCACTTTCCTGACTACTTTTTTTTTTTTTTTTTTTTCTTTTTTGCGGTACGCGGGCCTCTCACTGTTGTGGCCTCTCCCGTCGCGGAGCACAGGCTCCAGGCGCACAGGCTCAGCGGCCATGGCTCACGGGCCCAGCCCCTCCGCGGCATGTGGGATCTTCCTGGACCGGGGCACGAACCCGTGTCCCCTGCATCGGCAGGCAGACCCCCAACCACTGCGCCACCAGGGAAGCCCACTTTCCTGACTTCTAACAGCATAGATTAGTTTTGCCTGTTTTTGTACTTTATATGAAGGAAAGCATATAACATTCTTCTATATCTGGCTTTTTAGGCTGATCATAATGCTTCTGAGATTCAGCCATATGTTGCACATAGTTATAAACTATTCATTCTCATTGGATCATATTCCATTGTATGAACACACAAAAATGTATTTATCCATTCTACAGGTGGATGGACTTTTAGGTAGTTTCAGGTTTGAGGCTATTACTAATAGTGTTGCTGTAAACATTCTAACACATATCTTTTGGTGAACATATGTATGCATTTTATTGGGTGTATGCCTAGAAGCAGAATTACTAGATTCCATGGTATGAATATTTTCACTTTAGTAGGTTCTGCCGAATGGTTTTCCAATAAATTGGAAACTGTATTTGAAAAAACCTGCATTCTCACCAGCAGCGGGTGAGCCTTCTGATTCTCCCATATTTTGCCAACCTGCATAAGTTTTTACACCTAATAAAATAATCCACTAAAGAAATCTATAGACTAATCTCACTTATGAATATTCATGCTAAAGTTCTAAATAAAAGATTAGCAACTGGAATACTGATTTATAAGAAAAGAATAACACATTATGACCAAGCAGGCTTTATTACAAGGAGACAAGAGTGGTTTCATATCAGCAACTCCACACATAATCCAGCTAGCCAACAGATTAAAAGAAAGTAACACATGACCACATCAAAAGATGCTGAAAAGGCATTTGATAAAATTAGCAGCTACACCTAACAGAATCTCTTGGTAAAACAGGAAAGAATGTATTTAAATAAGATAAAGATTATTTACCAAGTAGCAACACAAATATTCTGAATAACTAAATACTCAAACTATTTTTGCTAAAATCAATAACAGAGATGCCTGCTATCACTGTTATCACTCAACACTATGATGGAGTTTACAGACAATAAAGATTCTAGAAAAGAATCTGTCAAACATTGCAAAAAACGTTGCATTATTTTTGTGTCTTCATTATATTTCTACAAATCCCAAGAGACTCTAGTGAAAACCGCTGAAATTAATGAGAAAATTTAGCAAGTATATGTAGCAAAGTTGTATACAAGATAAGTACACAGAAAAAAACAGGCTTTTCCTTTATTTATAATAAGCCTTTAGAAATGGAAATGGAAAAAAGAATCCATTCACAGTAATGACCAAAAGGCTAAGAAATAAGAAAACATTTAATAAAAAAGATGCAAGACTTAAATGAAGAAAACTCTCAAATCTTACTAAAGCTATAGACAAGACCTGAGCAAACTGAAAAATGATACAATTTTCTTAGTTCTTAGAAGACAATATCATATGTCAAATTTCCCAAAATTAATCTGAAAATTTAATGCAATTTCAACCCCTAAATGGATAAAGTGATCACAAATTTCAAATGGCCAACAAAGGTGGTAAAAAGAACAGTAGGCAGGTGTGTGGGGTAGGAAAATGCTCTGCCTGATCATTTTATAAAACCACTGTTCACAAACAGAATAGAAATCCACTGTAATTGAATCCATATGATATATGTAAAGAGAACTAGAAGTGAAACAGAATAGCATATTGAGAAGTAAATCTCATCATATGTGAAAATATATGACAAAGTTGGTGTTTCGATTCATTGGGAAAAGATAGTTTATTTAATAAAGGGTGCTAGAACAATTGGCAACTCACTCGGAAGAAAGTAAAGTTGCATCCATAGCTTGCATTGTATACAAAAACAAATTCCAAATGGAGTAGACAAATTAAAAATAAATAAATAAAATGCAGAAGCCATTACAGGAGACTATACATGCCACTCAGGGGTGAAGACCTTAAACAATACAGAATACTTCAAAATGTTTATATATTCACAAATGTCTGTATTTTGAAAAATAAAATAATATATTGGATATATACTAATATAGAGTTTTGAATGGGAAAAGATATTATAAATATGGTCAATAGACAAATCAAAGGTCTGGAGAAAATTTGCAAATAAGAGAAAGAATTTACAATACACAAAGAGCACTTGCAATTTTTTAAAAGGCTGCAAATATGGGCGAAATGTTAATAAAAATGAAAAATAAAAATGAATTAAAAATTTAAATGTGAATTTAAAAATACAAATATGCAATTCACCTTAAGAGTGAAATCCAAATGGCTAAGTTTTCTATGGAAAAAGTACTTATTAATGTGGTTAATAGACAGCTTATAAGAGCTAGAAAAAATGTTTGCAACCAAGAGTAGGAGGGCTTAATATACAAAAAGTTCCTACAAACTAAATAAAAAGACAAACACAATAGAAACAAGAGCAAAAATATGAATAAAAATTAAAATGAATATATATAAAGGTACAAATAAAAATATGAATATTTATGGTAGGCAGAATTCTAAGATGGTCCCCATGATCTCTGCCCCTGGTGTTACTCATATGATTATGCTACATTTACAGGGCAAAGGGCCTTTGCAGATGTAACTAAGGATACTAACCAGTTGACCTTAACATACAGAAATTATCTGGGTGGACCTAACCTAGTCACATGAGCCCTTTAAAAAGGCTGGTAGCAGAAAACAAAGAGTCAAAGCAAGAGAAGGATTCGATGAATGCCTGCTAGCTTTGAAGATGGAGGGGACCACGTGCAAGGGCTGGAGGGTAGCCTTTAGGAGCTGAGAACAACCCTAGTTGACAGCAAGGGAACAGAGACCTCCATCTTGCAACCATCCTACAATCCCAAGAAAGCGAATTCTGCCAACATGTATGAGCTTGGAAGTGAATTCTTCTCCAGAACCTTCAGCTAAGAGCCCAGCCTGGCACACACCTTCATTCCAGCCTTATTGGAAACTACATAGAGAGCCCAATCAAAGCCTGCTTGAAGTTCTGACCCACAGAACCATGAGATAATCAGTGGGTGCTGTTTTAAGCTGTTAAATTTGTGGTAATTTGTTATGCAGAGATAGAAAACTAATACAATAAGTAAATTATGAATGAAATCCAAGTGACCAAAGAACATACGGAAAGTTTTCCAGATTTACAGAAGTAATGAAAATGCAAATAAAAAAAACACTGCGAAATCACTATACCCACCACCAGGCTCTTTTTCCTTTTCTTTTTTTTAAATGCTACAACAGTTTTTGTTAATGGGTATAAAGGGTAACAGTATTTTTGTACATTTACTGATAGAAATATAAATTGTCCCAGCCTTTCTGGGAGACAACCTGTCAACATTTATTTAAAAATTTTAAATCGACATACCCCTTAACCCAGCAATCCTACTCCAGGGAATCTATTCCATAGAAGTAAAACCATCATGGTCATGAATATGTGCACAGGCACAATTACCATAATAGTAAAAACACGGTGACAAAGTAAATGCTCATCAGTATGGAAGAGGTTTAATAACCTCTTCATCATAGAGTATTACCCAGCACTAAAAAGAGTAAAAGCTATAAGACAGACTTGGAGGGATTTTTATCATACGTTGCTGGATAAGAAAAGATGCAGAGGATATATATGATCCCACTTAAAGCAAATTGACCCACCCCAAAAATCTCATTTTATATAAAATTGTGTGTGTATATTAAGAAATTTAAAAGCGACTATATATGTATAGACTTGTAAGGGGCTCACAATACACATTACATTTTAGAAGTTGCAGAGTAACTGTAGAAAAAGACAAAACCCTGTATGTAACGTTTGTGTATATATATTTGTAGGAATAAGAATAGATATATCAGGCTGCTACAAGGAAGGTGGGAGTGAAATGGTATGGCGGGATATGATTAGTTTTGCCATTATGCATCTTTATTATTTCATTTATTGCTCTTTTGTGATGTTCTTTTATTAACTGTATTAATTAAAATTACAGTACTATTAATTTGTATCACTCTTTTAATCTAACATCAAATCATCTCCCTTCCCTTTGCTTTCCCTCAGTACTTATCACTAATATTCAAAGTATTTTACTTATTTGTTGTTTGTTTTCCCCAACTATAATGTCAGCTGCAGGTAAAGGATTTTATCTGTTCACTGCTGAACGCCAGCACCTAGAACCCTCTGGCACATAGCAGGCACTCAACTATTGAGGAAACTAATATTTTATGTATAATTTAAGGGCTCCTCTTGATGTTCATTTTAACCTGATTTCTCCTAAAAAACCTGATATTTCAGAAGCTATCAGGAGTGTGACAGAATTACATGATAAGAAGACTGAATTCAGGAAGTGAATAATAGTTATTTCTTTGATACTTATTACTGCCTGACATTTCATCAAATGTTATATATCTATTATCTCAAGTCAATCTAAGTAGGCAGATCTATAATACCCATTTTGTAGATGAAAAACCAACTCAGCTTATCTAAAGTCTCATGGCCAATAAATGCCCTGTGCCCAGGCCAAAATCCTGTTCTTTCCTTTGTGCTATACTGATTGTAAAGGAATCATGTTTCAATAATTTAAAAAGAGATAACAGTTCTTACATAATACATAGGTTTAATATTGAGATTTATTTAGTTGAATATTTCATAGTCACATAATTCACTGCTCTGCTGATTCTATTAATGATTTAAAAGTCATTTGACTGTTAAATATAAATACCCTGTCCCTAACTAGTGTTCCTGAAACAATTAAGCTGTTCAGCTCAAGGTCTCAAGCCTCCTGGGCCCTGCTGGAGTGGTAGCAGCACACCAAGACAACACAGAACTATTCCTAAGAGAGGTAATAAACATTCAGACAATTACCATCAAATCTTCAAGACAAAATCAGCCCTAAGAACATCCTGAGGGATTTTGTCCCAGACTCTTCAACTCCAAAGCAACCTCCCCAGATAAATGTCTTTCTTGACAACCTTCTACTGGGAGAAGCTTCCTATCTCTTTGGAGAAAAATGCCAGTCAGGAAGAGCAGGACCATCTGAGGGACACAAGGGAAAAGAGTGGTGGACCCTGTCTGGGCCCAAGACAGTCAAGGCAGGGTTAGGTTCCAGGCTGGAGAGTTCCCCGTCAAGGGATCGGAGGCCAGTGGGTTGGTGTTCAGTAGGATAGGGGGACAGAAGGGATACCACAACAGGACCTAGAGAGATCTCCTACTCCCCCACATGCTGTGCTCAGTTCCAAAGCAGCCAAAACTGGAAGTGCGTAGCAGAAGAGGGTGCTGCCTTGGGCATTCTGTTGCCACCTTTTAGGTGAGGTCCAAATTCCTCCCCCCAAGGAGGGTGCAGACCTCAATCTTAACGTCAGCTCCACAGACCGAAATACATTTGAGATTGCCAAGGGACTGGCAGGGATGCTTTTTTCTTTTCCTTTGTTTTTGGTGATCTGGATAGATTTAGAGTTTCAAAATGTGTTCTCTGATCACTCAACCAATAAATATTTATTGAGTACTTTCTATATGGTAAGGCACCAGGAGAAGTGTTGAGGAATATAAGAAAAACAAATATGGTCCCTGCCTCAAGGAGCTTAGAGACAGCAGCAAACAAATAACCATCAACTCTTACTTTAGGTGACAAGTGAGCAATACCTAATATGTAAAATCTGAGTTGAGAATGGGGTTAGAATCAAAGCATTCAGAATAAAACTAATCACTGCCTGCTCCTCATGCCTCAAAAAAAAAAAAAAATTCACAAGATTTTGAAAGATATGTATGTAAATTAGACTTACTGTATATTCCTTGCCAATCCTTGTACTCCTAAAACAATTCTAAAATTCACACAAAATCAAATGTGATTATCTGCAGAGGCAAGCTGTATATAACTTGCCTTGATCCACAACCTTCAAGTTCAAAAGTAAAATTATTTCTGCCGCCAGAAAGCAATGACGTTTCTAAGGGAAAAAAGTCTGCTTGCAAGTTTTATTTTTTTAATTGTAATCATCAGATATATATTCCTAGGTATCCTACAATAATGAGAAATAAGGAGCTTATTGTCCTGTTTGTTTAAAAGGCTGATCAAAGGAATAAAAGAAAGTCTGAATGTTTTAGAGTTGGGGAAAAAAACTTGTTTCTTCTGACCCTGAGATATACAAGGAAACTGAACAGGTACTATTTCATTGAAAAAGTTTCCTCTTAAAAGAACTGATTGTTAAATGGTATTTTGGCTAAACAAGCATACTTTCAAAATCTGTGAATGGCAATTGGCAGAATCTAACCTTATCCTTGTTAGCTCTGAAGGGACACTATTAACATTACTTACGTGGTATACATGCTCTATCTTAATGTTCTATTCATTTCAACATTTATCAGATGCACAAGGCTCCATGGTTTACCTGCAAGCTATGTATAAAAATACTGCTTTTCCAGTCAGTAAAATACTAAGATATTTATCACATATGAAAGAATTCCTACATGGCACTTGAGTATTGGTGGGGAGCGGGGGTCAGGCGTGTTATCCATAAATTACTGTAAAAAGATACGTGAGACCATTGCGGTTTTTTTTCTAAAATACACACTGAATGAAATAATTCCATCAATAGGATATTCTGAAATATGTGGGCTCAAAGCTTGTAGAACAATATGTAAATATTTTTAAAAATGCTTCTAAAAGCACAAAGTCATTCAAAACAACAGAACTCATTCTATAAAAATGATTCTATCTTTTCATGAGATTACCACTTGGCTACATTAGGACATTTCTTACATATCTGGTCTTCATTCTGACATATGCAGATGACACAGCATACCTGGGCCTATGTTAATATAGCTTCCTACCATATAATAAAAAGCTATGTTGTCTGACACTTTAACCGGGGGACTCCTGGATACTTTTGATGTAGTTCCCCCAAATCTTTAATTTAGAGGACAGGGATCAATGACAAAAAAGCCAGAACTGGAACCATTCACTTTTACAGATCAAAAGTCTCTTAGAGGTTACCTTTACAAGTCTTTTAACGAGAAAGGATGACAATAGGTGATGGGTCCAGATCAGAGGTTAACTGTGTTTTCCTTTTCAGTGTGGTACATCTTTCCCCACACCCTCACCCAAGTTATCCAGCACCGAAAGTAAACTTTCTGATGAGTTTCTTTTGCTTTAAGGTAAGTTAATCTTATTTATTTCTGAAAAATTACTGCCTTGGTCCCACCTCCATAAGGAAGGAGTAGGTGATGTCAGTATAAATTAACATTTCAACACATTTTATATAAACCACAAGCTGCTTATTTTCTCAACATATGCTTAACATAAAATTTTGCTTTCCATGCATGCAGTTTTTTTTTTTTTTAATTAAAGAAAGCTTTTCAGTTTGGGAATTCTCATTTGTGAATGATGGGTTTCCCTACCATTACCCTTAATTTGATGATTCTATTATATGAGGTAATTCAAAAATATCTTTGGTTTGAGGTTATAGATTGGGAACCTGATACACACCCTGGATCTTATAAGGACATGAAAAACTTTGGCATGTGAATTAATAATACTAGTGAAATAATAATTCTAGTAAAATAGTAGTGAAATAATAATAATGTGAAATAATAATTCTAGTACTCCAAGTGCTATTTAACAGATGTTTTGCTGTGGGTTCTCCTTTATATCACTGGATTAATTATCTCTTTAAAGAGGCACACAGGAAAAGTCAAAAGGGAGTTAGCATTGGACCAGTCTTCCTGTAAGGTGAATGGCTAAATAACCAAGGATGAGAGAATTTTCTATGAAACAGACCCTTCCAGTAGGAAAGATATTGCAGATTTTATTCTCCCAAATAGTCAGATCCTTCTTCAAGTCTGACCAAAAACACCATTACCTTTAGTCTAATAACAACTAAGAATAAGAAAGGGCTTAGGGTTTTGTAAGATCTAAGTGAAACTTGAAATGAGTAATTTTCCGTTTGGTGGGTTTTGGATTCTGTTTGGTTTTGAAAGTGTATAAAATATACTAAATTAAAATGTGTGTTTCAGAAAATATGGGATCTAATTTTCAAAGCTGCATGTCAGTGCTTCTCCACAGAGCTAGAACGTCCCCATCATTGTGAACGACAGGTGTAACTGAGAAGTAAGAAGTGGAGGTATGTGTTATGGTTATAGCGTTGGATGCTACCAGATTTCCAGGTGTTCCTGGGGAATACTCTAAGTGCCAGGACAACCTAGGACCCTTCAAAACCTCAGTGGTGCCCTTGGGAAACCTAAAGCAGGTTAGAATACCATTCTGAACCTGGGCTGACCCAAGAGGGTCCATCAATCCCTGAAAAACTTTTGGAGTCCTCTTGACCTTCTGAGATGACTCTACAACTCCAGCAAATACGTCTCAGTTCTCATTACAAGGGACAAAAGGGACACTTCTGACACTACTGAAAAATGTGTACATACCAAAGAATAGAACACTTATTACTACAGCAGCATATGAAACATCATAGAACAGTGGATAGTTTAAAGGACACCAGAAGCGGTACCTTTTAGATTCTATATATTATTGTGGCTCCAGATTGGAACAAAGAAATAGTGAGTTCTGAACAGAAGCCCTTGAAAAATAATGTTGATCTGAAGGAGCAAGGGGTAGAAGGCTTATGCTTGCCTGTTAAGTAGCCAAACAAAGAAAAAATAAAAGCACATTAAATTTATATGTGTATGTGTATGTATAATTTTTTAAATTATGTAACTGAACACTTGAGAAAAAAATATACATATGTCCCTGAAAGTATCATGATCCAATCGTGTGGGGTATTTTAATTTTAATGGTTTTCCAAAGCCCCAAACTCTCTATAATGATAAATTTCTCCACCTTCTTTACAATCAATAATTAAGATTGGTTCATTACTTTGGATTCACATCTATTTTGTCCAATACACTTTTATTTCTCTACACCCCTTTACTACCTAACCCCCAAAACAAAATCCGGTTGTATTAAAGTATTTTAACTGCAAACCCACTAGATTCCAAATCTGACAAATATTTCAATTCATGAGACACCTATAGCACATTATCTATATTTGTACACTTTATTTAAAAACAAATAATACACTTAGAGCCACCAAAAAAGGATATCTTAATTAGCTTATCCATACCCTGAATTTACAAAAGAAACTTCTTGCACCACAAAAATTAGCATTTGGATTTACATTAATTGATATTACACCTAAATTTTAAAATACCTGAAGATCAAACAATCTGGCCCAGGGATCACCAGCTGGAGGGGTGAACGGGTGTGGAGAAAAGGAGTTATTGATGAATCTGAACTGATGATGCCCTGAGGTCAGCTCTAGTAAACTGAGTGGAAAAGACATAAAATAACCAGTAGATTACAGGATTTGTAATCCTTCTGGATTACAAAACCAGAAGTGGTTCCTCCTAAAAACAGGTATTAGATCATATAGTTGGGATAGGTATAGGGGATACCTCTTAATCTGGATTGGAAAAAAGCTGTGCGGAGAAGGGGGTTGTATTTGTTTCTCACAAGGGGCAAACTTCAGCCAAACAATGAAAAGAAAGTACGGAGGGTGGTATGTGGTAGACTGAAGGCTTTCTGATTGCTGATAACACCAAATTTAGCAGCTCTCTCCAAGTCAACTAAAATACCATTCTCTAAGACATTTTCAGAGAGGAGCTAACACACAACCAGGGAAAAATCATTCTACGTTAACAAGGCACTCACTGGTTCACAGCCTGTTAAAAACCCAGGCAGACATTAGAGTTAATCTAAATTAAAATGAACTTTCTAATTTGCATCCAAGGGATGACGGGCATGTGGTCCCAGTTAAATCAAATCTAAAGCTTGACTAGCAAAGATCCAGAAAATTCTGACCCTTAAGCACCACTTCAGGAATACTCCTAGAATAAATAAGTGGGATCCAGAGATCTCTGTTTGGCTTTATATTCACTTTTTTTTTGGATTAAAAAAAAAAGATGCAATCTGTTTAATACTCTGTGAACACGGCATCCCTTACAATGACACTGAGATCCAGTTGGATGATGGATATATAGCCAATTAAAAAACTTTCAGTGGCAAAAGTAGAATGATTCAAATCAACTATCAAGGACCTGACCTGTCCTTTGTTTTTTAAACACAGATATGTTAGTTTTCTGGACCTTTTTCGACAATGAACTGAAGGAATTGATAGGTTTCAGAAAAATATACATACAATTTCTGTCAGCTACTACTTTTGTACAACCTGAATCCGTGTTAAACAAAATAATGCAATTACATAAATAACTAAACAACACAGTAACAGAGGCAACTTCTGAGTAAATAAAATTAATGATTAGGTACTTAATAGCCTTGAAATAGCTTTCAAAGAATAAAGTAAGCTGAAGAAAATTATACTTAAGAGCTCTTTTCCCATGTGAATCAATAACAGTTTGGCTCTTGGCTGAAAGCATCACACAGACATATACTAACCAGAGACTATCTCCAACTCACTATCAACATTGATGATAAATTTTAAGCAGTTCTTTCAAAAGAAAATCAAAATTAATTCTAAGCCTTTCAATCTGATTTGTGACATCTTTGTTCAATATAACTTAAATGACAAAGCCTGAGAAAAGCACCAACACAGATTTTTAAATTGCATCCAACCATTATTTTAGATGTCATAAAGATTTGCTTGAGTCAAAATGGCAGCAATGACAAAGAGGTAGATATGAAAGATGCCATTGAAATACTATTCTTAGGTGGAATTTTAACTAGTTTAGGTGTTTAATTTAAAAATGATTTTTACTAGTTGAATATTCATCACATAAGAATCATGACATGCTCTTGTGTAAAGGGGAAATACATGAAGTGCTAAAAAAGTGAGCCTTTAAAAATTACATTTACTTAGCCAACGTTAATGAGATCCCATAATTTTGGTGAATCAATAATTTCTCCTACTACCTGAACTTGCCTTACAATGAAAGAATAGCCATTTTCTTCTCTACTGAAATTTCTAGGAATTCACATTCAAAATTCTTGGAAGGTACTTATGGTGCTCAGAAGAGCACGAAGACAGCGCAGGAAACGTCCCCTGATGTCCTAGAAGTTGAACAGATACATTAAAAAGACATTGATGGTCACAAATCAGGACCTTCACAGATTGGCAAACACTCCACACACATACACATACACACACACACACACACACTCTCCCCCTCTCTCACACCCCTTCCCCCACAAAGAAACTCAATCCTCATCCTCACTGTAAGGCTGCATTTGTATTTTTTTTTTTAAAGGCACCTCTCTTTCTCTAGCTATTGCCTTCTTGATGATATCTGTTTTGTCAAAAATCCTGAATGTTCAATGGAAATAGTTCAGTACTGAGAATGGAATACTTTTCAATTCACATTTGAATAGCCAGGTTTTCTTACATTCAGATTTTAATAAACTAGAATGACAGTCTTTAAAACAAGCATGCTAGCCTATAATGAATATAGTATATACAGTAATTTAAACATTTAGAACTATATATTATACTGCAAAAGCAAACAGCACAACACTCATCATACTCGTCATTACCTGCTGTGTACACTACCTCCAAAAATGAACATACGAAACAGTAAAATGCACCTATGGTTTTTTATATATATATATATATATATATAGTCTATATATATTATATATATTCCTACAATATATATAATATATATTTATAAAATATACATACATTTTAGACATTTTCAAATAAATCTTCATCATTATCTCCAAAAGAAATTTATAGCAAGAATACTGAAGGAATGAAAGTCAGATAAACAAAAAATTTCTCACAAAGTTCGTTATCAGTGATGCAGCTCAATTTCCCCCCTTTTAGTCATAACTAAAATGGTTATAAAAGCTAAATACTTTGCATAACTAATTATATGTTTAATGGCAAAAATTGCTAAACTTGTTCAATAGAAAAATACTGAAGGTCATTATATCACTTATGTTAAATATCTGTCTATGGTTCAAGTAGCAAATGAGCTCCATATGACAGCTGAGTTTTGAGAAGGGTGCTGCAAGCTCCCAGAGATGTATCCATAGCATGTGAAGATAAGGCAGGGACCCACATCTCCTGCTGATTTCCATACTATTGCAATACATTTCATCCAAAATATTTACAAATGAAGCACTATGACAGCATTTCAGTGACTGTTCAAATCTGGAATTTGTTCATTTTGTCAATTTTCATTGAATTTTTGATAAGCTGAGGGAAAAATCAGACACGTATATATGCTTCTATCTGGTTGGAAGACAGCTTTGGCTCATTTCTACACTGAGATCATAACAGTGCTAGTGGAGAAGAATCTGTGTTTCTGGGTACAATCTCCAAGAGCACAGCACTGGCTTTCTAAGGAACTTTCAACAGTTCCATCATTTGCACTACAGTCTACATATCTCATGGTTGCTTTCTACTTACTAACAGAAAAATGCATTTCAACCATGTGGCATAAAACGCAGGTTAAGAGAGTGGCTTGGTTTTGAGAATTCCAGTGACAGAAGGAAAGCAGGCACTGCAGACGTTGTAAAGTAATTAAAGCAATAATTGGTAGAACAATAGCCTGTAGTCATCCATCACAAATATGCCAATTAAGAGCACCTGACTGGAATTTTCCAGTATCCTTCTACAAATGTTAGGTCAGCAACATCATTTATTTATTTTGTGAACAATCAAAGGAGGAATTCGCCAAACACAATGTGGAATTCTATACCTGCATGGGAATACAGACATTTAACTGGTAGCTCATATCCAGGTCAAATCATTTGAATACACAAAGGAGTCCCTTGAGCCCACTGTGAACCAAAGCACAGATGAAATGACAAGGTAGCTGTGTCAAAATATTAAAGCATATTTGTATATCAATTAGGCAAATTTAACACAGGTCTTTAAAGAAAACTTGCCTGTATACTACAGAATTCCAGAGGCAGATAAGCAGAAATTTTAAAGAAAAACTGTTGATTAATATTGACACTATCATGATAATACTTCTTCAGGGAGTAGATGTACACATTATCAGGAGTGCCATTGTTATGCTAATGGAATACATGGGCATAGGAATGTAGGAATTATATTAAAAGGTTAAAATATTTATGGATATGGACTTTAATTTTAAAGTCTGAGAGCCTATTAAAAATACATTTTGCTGAAAATTTGGGTATTAGTAACTTATTTCTAATTTCCAGATTGGTCTCTGACATTTTGGGCAAATAAGGAAGAGTGTGAGGAGAGGTGAGACAGTTGTAGGGATGAGGTGGATATACTGGGTCCAGACAGTGGGGTCACGGAAATCCCAAGAGTTGACCATATGTAGGTCATAGGTAAGGTGCGCTCAAGGAACCCTGGTCCTTCAAGAACAGTTTTCCCCAGAAACAGTATTGATTCACTGCCTATTAAAACATGCTGTGTATTCCAATTAGACACTGGACGTGGGGCAGGGAGACAGAAAGAAAGAGAGAACCCTTTAGCCAATATTATACACCAAACTATTCCATCCAGATTTCCAAGAGGTTCTTCTTCTTGGAGGTATTAATAAGGGAATTCCTGGGGCACAAAACATTTGCTTTATTTAGTACTTCTGCAAAAGCAGCTGCCTGAGGTTAACCATATCCTTTGGACTATTCAAACATAATAATTATGAACTATTTTTGGTAGGTGTCAGATAATTTGAATATAAGAGACAAAGAAGAAAGAGTAGAGATCATCTGAAGCATGGTTATGTGGGTTTTGATAAATAAGTACTTGCAAATAACTTCCAGCTTTTCAACCACTGAAAAGTAAGATTTCATTGATAGGAAATAATCACTCTGGTACTATAAACATCACACGAATAAAATGAATTTTAAAATTAACAAAAATTATTATAAAGATATGACCTGCTTGCCATTAAAAATAAACAGAATCTTAAACCTGAATAAGTTAAATCCTTTAGTAAAAGCAGACTCTATCAACTATTCTTTATAATGGTGAGTGTTTCTGACAGCTAAACTTTAGAATGGTACCAAATCTATTTTCCAAAATGTAATACAATATAGAAATCTGCTTAAAAACTAAATATTTGTTTAGCATTTCTGAATAATAATATATTTAACATGTTATTGCATTTCTTTTTTTCCCTCTAATAGGTAAAATGTTTTGCCAGGTGCTTTATGAGAACAGTTGAAAGGAGAGCTAAATTAAAAACTCATTTTAACACTGCCTGGTCATTATGCACATAGGGGTTAGTACAGCAGATATGATAAAGATTACTGTTTTGACTACCTAATATGTTTAACAAGATTTCTCAGGGGAGAACTAGGTCTAAATTTCCATTCTTCCTCTACTCATTCCCAGCCATCAACCTTTTTAATTATCCCTTATAATGTGCCCTATTTACTCAATAGGGGCAAGCTAAACCTATGTTCTTCGCTCAGGCCTGCCTAGCGAATTAGAACAACCTCAGAAATAAAAGCTTCTATTTTGGGAAAAATTTAAAGTTTTCAGGCTCACAGATTCAGCTGAGCTTGCAGCAACCTGAACAAACCTTAGTTTTAGAAAACGAATTGCAAAACTATACTTTAACAAATGTTCTCTGTGCTCCTTCAGCAGAACAAAAGGGCTGGATGGGTTGACTCTTGCCCCGGTCTTCTGTATCTCTTTTGTGCAGTTGATTATTTATAAAGAGCTAGAAGGTGAAGATGATGCATTGTGTCATACAAAGACTTTAGCCAGTGCATCAGCCCCAGCACTGGCTATATAGCATTTGGATGGGTGGAAAGCTACATCATGAATTGATTCTTCAAACTTTTTCCGATGAGCTGTGAACTCTTGGATACACGTCTTACTTTCTAGGTTCCATAAACGTATTGAACAGTCATGACCTATATCAAAACAAAAGAAATTAAGAGAAAAATTACATTAAATATAAAAATGGTAAGAATAAATAAATAATCCATAGTTGTACTTACTGCCAGACATTAAGTACAGGCCATTTGGATCAACTGCTAAACTTGTAACAGCTTCTAGGTGGGCAACCATCGAGTGGATCAGTTTGCCTTCGGAAAAAGAGATTGTTACTCTTTAGTAATAGTTTACCTTATCCTGAATACAAGCCAGCTACCTCACTGTACTGGCTTTGCCAGTCACCCCTTTGTGTAGTCTCTATATCAATATTTTGTCTTTCACAATATGGAAGTCATTAATTTGTACACAAATATTCCTTTAAGCCATGTTCATTAACTAAAACTCAGACATTATTCATCACTGACTTTGCATCCTTTAGGTACAGGCAAATTATCTGTGTTGTGGAAGCAGAAAAAATACTGAGATAAAGACAAAGTAACAGAGAGAAAACCTGGCCACAATTTTGGTGGAAACAGTATATAGAAAGAGATTTAAAATGTTAAATTATTCATCACTTGTAGCTAAGCAAACTTAGCAAAAGTCAACACATTTACAAAGCCAGTAGCAGATACTCAGGTAAATATGGCTGCTAATACAGTGAGTTGTTCTCCCAACCAGCTCTTCATGCATTTCCTTTAGACTAGTGAAATATAAGCTAATAAAAATTGGGAAAGCCTCCATACCTCAGTGCAAATCAGTCAGGACCAAAAAATCAGTATTATAATACAGAAAAAAATTAGTCCATGGAAAAACAAATAAAATAAATCAAATGACTCAGGGGTTTGCCATCTGCAACACTAAGGCTCTTCAAAAATCAAACAATTTTAAACAAAATATAATGATCATATGCCTCTACTTCCAGCAAGTTTCTACTTTTCCACAATATATTCAAAACAAGAGATCATTTTATTGGTATCTGAATGAATTTTTCATTGTGTTCCTAGTAATAACCTTGGCTCTAGGGCCAAAATATAACACCTATTTACTATTAAATAAACCAAGATGATTCTATATGCTATCGTGAAGACTAGTTCTTAGCAGATTTAGATGGAGTAAAAAGAAACTGATGTGGGAGAGGATTTGTGTTTCAGTGCCTATTCGCTGACTATAAAGCCACTGACAGACACCAAAATTACAGCTGGGATTTTTTTTTTTTTTTTTTTTTTTGCTTTAACAATAATCAATTTAAATAAATTCTTACCTGTGTTGTTATCATAGAATTTGATGTGCCTGTCTTCATGAGCAGTGATGCTGATGGGAAGAGTGGGATGACTGATGACTCTATTTATTTGGCAGGAAGAGTTGGCTGCTAAAAAGAAAAAATTAAAGAGCAATACAAATATGTCAAAGCTACTATTTCTTCACACGAAAGAGAACTGAATATTCACCTAAGAGACTGGAAAAGTAAATGATATGACTTTAACTTGTCTTTAGTTCATTTATTCTGCGATTGTGTTCATAATTGCGATGTTAGGAAATGAGAATCACCTGAGCAACACTCTACTGACAAATCTACAAGTACCTGGGAATTAGAATTTCCTTTCCCACCACCTGCTATCAATGGATGCCACCTAGAGCTTAGCCCAGAGCCACTGACATTTCTCATTCTATAGTGTTCTATGATACTTCTGCTACTTTAATAAAATTCCATCATTACTTCATGTAGATAATAACCAAATTTAAATCTCAGCTCATTCTAGATACAGAGCTCTCTATCACATGGTTATCATCTAAAGATAAACATGACAAAGAGAATTTTTAACTCTTTAATCTTCTCTTTCTCATAATAGAAATGGTCATTTGACAGTCTACCATGTTTGGAATCTGAAAATAACATCCTAATAGTATTTTTTGCACACTATTTAATAGTGTTCAAAGAGATCTTAATTATACACACAATGAGACAGGCAGGCCACATGTCATTAGGTTCATAACACAGTGAATGAACCAAGGTCCAGAAAACATCTGTGACCTCCCCAAAATCATGGTAACAAAGCTAGTACCTATTCTAATTTCTACCACTATCCCAACTAGATGACTCATGCAAATCAGGCAACTGCCAAAATTGCTACCTAAACTATCACAAGTTCCTCCTGACAGCCTTTTATGAAATGGAAATCAATTATTAAGAACTTAAGTTTAATTAGTGATTTTTGTTACAATACTTTTTACAAGAAAAAAAGGGAAAATCTACACAAAGGTAACACTAATTTAAGATACGTCAAAGTTAAAAAATAATTATTATATCATGGTCTTGGGAGAAGAAGGGATGTACTTATAAAGTACATTATTGGGACAACTGGTAAATTTGAGTGTAAACAATAACAGCATGTGTCAATGTCAAATTTCCTGATTTTGATAATGTAATGTGCTGTCAGAGAATGTCCTTACTTTTAGGATATTACATGCTAAAGGATCTAGGGGTATAGGTATATAACGTCTCTTAAATGGCTCAGAATTTTAAATTATACACATACACAGAGAATGATAAAGTAAATGTGACAAATATGGCAAAATGTTAAAAATTGGTGAATCTGGGTGAAGGTTAACCAAGAATTCTTGTACTGTTTTTGAAACTTTAAATTTAAAATTATTTCCAAAATAAAGAGTTCCTAAAATTTTTTAAATCTTAGAATAGGTATCATGAAGTTACACTCATAATAGAAAATATAGTGATGCATAGCTAAAAATAGCTCCAATATTAGTCTACTCTATTGGATTTTCATGTGGTACCTAGAAATATGACATCTTAAAAGCTGAAAGTAGTCTTTTTCCAATGCTAATGGCAGGTGGCCACCCAGCCTGTTATCTAAGTGCACAACAAAAAGTCACTTGACCATGTGGAGTAAGCTCTGGGTCAGTTATATTCATTTTAAATGGTCCTAAACAAAGAGTTTAGATTAAAAATTCAGGGCTTCCCTGGTGGCGCAGTGGTTGAGAATCCGCCTGCCGATGCAGGAGACACGGGTTCGTGCCCTGGTCCGGGAAGATCCCACATGCCGCGGAGCAACTAAGCCCGTGAGCCATGGCCGCTGAGCCTGTGCGTCCGGAGCCTGTGCTCCGCAACGGGAGAGGCCACAACAGTGAGAGGCCCGCATACCGCAAAAAAAAAATAAAATAAAATAAAAATAAAAATTCAGCCTATGGATATTTTTTTCTCCAGAGATAACACACCACTGACCAATATCTGCTGTAAGTTCTTGCAGGAGAATAACAACAAAATACAAATACTTTAAGTAAAGTATCCAATATATTTTGGGAGAGAAGTTTCTGAGAATAGCTTCAATTACTTTGAGATCTAGAAAAGAAGCATGATAGAAATCAAGCAAAAGAAAGTTCTTATTTAGTAATACTTTTTAAGGAAATTTCTCCAGGTGATGGTAAATCAGACAAGTAAAAGTAAGCAAAATACAAAGAACACTAGAAATAAACTGAAGGCCTACTAGCCATCATTCTAACAATGAACCTAAAAGAATCCTCCAAATATTTATATTCAGCTTATGACCTAAAAATAGTTTACCTTTCCAGTGGGTTCACAAGTACCCAATTACTTGCTTCAACTACCTTTGACTTAATCATAGTCAAATCACCACTGCCATCAATAAGAAAGGTAATTTATTCTGATTCTAATAACAAACATCTTTCATCCTTTTAAACTATATGAAATTCACTTTTCCCTTAAAACATGTTTGGTCTGAACTTTAATTTTAAAAAACACCTGCTAGGGCTTCCCTGGTGGCGCAGTGGTTGAGAGTCTGCCTGCCAATGCAGGGGACACGGGTTCGAGCCCTGGTCTGGGAAGATCCCACATGCCGCGGAGCAACTAGGCCCGTAAGCCACAACTACTGAGCCTGCGTGTCTGAAGCTTGTGCTCGGCAACAAGAGAGACCGCGACAGTGAGAAACCCGCGCACCGCGATGAAGAGTGGCCCCCGCTCACCGCAACTAGAGAAAGCCCACACACAGAAAAGAAGACCCAGCACAGCCATAAATAAATAAATAAATAATTTTTTTTAAAAAAATCATGTATCTATTAAAAAAATAAACAAGGGGCTTCCCTGGTGGCGTAGTGGTTGAGAGTCTGCCTGCCGATGCAGGGGACACAGGTCTGTGCCCCAGTCCGGGAAGATCCCACATGCCGCAGAGCGGCTGGGCCCGTGAGCCATGGACACTGAGCCTGTGCATCCGGAGCCTGTGCTCCGCAACGGGAGAGGCCCGCATACCACAAAAATAAATAAATAAATAAATAAACAAAACACATGCTAAATTCCAGAATATAATAACATAGTCAAATATAAACAGCTAAGGGAGTCACAGTAGAAAGAAATAAATTTGCTTTATATAACTCTAACGTAATCAAACTGATAACTTAGGAAATGTCAGGACATATTATTATAACTCGAAATAGTTATCACTTATTCCAACAATGCTGCCTTTGCTCAAAACATTCTCAGCAGTCTTCTTCAGAAAACGCTTCTAGTATCAGGCAAAAAGTCATATGACTTTACAGTTATACACTGTGAGGGAGAAATGGAATTGCCTAGTTTAGCTTATTCATCTCGCTCACTGACTTGAGACCTTATTAATTTGTAGCAGTCATTAAAATCAACATTTATGCTGAGGACGTTCAAAGAATTGACCATAATCTCTGAAGGTAATTTGAAAAATGTTCACATCCTTCTTAATTTCATATTGGCTTTTTATTTTATTACAGTAGCTTTAGGTCATATATCTAAGCATGATTTTAAATTTACTAAGAGAGGGCGAAGTCAAGACGGCGTACTAGGAGGACGCGGAATTTGCATCTCCTCACAACTAGGGCACTTACCAGGCACTGGTGACGGACCATGGACACCTAAGGGGATGGGAGGAACCCCCAGCAACCGGGTAGGATGTGGGGCATGGGGGAAGTGAAGGGGGAGGAGAAGTGGAGGCGGGACGGGGCTGGCGCCCCTGAGGGATGGATGGGGGAGGGGAAGGTATCCTATGCCAAAGGGAGAAATTGGGGAACCATTGGGAGGGCAGAGGATCTATACAGATTGCCAACAAACACATGAAAAGATGTTCAACATCACTAATCATTAGAGAAATGCAAATCAAAACTACAATGAGGTATCACCTCACAGTCAGAACGGCCATCATCAAAAAATCTACAGACAATAAATGCTAGAGAGGGTGTGGAGAAAAGGGAACCCTCTTGCACTGTTGGCGGGAATGTAAATCGATACAGCCACTATGGAGAACAGTATGGAGGTTCCTTAAAAAACTAAAAATAGAACTACCGGGCTTCCCTGGTGGCGCAGTGGTTGAGAATCCGCCTGCCGATGCAGGGGACACGGGTTCGTGCCCTGGTCCGGGAAGATCCCACATGCCGCGGAGTGGCTGGGCCCGTGAGCCGTGGCCGCTGAGCCTGTGCGTCCAGAGCCTGTGCTCCACAACAGGAAAGGCCACAACAGTGAGAGGCCCACATACCACAAAAAAAAAAAAAAAAATAGAACTACCATATGACCCAGCAATCCCACTACTGGCATATACCCTGAGAAAACCATAATTCAAAAAGTGTCAGGTACCACAATGTTCATTGCAGCACTATTTACAATAGCCAGGACATGGAAGCAACCTAAGTGTCCATCAACAGGTGAATGGAAAAAGAAGATGTGGCCCATATACACAATGGAATATTACTCAGCCATAAAAAGAAACGAAATTGAGTTATTTGTAGTGAGGTGGATGGACCTAGAGTCTGTCATACAGAGTGAAGTAAGTCAGAAAGAGAAAAACAAATACTGTATGCTAACACATATATATGGATTCTTAAAAAAAAAAACTGGTCATGAAGAACCTAGGGGCAGGACAGGAATAAAGACGCAGACCTACTAGAGAATGGACTTGAGGACACGGGGAGGGGGAAGGATAAGCTGGGACAAAGTGAGAGAGTGGCATGGACATATATACACTACCAAACATAAAATAGATAGCTAGTGGGAAGCAGCCGCATAGCACAGGGAGATCAGCTCAGTGCTTTGTGACCACCTAGACGGGTGGGATAAGGAGGGTGGGAGGGAGGGAGATGCAAGAGGGAGGAGATATGGGGATATATGTATATGTATAGCTGATTCACTTTCTTATAAAGCAGAAACTAACACACCATTGAAGCAATTATACTCCAATAAAGATGTTAAAAACAAAGAAGATTCTGTAGAAATATATTTAATTGCATGGAAAGGTATTCTTACTGTACTAAATGAATAAAAAAAATCTACAAACAATAAATGCTGGAGAGGGTGTGGAGAAAAGGGAACCCTCTTGCACTGTTGGTGGGAATGTAAATTGATACAGCCACTATGGAGAACAGTATGGAGGTTCCTCAAAAAACTAAAAATAGAACTACCATATGACCCAGCAATCCCACTACTGGGCATATGCCCTGAGAAAACCATAATTCAAAGAGTCATGTACCACAATGTTCATTGCAGCTCTATTTACAATAGCCAGGACACAGAAGCACCAATGGTAAAAAAGATATAGTACATATATACAGTGGAATATTAGCCATAAAAAGAAAAGAAATTGAATTATTTGTAGGGAGGTGGATGGACCTAGAGTCTGTCATACAGAGTGAAGTCGGAAAGAGAAAAACAAATACAGTATGCTAACACATATATATGGCATCTAAAAACAAAAATGGTTTTGAAGAACTTAGGGGCAGGACAGGAATAAAAGACGCAGATGTAGAGAATGGACTTGAGCACACAGGGAGGGGGAAGGGTAAGCTGGGACGAAGTGAGAGAGTAGCAATGACATATGCACACTACCAAATGTAAAATAGATAGCTAGTGGGAAGCAGCCGCATAGCACAGGGAGACCAGATCAGTGCTTTGTGACCACCTGGGGTGGGGATAGGGAGGGTGGGAGGGAGACACAAAAGGGAGGGGATAAGGGGAGGTATGTATACATATAGCTGATTAACTTTTTGATACAGCAGAATCTAACACACCATTGTAAAGCAATTATACTCTAATAAAGATGTTAAAAAAATTAAAAAATACAAAATACAAAAAAGAAGTTCATAGTCGCTGGAAAAAAAAAACTTTATACAGATAATATTTCTCTGGGCTCAGCCCATAATACTGCATTTCCTGTTGCCATGACATCAGTGGTCACTATTATAATCCCCAGGATTCTGTGAAGTCGAGAGAGAGAGAGAGAGAGAGAGAGAGAGAGAGAGAGAGAGAGAGAGAGAGAGAGAGAGACAGAGAGACAGAGAGAGACAGAGAGAGACAGAGAGAGACAGAGAGAGACAGAGAGACAGAGAGAGACAGAGAGAAAGCCAGAGAGGACAGTAGTTTTTCTTTCTTATTTCCCTTCTTTTTCCAATTCTTTCCTTCTTTTATCTCAAAGAAACACCAAAACAAAAGTGCAAGCCAAACAGGCAAGGGAGGCAGGGGAATTTTTTGCCTTTTCTCAATATGTTGCCTCCTAAGGATGCACCAGGCTCCTTGAAGATGTGCCCTGAGCCAAGTTATCTGGACCGGACACTCTTGGTTGTCTAAGCAGAGCATCTGCTTCCCTGTTTCCTCCTTCATAACACAACCCCAACTTGATAAATGGAATAAATGTAGCCAGAGGGCTCAAAGGAAGCTGGTCCATCCCAGGAAAAACTTTAATCGTATGTTTTTCAGGGTGAGGTCACCTCTCTTGTTGGAAATGAACAAGGGAGCAGGTTGTTCCAGGTATTCTGGCAGCCATGTTGTGACCACGGGGCAAGTTAGTCTGAGGAAAAAGCCAGCACACAAAGGAGGAAGGCAGCCAGATGAATCAGAGAAATGGAGCTGGAGCTCTGATTGTCTTGTGTCTAGAGGTCGGTGCTTTGCGATGACCTAAAGGGGTGGGATAGGGAGGATGGGAGGGAGGCTCAAGGAGGGGATATGAGGACACGTGTATGCATATGGCTGATTCACTTTGTTGTGCAACAGAAACTAACACGGCATTGTGAAGCAATTATACTCCAATAAAGATCTATTAAAAAAAAGTATTTAGACATTAAAAAAATTAAAAATAAAAAAATAAAAATAAAATAAGCTACAAGGATATATTGTACAACATGAGGAATACAGCCAATATTTTATAATAACTAAAAATGGAGTATAACCTTTAAAAATTGTGAATGACAATACTGTACACCTACAACATATAATATTGTACAGCAACTATTCTTTAAAAAAGTAAAATTATGAGAAATGAAAAACAGATTTATTTTATACAGGCCTATCTCATTTTATTGTGCTTTGCAGATATTGTGTTGTTTTACAAATTGAATGTCTGTGGCAACCCTGTATTTAGCAAGTCTATTGGTTTCATTTTTTCAACAGAATTTGTTCACTTCATGTCTATGTCACAGTTTGGTAATTCTCACAATATTTCAAACTTTTTTGTTATTAATATTTGTTATGGTGATCTGTGGTCTCTGATCTTTGATATTACTAATGTATTTGTTTTGGGGTGCCATGAACTGCACCCATATAAGACGGTGAACTTGATAAATGTTGTGTGTGTTCTGACTGCTCCACCGACCAGCTGTAACCCCATCTCTCTCCTTCTCCTTGGGCTTTCCTAGTCTCTGAGGCACAACAATAT
Source organism: Kogia breviceps (assembly GCF_026419965.1). NCBI lineage: Eukaryota > Metazoa > Chordata > Mammalia > Artiodactyla > Physeteridae > Kogia > Kogia breviceps. The sequence continues at coordinate 74,304,182 of NC_081320.1, read as the reverse complement.
TGAAATTAGGCCAATCAGTAACCCTACAATGACCAAGTGCACAAATGAAAGGAAGAGTTGCACACTTCTCACTTTAAATTAAAAGCCAGGAATGCTTGAGCTCAGCGAGGAAAGCATGTGGAAAGGATAAGCCAAAAGCTAGGCCTCTTGCTCCAGTTAGCCAAAAGTTGTTAATGCAAAGGAAAAGTTCTTGAAGGAAATTGAAAGTGCTATTCCAGTGAACACATGAATGATAAGAAAGCAAAACAGTATGGAGAAAAGTCATAGTGGGCTGGAAAGAAGATCAAACCAGCCACAACATTCCCTTAAGCCAAAGCCTAATCCAGAGCAAGGTCCTAACTCTCTTCAATTCTATGAAGGCTGAGAGAGGTTAGGAAGCTGCAGAAGAAAAGTCTGAAGCTAGCAGAGGCTGGTTCATGAGATTTAAGGAAAGAAGCACTGTCTCTGTAACATCAAAGTGCAAAGTGAAGCAGCAAGTGTTGATTTAGAAGCTGCAGCAAGTTACTTAGAAGATCTAGCTAAGATAATGAATAAAGGTGGCTACACTAAACAACAGATTTTCAATGTAGATGAAACAGCCTCCTATTGGAAGAAGATGCCACCTAGGACTTTCATAGCTAGAGGGAAGTCATGTCTGGCTGACTCTCTTGTTAGGTGCTAGTGCAGCTGGTGACTCAAAGGTGAAGCCAATGTTCACTTACCATTCTGAAGATCCTATGGCCCTTAAGAATTAAATCTACTAAATTAAATCTACTAAATCTACTAAATCTACTCTGCCTGTGCTTTATAAAGGGAAAAACAAAGCCTGGATGACAGCATATCTGTTTACTACATGGTTTACTGAATATTATAAGCCCACTCTTGAGACCTACTGCTCAGAAAAAAAGATTCGTTTCAAAAATATTACTGTTCACTGACAATGTACCTGTCACCCAAGAGCTCTAATGAAGATGTACAATGAGATTCATGTTTTTTTCATGCCTGTTAACACCACCTCCATTCCACAGCCCATGGATCAAGGAGTAATTTCTACTTTCAAGTCTTATTATTTCAGTACATTTCGTAAGGCTACAGCTGCCATAGCTAGTGATTTCTCTGATGGATCTGGGCAAAGCTAATTGAAAACCTTCTGGGAAGGATTTACCATTCCAGATGCCATTAAGAACATTTGTGATTCATGGGAAGGAGTCAAAATGTCAACATGAACAGGAGTTTGGAATAGGTTGGTTCCAACCCTCATGGATGACTTTGAGGGGTTCAAGACTTCAGTGAAGGAAGTAACTTCAGGTGTGATGGAAATAGCATGAGAACTAGAATTAGAAGTGGAGCCTGAAGATGTGACTGAATTGCTGCAGTCTCATGATAAAACTTGAATGGATGAGGAGTTGCTTCTTATGAATGAGCAAAGAAAGTGGTTTCTTGAGATAGTATCTACTCCTGGTGAGGCTGCTGTGAAGATTGTTGAAATGACAACAAAGGATTACATAATTACAAAAATCCTGTTGATCAAACAGTAGCAGGGTTTGAGAGGATCGATTCCCATTTCAAGAGAAGTTCTGCTGTGGGTAGAATGCTATCAAACATCAACGCACGCTACAGAGAAGTTGTTTGTGAGAGGAAGAGTCAGTTGATGCGGCACACTTCACCGTTGTCTTATTTTAAGAAATTGCCACGGTCACCCCGCCTTCAGCAGCCACCCGCCGGTCAGTCAGAGGCCACCAACATCACGGCGAGACCCTCCCCCAGCAAAAAGATGATGACTCACTGAAGGCTCAGATGGTGGTTAGCATTTTTCAGCAATAAAGAACTTTTAAATTAAGATATGTACACACTTAACAGTCTGTAGTATAGTGTAAACATAACTCTTATATGCACTGGGAAAGCAAGAACTTCATGTGACTCACTCTGTTGCAATATTTGCTTTATTTCGAAGGTCTGAAACTGAACCCGCAAGAACTCCAAGATATGTCTGTATTCAGAATAAATATTATTGTCTTCAAGTAGAATTGAAAACTAAACATCTGGTATAAAATTAAACTTGACTTCTCTTTAGAATAGCTCAAATGCTACTTCAAACAATATAGTTACACATGTGAATAAACTTAACCTAAAGACTTAAAATCAACTGTAAATCATTATATCCCATGATTTTGAGGCAGAACACTTTATAATGACAAGTGTTTTTCATAGTTGACTCTAGTAGTTATAATTCTGATAACGTTTAAAAAATTGATCCAAACACAGACTACTTAAAATTGGTATACATACTTGAATCTAGTTTGGATTCTAAAGTGAGGATGCGTTGTTGTGTTTCCATGTTAAAGATGCTTGTGTATCCTTTGCTGAATGATGCTACCATATGGCTCGGGTCACTGCTCACTAGATCCACAGAGGCAGGGATTCCCAATTCTAAGAGTCAGAACATATTCGAAGAGAATGGCAGTTAAGAGGGTCTACTTCACAATGTGCTTAGAATACAGCAAAACAAACGGTGGTATAAGAAGTAAATAAGGCTCAACATTAGAATAAGAATTAGCTCACAGTCATTCAGTGCAGATTGTTTCTTTTTCATTACTTTTAGTCCTAGTCTATTTTATCATCCTTACTTGTTTACCACATCTTCTACCAGTCACTCACAGCTACTGTATTCATTGGATCCAAGCCTTTATTTAGAAATAAATGGAAAACATACAGACTACAAGTTTTTCTGCTTCCACCTCAAATCAACCTGGGGTTTAGAGGGGCATCACAGGTATTCTTCATTTTAAAATCCCATCTCTTAATAGGAATTCTAACTCTCTAAAAGTATGGAATTTAAGAAGTAAAAACTCAAATCGTTATTTATTGGTAGAGTTATGCAAATATCAAACACAGGCAACTCATCAAAACCTAGGCACAAGTTATGGCAGCTCAAGAATAAAGAAGGTATTTTTATTTATCATCTAGAATAGGGTAAAACTTGGAACTTATTTATAAACATAAAAAAATATAATGCTATGTATATGTGAATATAATCTTATTTTTTAAATCTGGTTCAAAATCTAAGTACTCTAACAGTTCAAAAATGTGTATCTTCCAGAAGAAGGTACATTAATGGTCAATGAGCACACAAAAAAAGTGCTCAGAATAATTAGCCACCAAGGAAATACAAATTAAAATCACAATGAAATACTGCTACACATCTACCAAAATGGCTAAAATTAAATACACCCTCAACACCAAATGTTTGTAATTAAGGATGTAGAGCAACTGGAATTCTTACACATTGCAGTCAGCGGTGTAACATGGAACAACTACTTTCAAAGAGTTTGACAATTTCACATAAAGTTAAACACGAAATTCTAATTCTAAAGCCCAGATATTCTATTTCCAGGTCTTTACCTGCCTGTGATTAAAAAAAAAAAAAAAAAAGTTCACAGCAGCTTTGTTCATAATAGGAAAAAATGGAAACAACCCAAATGTTCATGAAGAGGTAAATGATAAACACAGTGGTTTAAGGAAATACTTACTACTAAACAATAAAAATAAATTATTAACACTTATTACCACATGGATGAATCACAAGAACACTACAGTGAGAGTAAAAGGTCAGATACAAAAAGAGTGCACATTGTATGATTTCATTTCTGTGAAGTTTTAGAATAGACAAAACTAATTTATAATGAAAGAAATCGCAACAGTTGTACCACTGGTTAGGAATGGGGAAGGGGGATGACTGGGAAGAACACAAAGAAACTTCAGGGCAGTGAAGGAAATGTTCTATCTTGAGAGGTGCAAGAGTTTTATGTATTTGTCAAACTCATGAAAATGTACCCTTAATATCTGTCTTTACTGTATAGAAATTATATCTCAATTTTTAAAAATTCAAAAAAGGCATGCTATTTCACCAAATAGTATGCTTTTTAAACTTATACATACTGTTGGAAATTCAAGCAAATATATTTTTTACTGCTTAGAAACAACCTTCAAATTAAATTTAAACAGAGTTTGTAGAATCATTTATTTGTTTCTTTTTAGAATAATTTTATAAAACACTCAGTAAAATAAGGGAAAAAAAAGTATGTACCTTGATTATCATTAAATACACTTAGGGCTGGAGCAGCCTCGGTCGTATTCCATAAACGGAGAGTGCCATCTGCTGAACAGGACAACAAACGCTGGTGTGCTGCGCTGTAAGCCAAACCCCAGACTGCATCGGTGTGGCCTAGGAGAGGGCCTCTTAAAACAGAAGGATCTATAAGAACAGCAAGAATGCAGGGAAAAAAGCACAAATCATAAAGGTACTTAGATTTCAAAGGAAAGTAAAATATACAAAACAAAAAGTATAAAATACACCTCCTAGTTTCATTTTTCTTCTGAAATGTGGCAAAAACAGGCTTGGAAACGTGCAAATGTAGGGTTTGAAATGTCTAAATTAAAATTTTAAAGTACATATATTTCTCCTTAAAAAATTTACATATTCCCTTCTCCCTCCCTTTTTTCTTTCCATTTGTCTTGATTTTTTTTAAAAAGCATGTTAACATAAACCATTTGAACTTGATCTACTTTCAGAGAAACCACAACTCACATTCCCCGAGGAAGTGAACAGAGACCCTTTCCCTCCTCTGATGTCCTTCAGCACTTTGGATACACTCTTTAGGCCATTTGTGCTATGAATGGCAGTCATTCTTGGGAGCAACAGGCCTCTGTCATCCTTAATGGACGTGAACTGAGACCTACAGGAATCCCCAAATGCTCAAACAGCAAGATGTGACACATGAATGATGTGCATGTGGGGGAGGGGCAAGGAGAAGGCGGGGGAGGGGGTTTGCTCAGCACTGTTTCCTGATGAAAGCCAACTTGGAAATTTTACTTGTTAACCCTCACAATGCATCTATGAAGTGGTACTTTCAAGATGGCTCACAGATGTTAGATTTAAAATGTCAGTGGCGTTATCTGTCCTATATCCTCTCTTAGTCATACCATAAAATAGTTATTGAAGATACACCATGTATTAGGCACTAGGCTAGATGCAGGGGCCATGCAGATGATGAAGACACAGTACCATCCTTGTCTTCAAAAGACAATGTGGTAAGTACAATAATAGTGACAGATACCAGTTACCATGGAGAGTGACTAGGATGAATGAAAGCCTGTTGGAGAGAGTGACACCTAGAGTACAGATGTTGGCCAGTCAAAGGACAGAGGGAAGGCATTCCTGGCAAAGGAGGCAGCTCCTACAAAATCACAGAAGGAAAAATAGCATGCTATGTGAGGAAATTTATAAGAAAGTCAGTATTCCTGGACTGCGAAATTTGAGGCAAGAAGTGGAAGAGATGAGAGTGGCTAGTTTATGGTGGGATTTCTATGATGTATTAAAGAAATTATCCTGAAAGCAATAGGGAACCACTGAAGGGTTTCCCAGGAGAAGCAGGGTGAAGTAAGTATTTAATAAGGTAACTTTGATTATAGTGTAGAAGACAGATTGGAAAGACTCAAGATGAAGGCAAGGGGACTGTTTCAGAAGACTGGGAGAGTGAAGATGAAGACCCAAACGAGGACAGTGATAAAAGGGGCAGAGCAGGAGTAAATTCAAGAAATATTTAGGGGGAGGTAATTAATAAGGTACAGATAGTAAAACGGTACAAGGAATGAAGGATAACTCTTAGGTTTCTAGTTTGGATAATTTCTGGTAGTGCCACCAACTGATAAAGAATACATGGAAAGGGAATTCCCTGGCAGTCCAGTGGTTAGGACTCGGCGTTCTCACTTCAATCCCTGGTCGGGGAACTAAGATCCCACAAGCCACGTGATGCCACCCCTACCCTCCCAAAATATATATATATGGAAGAAGAAACAGTGCTTGTAGGGATTTATGTACAATGAGACAGCCACTTTGAGATGTTCTGTAGGTAGTCTGAAGCCTAAAGAGTCAATAGCATATAAAACCACAAAGTGGATTCAATCTACCAAAGAAGATGTGTGCAATGCAAAGAATGAGTTAGGGTCTGGTCTTGATAAATGTTAATATTTAAGGTGAGAAAAATAAAAGGAGTTTATGATGGACAGGGAATAGAAACTGTCATAGAGTTAAGTGTCAAAAAAGCCTATAGTGAACAGATTTCAAAAAGGACGGAGTGGTCCACAGCTTCAGATAGCCAGTATATCCAGTAAAATAAGGACCGTAAAATACCCCTTGGATCAGCCAAATTAGGTAGATACTGATATCTTGTTATATTTAAGTGGAACAGCCAGAAGATAGAATGCAGAGGGATCATGCACGGGGAAAGGATATGGAATTAGTAACTAGTAATTGTGTTTCCTAGACAATATCATCAAAGAGACACAGGAATGAAAGAAATGAAGGAAAGAGAGACTAAACAAAAATCAGAGAGGGAAATGGAGTCAGAAAAGGCTTCTCCTTGCCCAGGATGGGAGATTTTACTTACATGCTGAATTTACTTACATGCTGAGGGGATGGAAAGAGAATGAAGAGGGTAAAGCTTCAGATGAGAGCAAGAGAGAGCAAAAGAGAAAGAGTCAGCCAGAAACAGAGAAGAAGAATGATATTAGAGTGAAGTCTCAAAGGAAACCAGAGAATGAGGTCAAGAGCAAAGGGGAAGGGTTGGCTTGGGACAGAATGAGGTCAACCGATATCTGGTACAGGGATAAAGTAAGTAAGAAAAAGCATGAAACAGATAAATCTGTAAGAGAATTGTGGAGGGAGAGGGGGTGTTACCCTTCACAAAATATATGTTAAATGTTTATTAAATAAATGTTAGAAGAAACTTTTAGTTACTGAATTTCTTATCTTTACTTAGGTTTATTAGTAAAATTAATTAAACGATAACAAAAATAAAATATGGTTTTATGACATATTTGACACTTCATACCATTCTAGAATTTAAGGAGAATTTTAAGAGGAAACCAAAATAGTTCCTAAACAGTTTTTGCAAGGGAATTTATGATATTATCTAGTGACAGATTATAATACAGTTTTTTGTTTCATGGTGCTGTTCCCAAATCTAAAGGGCACTTAATTTTTTAAAGCCTTTTAAATATTTCGGTGCCATACACTTTAAAAATCATTAGCCTCTATACCCTCGAATAATTGATTAAGAAGATGATGCTATCATTCATTTTCCTTCAAAGTTATTTGTCAAGAATAGTGACAAAATATGATTACAGATTAGTAATAATGTATCAAGTACTGTACAGATGCCTACAATGAAGAAAACAATTGTCAATCAAGCCAGCATTTCCAATCAGTAAGACTTCTGGGGGTGGGAACTGTTTTCTTGGGAAAAATAAGTTATTTTCTCTTTTCTTTTAGCATTACGTATATCAAATTGATTCCCAAATACAGGAGTCCCTTTTAACAAAATAAATATATGGTTCCCTTTTACCAATTTATTTTCAAAAATATCACATTTTCTCCTTATATATGCTTTGTAAAATGCATAAAAAGAAAATATTTTATTCTTTCATATCTTTGGGGAATCACATACCGTAAGAGTCATAGGGATCGATGTTGGGGTTGGTGGTGTTCCAGCCCTGGATCAGTCCGTCAGTCCCACCACTATAGCACTGCTCACCATTGCTGCTCATTACCACACAAAGCACTGGACCTCTGGGAAGGAAAATCAATTTCTATTCTAAAAAAATCTATCTGATAATAGGACTTGTTAAAAATAAGAATGCTTAATTATTCAAAAGGCTTTCTCTTTTTCTGCTTTGGATAACAAATAAAAAGCTATCAAAGCATTATTCATTTTTCTTCCTCTGCTAAACCAGTGGTTGGTAAACTATGGCCTATGGACCAAATCCAACCAGCGGACTGCTTTCGTACAGTCCTCAAGTATTTATGGTTTTTACATTTTTTAAAGGGTTGTAATACAAAACCACGCTAAAAACAAGAATGTACAACATTAAATATGCAGCCAGCAAAGCCTAAAAACATTTACTAACTGGCCCTTTATTTATAAAAAGTATGCCAACCTCTGTGCTAAATCAAGTGAACAGGTATATTCCTTAAACTTAAATGGAAACAGGAAAAGCGTGCAACATGTGATCACAATAAAAAAAGTCTCAGATATTTTTAAGGAAAAAAGATCAGGATTTCTCATCGTTAAACGTAATTGCCTCAACTTCATTTTAAGAGAGATATATACATCATCTACACATCATGCAAATAAAATTAATTTCAGCAAGGATCCCTATTTGGTAGTGATAAACTTGTTTCTAGCATTATATTATCTGCCAGTTTCTTTTACATTTACAAAAAACACTACTAAATACAAAAAATACATAATACAAATACATACATGAAAGAAAAGAAAATATGCTAATTAGGCTGATTTACAATGATGTTGATTTAACACAAAGAAAAAGCACATACTTACTTATGAGCTCTGAATGTATAGATAGGCTCCACATCAAGAGAAGTGCTCCTAAATCAGAGAGAGGAGGACTTTTACCACTCTAAGTTTTCAGCAGTAAATAGTATGACAATGTATGTCATAGAATTGCCCCTAGAAATCCCAACACTATGATAATATACCATCCTCAACCCCAGGACACAAGAAAGCTTACTTAACACGGATCACATATATTTGTAACTTCAAGAAACAAAATTCTTGTTTAGTAACAATACCTTGTTACAGCGCTTTTAGCATTGTCCTAATCTATTTGACTAAAGGAAGAGAGCCTCACTCAGGGGAAAAAACATGGGCTTTGAAGAGATAAATTTCTGGATTCAACTTCCAATTCTGTCACTAACTGGCGAACATTAGGCAAATTATTTAATCTTTTGGAACTCCAGATTCCTCTATGTTTAAAATAAAACAGAAAAATAGGGATAACACCAAATAATCACAGGATTAAATGAGATTCTACATGGTAAAAGAGCCTAGGACACAACCATACACATAGTAGAATTTCAATCAAAAGTACTTTAATTTCCTTGCATTTGCATAAAGGTTAACATGCCTGTCCTTAATACTTGCAGAAACTGTCCGAATCATCAGATTATTCATTACTCAGAACACTGAATATATGGGTACTCTACAGGGCCTAATACTGGCCATGACTGATAATGGAAACTCGATTTAAAATCGGATTGCATTGTAGTTTTTTTTATAGGCATATGATATCTCTCCTCATTACCAAAGTTTTAAGTTCAAAGGTAAACAGGCTACTGTTACTTGCAATGTGAAGATGTTGTTACTAAGCTATCACCAGCAAAAAATTTATTTCAATATTTTTCTAAATTTTAGTCAAGAATATATGATGAGACATTCACACTCTCTGGTCCAATATGATGTCCACTCTGACTAAAGAACTTGAAAGACAAAAGGCACAATTTATAACCAAGAAATACTTCTCTGCTGAAGACACCTAATCTACATGAGGATTCACTTGGTTTTAAGCAAGATCTGGTTGAGCTATCTGATGAATCAAGTATTTTATCTAGTTTATGTATGACTCACAGCAGGAATGTCATTGATCTCTTTTAAATTGGGCAATAGATATTCTCTACCAGTAGTAAAGCTTCCATAATCTCCTCCATTTGATGTTCATTTCTACTCTTTAATAAAAGAGGTGTCCAACACTGTAGAAGGGCCCTTGCTGGCAGATGGGACCATGTGACCCAAGGAAGAAAGGAGAGGAGTTCCAATAAGGACCCCACCAAGTGGGATCAGGACTAGCGTGGTGACTGATAAAAGGGATTTATACCAACTCTTGTCTGTCGATGCTTAGAGAGGAACCAAGAGGCCAAGGCAAGTATTAGAGGTTAAGTGAGAGCAACAACAGTGTCTTTCAGTCTAGACATTTTGGTCAAGGTCAAAAGAAAAGACGAAAGAGAGGTCTCTCACCTCTCCCTGTCCCCCCATCCCCCATCAGCCTTCCCTCCCTCCCACTCCATAAGTCCAAACCTAGTAAACAACAGGACAAGCTTGGGGTGCAGGTGTGATGATTTTAAACATGCACATACCTGTTTACAACACCAGCAGAAACCTTCAGTGCAGATAAAGAGCTCCCCAAATGTGATAGTTATTTAAAACACTGTATAAAGATTACAATCAGCATTCACAAACCATCAGATAATACCATTTCTCCCTAAGGGTCAGTTTTCCAACCTAAATTAGCTTGTGAGTATGAAGGGAAAAACAACCTAAATTATGTGACATGGTAAAGAAGAAAGAATTAGAAGAGATATTTGGGGAACTTAACAGCAAATAATAAAGTAAGCATTTTTCTTCTGAAAAACTATTAATTAAAATATTTAAATACAGTTAAAGGAGAATATTCTCACTTTTTGGCTGGGGCTGTTTTCTGCAAATTCCACATTTTTAACGTGTGATCCTCTGATGCTGTTATCAAAACAGGCTCAATGGGGTGGAAAGCAAGGGCTCTAATGCCATCAAAGTGACTTCTTAATGTAAACTTAGGGTTCCATGTCTTCCTCAGTGCATCTTTATTGTTTGCTATCTATTAAAGAAACAAAAGAAAAATACCAATACATTTAGCTCAGGATAGGAAAAAAACTATATTTCAACATTAATTCTTACTGATTTGTCATCAAACCATCACATTTTGCAACTTTCAAAACAATATAATTTTCAAACATAAATAACCAAATCAAATAGGCAAAATTGGCAATATGTTAACAATGGTTTTCTCTGAAGAGATATGAACACTATAATAAGAAAACAGGCAACATAATTCAATACAGAAAGAGGATCAAATAACTTAATAACATAAAATAGATCTTCACTAAGATGATTTTTTAAAAAGACAAGTAATTTCAACCTAAATTATAGAATAGAAACTAATTTTGGGTAAGAGTTGAAAAACTAAGTTATCTTTAAGCCTGTTAACATTACAGAATATGATGATACTTTTGAAATTTTCAATGCTTTCTGACAAGAGCTAAATTTTCTTCAAATTGGTAACAAAGTTTATAAACCAGAAACATAAAATGTTAAAACTGGAAGAGACAATCAGATGTTACAAAAAAAGATTCCATTGGTAAAATAAATACATTGTTATGTTCCTTTTCTCCACAGAATCTCCATCTCAACAACTGAAAAAAATGCACTGTTTCTTCATTCCAAGTAGTAGGATAGCCAAAGAGGTTAGTATTTGACTTTACACAAGCACCATGTATGAACTCTTCACACTCCAAGGCTAACAATCATGCTAGTTAAGCAAGAGTGGGGCAAGTACTGGTAACACACTGGAGAAATGCTAACCATACTTACAATGACAAAAATCAGCAATGATGCTAACAATAGCTGCTATTTTGAGCCTTATTCATTACTTTGTACATTATTCCAAAAGGCTTAACATGCGTTAACTCAGTTAATCCTCACAACAACTCTATGAAGTAGGAATTAACATTATCCCCACTTTACAGACTAGGCATGTTAGGGAAAGAGAAGTTAAGTGACTTGCCGTCTAGTAAATGGAGGAGTCAGGATTCAAAATTAATCAGTCTGGCTTCAGAGGCTATGTATTAATACAAACTATACTTCAGAGCCCAGAAGTTTAGAAATCTGCAGAAAAATCTGGACAGGACATGTCACAACTGGGGCAATAAGACCAAACACATTATGCAAGGAACTACTCTAAGTGGGGCTGGTTATCTTTGGGGTAAGCGGGGCTGCGGGGGGAGGTGAAGACGACAAGGGCAAATGAACTGACTCCTGCCCACTCTTATTAAAGAGCTAAAAGGTTTTCATACGTAAGAGCACTTAGATTCCTTCCGATCATCTTAATGTGGTAGGCAGCCACTAACATAGTTCCCCACCCACCCACTTATTTTTACCTTTGGGTAGCCTTCCACATTATAGGGCTGCTCTGTATGACTAACAGCATACAGTAGAAGTTGGAACAAATTACTTCCAAAATTAGGTTATAAAACCTTCCATCTTGAGTGTTCCTGCTCTCTATCTTTTCAGGTACACTCACATTGGGAGAAGCCAGCTGCTCTGCTGAGGAGCCCACAGAGAGGTTGATGTGGTGAGGAGCTAGTCTCCAGCCAATAGCCAGCAAGAAACCAAGGCCTTCTAACAACTACGTGAGTGAGCTTGGAAGTAGATTTTCCCCAAGTCAGGTCTGTGTAAGACTGCAGCCCTTGCCAACGTCTTGACTACAGCTACATGAACAACCAGAACTACACAGCTAAGCTGCCGCCAGACTACGGACCCACAGAAATGATGAGATATAAATGTTTATTGTTTTAAGCTGTTAAGCATGGTGCAAGTTGTTACATAGCAATAGACTGCTAATATGCTTAGTAAAACTAGGAACTACTTTTAGAAACAAACATTAAGTTTTCTAACAATTAAGAGCTAGGAAAAAAGAATGAGCTTTCTCTAGAGAGAGGACTGAGTTCTATCATGTATTAGACAAATTCTTTGTGGAGTTAGTGCAGAGGGAACAAAAGCGTCTAATGGGAAGTTCTCCTTCTGGCCATGATGGACTAGATCATTAGGACCAACTGTGTACTGAGGACAGGTAAAAAAGCAGAGCTAAAAATAAAAACTGCAGACCCAACAAAATAGTGGGAAAAAACCCAGGATCCAGGGGAAGACAGAGGCCTCAGGAAGTGAGCCTGATCTCTGGAGCTGTTTTCCCCAGAGGGTGTTTACTGATTCCAGAGGAGGTGGTTGAGAGGCTGGGCGGTGCTTCTGACAGCTTTGCGACGCAGGGGGATATAAACTGGTGTCCAGGGCCTGCCAAGACAGTAGGGCTTAGCAGACCACCTTGCTTTAGGTTTTAATTTCAAGGGCCTGTATCCTACACATAATAGTGAACTGGAAGAACACTAGCCCTTACAAAGACCATAGATCAGCTTTAGATCATCTCAAAAACTGAAAATGAAGTCAGGTGATCCAGATTTCTAGTGGCTGCAGACATCTGAGAGAAGAAAATTAAAATATACTCTCTGGGGGAAGATAAACTTAGGCCTGAAGTTATTTCTACAGACAATTTTTCAAATACAGTTATTTGGGCATAGTAAAAAATAACTGTACCCATATGAGATAACACAGTGTAAATGAAAACAAGAAGAAACAACACATAATAGTAACAGAACTACTGAGTCTCTGATTCAAACTTTAAAATAATCATGCTTACTATGTTCAAGAAGATAAAAGACAAGATTGAAAATTTTGGAAGAAATCTGTAAACCATTAAAAAAAGTAGTTCTAGAAGCAAAAACTAAATTAAAAAAAAATTTTTTTTTAATTCAAAAAAAGACTTTAATAGATGAGTTCAATTGCAGATTACACATAACTGAAGAGAGAATTTGCTAACCAGAAGATGAGTCATTTAAAAAATCTAGACTGATGTACAGAAAAACAAAAGATGGAAAATACAGAAGAAAGGGGATCGGAGGGAGAGAATATAAACAGGTGATCTAACAATATAACTAGAGTTCTAGAAGGAGGGGAGGAGGGGGAGGAGGGGGAGGAGGGAGAGAGGGAGAGAGGGAGAGAGGGAGGGAGGGAGGGAGGTGTAAAAGCAGTATCTGAAGAGAAATGGCTGAGAACTTTACAAAACTGATGGAAACATATTAAGCCAAGAAGCTCTAAGAATTCAAGAAGATTAAATAAAAAGAAGATCAAACCTTAGCTGACAATCAAGGCATAGAGAAATACCAGTCACGGAAAAAAATCAGATTACCACTGAATAACCAAAAATAGAAATGACAGTTGACTTTAGCAGAAAACAACAACAAAATATAATGAAACAATATATTTAAAGCACTAAAAAAATTTTTGCCAAGTGAAATTCAAAATCAGAGATAATAGTTAACCTACTCAGGCAAAAAAAAGACAATTAAAGAAAATCAGAAACTAAGAGAACTGGGCACCAGTAGATCTTCACTAAAGAGAAATATTGTGTTCTTAGAGTAAAAGAAAAGTGATCCCAGATGGACAGTCAGATATGCAGGGGAGAATGAAAAAAAGCAAAATAGATAATCTAAATGGGTAATTCTAACTGACTATTGAGTGTACAAAACAGAAGCTTGTAGGACATAAATGTATACAGAAATAATATAACAAGAGTGACGTATATGCAGGGTGAGAGTTTCTTAAATAAAGTGTTCTAAAGATCTTTGCATGTAAAATTTTGATAAGGATGTGTGTGGTAATCTCTAATTTAAAAAGTAATGAAAGAGTGCATAAACTCCAAATAATGGGGAAGGGTGAATAATAAAAAATAATCAACCCCAACTCACGCAAAAATAGGAGAAAAACAAACACAGCACAGGTGGCACAAATCGATGGCAGGATTAAATCCAAATTAAGGATTATATCCTTAACTATTTTAAAAAGAAATGGACTAAATGCTTTCTAATTTAAAAAGGTTGTCAAAAGTTAAAAAACAAAAGCCAACTAAATGGTGTTTTTAAAAGACACGTAAAATATAAGGATATAAAAACATTGAAAACTTTTTTTTTTTTTTTTTTTTTCAAAATCTGTATCGCATATGTGGAGAATGGACTGCAAGGGGCCATTTAGATTAGGTTATTGTAGTAGTTCCAGGTGAAGAAAAAATGAACTAGAAGGGGAGGTAAAAAGATGTACTATATGGATTTCAGTTGTTTTTGGAGGTAAAACCCAAAAGACTTACTAAAGGACTTAGCATAGAGGGAGAGAGTTTTTGATTTGCAGGAAGGAGTGAGTGATGAGGGTTCCTCTTCTGAGTACTTCCAAGGTTCACTTAGGGATCCATCCTACATCCTCCAAGTGGCAGGAGCTACATTGTATTCCCCAACAAAGATAATGAATATCAAAGTGAGAGGATTTTAATGAAGAGATAAGATAGGCTGTGACTACTTTATGAAATAAGCAACTGTTTTTCTGATAATTGATTATGATGAACAATTATAAAACAACTGTATTTGAGATTAAGTAAATGCATGCATGCATAAAGGTGTAAAGATTCCAATTTTGAGGGCTTCCCTGGTGGCGCAGTGGTTGGGAGTCCGCCTGCTGATGCAGGGGACGCGGGTTCGTGCCCCGGTCTGGGAAGATCCCGCATGCCGCGGAGCGGCTGGGCCCGTGAGCCATGGCCACTGAGCCTGCGCATCCGGAGACTGTGCTCCGCAACGGGAGAGGCCACAACAGTGAGAGAGGCCCACGTACCACAAAAAAAAAAAAAAAAAAAAAAAAAAATTCCAATTTTGGTCCAAATCACTGAAAGGTCAGCCTTAACATCTGGAAAGCATCCTGTACACACACTTGCCTAACAACAGCTAAAACTACTTCTCAGCAGGATACTGTTGATGTATTAAAGAAGCAAGACAAACGCTGCCTTTAGGCAGGCATGAATTTCAACTAATCACTGGTTCCCTAAAACATAAGACAAAATCCAAATTTGGTGATAGAAAAGGGAATTCTTTCCCTTATCTAAAACCAATGAATAAGCTATACTAATTTGTGAATTTAGGTAAAGCCCATAATTTTAGTCACTGCAGGATGTGAAAAGTATTATTGTTTATATTTATAATATATTTATATTTTCAAAGTTTGTGATTAAAACTGAACCAAATTCTACACTTGTGAAGAGGCCTTACCATTGTCACTTTTTCTATAAAATTAACTTTTTATTTTAAAAAAATAAATAAAAACAACAAAACTAAAACTACTACTCACATCATAAGTTAATGAGTCTGCTTCATTGGCCACTGTAAGGCCTGCCAATTCTCCAAGTCCCAGTTCACTTTCAAGGGCTTCATCTGCTCCCATGATGAATGACTTCCCAGAAGAAGGAGGAAACGTCAATGCTTCCACTGAAGGGGGAAGACAAAAGAAACATGAAAAAAAACATGTAAATAGTCAACAATTAGTCTCATAAGGGCATGTCTACATTTGATTATTTTTAAATGCTTTTAAACACAATAAAATTCAGTGAGCAGAAAATCCTGAAGAATTGCTTACTTTTTAAAATATCTTAACCATATAAAGTTATCATCTAAGAAAAGTACAACATAAAACAAATCCATTGTCCCTTCTTTTTCACTATAGAGAAAAATGTATAAATGTATAAAAGAAAGTAGGTTTTCCTCATTTGAATTTCATGCTAATTACCCAATTGATTTCTATCAATTATTAAAACATGTACAAGTGATTCTGAATACTGCTGGCTGCATTCAAAGTAAAATTGGTTAATTCTATAACCTGAAGTAATATGGAAAATTTCAAATGAAAATGGTTATAATTGTAAAATGTGCCTATGTAAGGCAAAACTAGCATGTGTTGTTAGAACTCAGGATTACCTCTGGAGAAGAGGGAAAGGGGTAGTGTTTGAAGGAAGCACCATCAGGACTTCTAGGTCCAGGTAATGTTCTGCTTCTTTACCTAAGCAGTGGTGACATGGTTGGTTTCGCTTTGAGAGAATTCACTAAGCTGCACCCTCAGGACTTCAGCAGTTTACTGTAGGTATGTTATATTTCATTTAAAAAGATTTATTTCAAACAAGTTTTTAAAAAATGTCCATTTGAACACTTTTTATAAATGCAAATTACTCTGACAAGCCATCAGAGATAGTTCTCTAAGTAGTTTTCTAGAGGTGGTTACTTTACTGATGACAAACATTTATGAGTTGATTAGATGAATTTAGTAGTTTAAACTCTGGCTGCTAAAGAAGTAAATTAACTATTTTTTGAAAGAAACAAGTCAATTTTATTAATCAGTATATGCAAAAAATAGATTTACAAGGTGTTTTTCAGTTTTACATTCAATCATATAATTTTAGATTCAATCATAAATATTCGTTGAAGAAATGAAAGAACAGTTACGTGCTTTAAAAAATAGTACTGGCAGGAACTCTACTCAAAATCCTTATAAGAACAAAGTAGAATATAAACTAATAAGGCATTTTCAAATCACCATGCAACAAAGCTGCAATGATAAAAATGGGTTTTACCCAAACATACCATATATCCTATGACGGGTTCAAACAACTCTAAACATTTACTAATAAAGAGTGGGAATTATTTAATTTAGAACAGCAATTTTTATGCCAAAATTTCAACCAAATGATTCATGTGACACTGTGAGGCTAGGTCTTCAGCCAGGTGATTTTTTGTTTCTTTTGCTTTCATGTCTAATATTGCCATATAACTTTGTTCAGATGCAAAATAAAAATGGCTCTTCCAAAAAAAAAAAAAAAAAAGAAACTAAAGATTTGTGGGATTTGGCCATACACATTGTGTGGGCTAATTTAACTAATGCTCTAGGAACGGCCAAGTAAAACCTGAAAACGAAGGCAACAACTGCTTCTACACACCAGTGGCTAAGCCAGCAGACCTGAGGTCCAAAGACAGAGAGCACCAATGGGCATAACTGTCGTTGACTGATCTCTAAGAGACCTTAGAACTTTCAACTATAGGTCACTTTTCTATCTGGTAACTAAACATTACTGGCTCTAATCAGCTTTTACAAAATAATTTAACTATGCCTCTTAAGTGTGGCACTGCCTTCTGAATCATTATGATAAAAATAAAGTAATAAACTTATACAGCACACTCAAGCTATAGAAACTTTCTGAAACTGGACTGGAGACCAAGAAGCATCAGTCACAGGCAATGAAATCTACGACATATTTAATTGCCTTTTCTATTTCTGAAAATCCTGCACTGAGGGGGAAGACTTAGGACCAGTCCTACAGATCATAAGTTAGATATTCAATGCTTCAGTTCTAAGATTCTTAACATTTTTTTTCCTATCAAGGGCACTTTCTTTGCTTTATATCATCCTTTTTTGTACATGTGTCATTTAGTACATATTCTGCCTCTATTATTAGAATTCTGCAAGATGAAATCTCTGATAAAACTCTTTTGGAGTTATTAGAATAAGAGAAAAACTAACTTTTCTTCTTATCTAGACCTGACCTTAGAATAAATGAAATTGATTAAAATTCTCACATCTATAAGTGTCAACTGAATGAATATCCTAGTGAACAGCAAACATACCTATTGAGGCCTATGACTTCACATCTTAATTCAAATGACACATGTCTACATCAAATAAATTGTTCACCTAGAATATAAAGGCGTAACATGTGGTTTTTCATTATTTAACGTATGGAAAATGAATTCCCAGTATACTGTAATTAACTCTAACAAATAACTAACCATGTAATGGTCAAACAGTTCACTGAAAAGGTATTCCGAACATTAAACTCTATTCATCAAGGTCCTGTCAGTTTATGTCTCTCTAAAACATAGCTGAATTTAAAGCCAAGAAAGAATAAAACATATGATTTTTCTGTGGCTTTTTCCCAGGTTGTTTTGTTCATTAAATAATAATGTAAAGAGGCATATCCACTGCAAATAATTACAATATTTAAATTCAAGGAAATTAAAAAAAATAAAATTTGAAATATATTCATTAATCATTAAGATTACTTTTATGTCATTCTGGACTTTCAACTAATGTAAATATATATATTTTAAAATCAGTTTACACATATACATTTATAAATAGAAATATCAGAACTTAAAAGACAGAAAACTGTATTTATATGCCATAAGACTGTACTGTAAAAAATTGGGAACAACCTAAATATCCAAAAGGGGTGGACTTCCCTGGTGGCACAGTGGTTAAGAATCCACTTGCTAATGCATGGGACACGGGTTCGAGCCCTGGTCCGGGAGGATCCCACATGCCGTGGAGCAACTAAGCTCGTGCACTGCAACTACCAAGCCTGCGCTCTGGAGCCCGCAAGCCACAAATGCTGAGGCCACGTGCTGCAACTGCTGAGCCCGTGCATCTAGAGCCCATGCTCTGTAACAAGAGAAGCCACTGCAATGAGAAGCCTGCGCACCAGTGAAGAGTAGCCCCCACTCGCCACTAGAGAAAGCCTGTGCACAGCAATGAAGACCCAATGCAGCCATAAATAAATAAATAAATAAATAAATAAATAAATACACACACACACACACACACACACACACACACACACACACACACATATATATATATTTTAAAAGGGGGGAATGGTTAAGAATAAAGTCTAAAATAGAATAATCTTAAAATTACAATTATGAACATTTTTATGATTTCATATAAATAAATAAAATTGAATTATTCTACATGGTGATTATAATTGCAAAAAGTATACGTACATAGACAAGGACTGAAAGAGAACAAGGAAAAACAGAAAGTAGAAAATGTGACTAGACCTTCAGGTGTCCTTTTTCCCTTTTTCATTTGTGAATGATAAATTGCTTAAATATTTAAAAATATTTACGTGAGTCTCAAAGTAAACATTTACTATTTATAGTAATAATAATTTAAAGTAATTTTCTCATTGTTGGAATGGTATAATTAGAACTACCTGTGTACACACCAAATACATGGCTTCTGTGGAGCTAGGGGATGTTCTAAACTATAATTTAGAGTTGATTTTTAAGTTTATGCATCCTTTTTCAAATCTTAGAGATTACAGTTGGAATCAAACCTCCCTGAATATAAGAAAGCCTACAGGGGCTTCCCTGGTGGCGCAGTGGTTGAGAGTCCGCCTGCCGATGCGGGAGACACGGGTTCGTGCCCTGGTCCGGGAAGATCCCACATGCCGCGGAGCAACTAAGCCCGTGAGCCATGGCCGCTAGGCCTGTGCATCCGGAGCCTGTGCTCCGCAGTGGGAGAGGCCACAGCAGTGAGAGGCCCGCATACCGCAAAAAAAAAAAAAAAAAAAAAAAAAAAGAAAGCCTACATATGGGGAGTACTATGTAGTTCAAACATTTGTAGAATAAAATTCTTCTCTTACAGAGCCCTTTCTAATAACTTAATTTATGTAAGTACATCCAAGCGCTTTTTGTGCTCTAGTGTCTAAAATACTTGCCTTCATCTGCCCTGTTTATTTCATGTTCAGGAAGCCTGGAACTGCTGGGTCTGGAAGGTGAACCCACAGATGGCTGCAATGAGGGAAGTTCATCAACATCTCTCAAATTAGCAAGCATATCTTGCAGTTTTGACCTATTGGGCCCTAGCCCCCAAAAAGGGAGGGAGAGAACAAAAAAGAGGAAATAGAATTATCCAACTGCATCAAAATGGAGTCATAAACCTTACTCACATCTGCCAACATTCACCTTTAAAACTACCCTACTATATTATATTAATAAGTAATTATTTTCTAAGTTTTCAAATTATTTTAAAAGTTTATTATTTCTTGAAAAAAATGTGTTTTACATATATTTTTTTAGATTAAGCTAATGGAATAACATCACTACTTGCATGAAAAAATGCTCATGTGCAATTTGGACCACTAAAAATAATATTCTATAATCCTTGTATACTGCTCTAAACGCAGACAGATACCACAGACTGTGAAGCTACTGCGTACACTGAATTAAACAATCACATTCTTTTTTGTTTGTTTATATTAAGATGCATTCATTGCCTTACGTCCTGAAGCTATGGTATCCGAGGTGAAGTCTCATGCCCTGCCAATTACTTACCTGTACTTTGATGCTGCATTCTCCCACATCCCTGTTTTGATTGTTTTATATAGGATAGAGGCTGAAACAGATCTTCAGTAGTTTTTCCTGTTATAAGTTTAATTAAGAATGGGAAAATCTTACCCATAGTCCATTATGTTTTTTTTTCCTATACCAGCAAAGAATACAACTATTTTTAAGCAATTTTAACTACTACCTAGAAATATATTCTAAGACAGTATGATTGAAGAACACAATTTGACTGGAAATATTTCTACTAGACCATATTAAAAAGACTCAACTTCTTCCAATGGGTAACAGTTCAATTTTAAAAATACCCATGGTGGTTTATAAATTAATGCTCCATATATCAATTCAAAGCTTTCCTTCAGTTCTATTTTCATTTTAAGTCTTTCAGTTCTGTTTTTATCTTGTCTTCACTCGTCCCCAGACTATCATTTTATCAAGATAACCTGAACTGATTATGATAAACAAAATGTGCAGTCCCTCTCTCTTCAGTGAAAGACATTAAAATTTCTCCTCCTAAAGAATCATTTTTCTTCACCATACTAAAAAGCTATGTGCCATATGCCTGAATAGTGATCATAATCCCCAGGTCCAGGAAACCCAAAAGCTTCTATTAGCAGGAATACTGTTCCAGTCAAATGGTGCAGTTTTAGACCTTAAATGCTAAATTCCAACTATAATGATGCCCTGATATTTGACAAGAACCTAATAATGAATATAATAGTAGATGGAGTCTACATAAGTCCTGGATACTTTTCTAACTGAAAGATCCTTTACATTTTAAGACATTCATTATTGTAGCATAATGGCTTAAATATATCAACTTTAAGTCAATCTGACAATTAAAGTATTCTCCTTGTTTCTTGTGTATGACAGACAAATATTCCTTAAAATTTCAGTTTAACTGCTTTTATCATGGCTCTGAAAAGCCATAACAAACCATGTCTCACTATTGATTAAGATTAAATTTTTATCAGTATTTTTTTTGTTGTTCTTCTGAGAATGCTGATTTTATCCTTTAATTTTTTTTAACATTTTTATTGGAGTATAATTGCTTTACAATGGTGTGTTAGTTTCTGCTTTATAACAAAGTGAATCAGTTATACATATACATATTTCCCCATAGCTCTTCCTTCTTGCGTCTCCTTCCCTCCCACCCTCCCTTCTAGCTGGTCACAAAGCAACGAGCTGATCTCCCTGTGCTATGCGACTGCTTCCCACTAGCTATCTATTTTACATTTGGTAGTGTATATATGTCCATATATACACTACCACTCTCTCACTTTGTCCCAGCTTACCCTTCCCCCTCCCCATGTCCTCAAGTCCATTCTCTAGTAGGTCTGTGTCTTTATTCCTGTCTTGCTCCTAGGTTCTTCATGACCTTTTTTTTTTTTAGATTCCATATATATGTGTTAGCATATGGTATTTGTTTTTCTCTTTCTGACTTACTTCACTCTGTATGACAGACTCTAGGTCCACACACCTCACTACAAATAACTCAATTTCATTCATTTTTATGGCTGAGTAATATTCCATTGTATGTATGTGACACATCTTCTTTATCCATTCATCTGTCAATGGACACTTAGGTTGCTTCCATGTCCTGGCCATCGTACATGGAGCTGCAATGAACATTGTGGTACATGACTCTTTTCGAATTACGGTTTTCTCAGGGTATATGCCCAGTAGTGGGATTGCTGGGTTGTATGGTAGTTCTATTTTCAGTTTTTAAAGGAAGCTCCATACTGTTCTCCATAGTGGCTGTATCAATTTATGTTTATTTTTTAATAAAAAGTATAAAACATTCTTAGGTTTTAATATTAAACCTTTCTCATTGGGATTTAATTTACATTGAGAAGGCATCAAATGTCATTCTCTCTCTGTTACATAATGGTTGGTACAGTACTAACGTCAATAACGGCCACTGACTTTTTATCCATTAAAGCTAAATACTTGTAAATTCTAAGATATTTTAAATAAAGATTTACGTATTTATCAGTAACTACTAGATTGTAAAAGAATGACTGGTCTTTGATAATCCCTAGCATCACTATAAAAAGAGAAAAAGAAAAGGCATATCCTTCCAGCCTTTTGAAATTTTAAACACATGCCTCACTCAAGTTGGATTTTAATCCTACGTTACACTACTTTAATATCCCAAAGCATGAAATTCCTATTGCCATAAAAGGGAGACCCATGTCCACACTGTCAATACAGTGGTAACATAAGGAGATAGTTCAGCCTTGCTCTCCTAAAAAGGTGTTTAAGATGGTTTTCAGGGATGTTTGAAATCTTTTGTATTTCTATTTTAAGTACTTAACTAGATCTATTGTTAAACTTTATTAATAATTTGAATAAGTTATATAGATATGATTCACAGGGCTAGAAATTTCATTTTAGCTTCCATTTTTGATGTGGCACTCATTTTGTTGGGGAAAAAAAAACCTAATTGGTACTATTACAAATGAAATTGGCCAAAAATTTAAATTAGAAAAATAAATACTTAAAAAAAGTTGTGTATCTTACTCTGTGCCCTGTATAGCATACAGTGATGAGAGCAAATGAACTGTGTGTTATGAACACATAGAATATTCAGGGGTAGAAATTAACTTTCTTTCTGTCTCCAAGATTTAAAATTATAAGCAATAATTTTGGTGGCTTGCCAGAGGGTCAGTCACACTAGACGAGATTTAAAATTGTCAACACTGAAAAATCATTACTGTAATTAAGCACATCTAATTTTAAAAATCAAATGATCACTATGTTTGAAAACATAGTTCCACATACTCATGACACTCTGGATTTATTACTGGAATATATTATAATTCCATAATTATATGCACAGCCTTTTTTTTTTTTAAGTTCATGATCAAACAGCTAATCATTTAATTTCAACCCCTGAGAGCAAGTGAAAAGGAAAGAGGTCAGGAGCAGAAAAGAAAAAGAGTAAGTAGTTTTAGGAAAACATTGGAGAAAAAAATTGGGGGATATGAAAGAGGTAAGATTTATGATTTACAGATACAATGTTTTCCACTTACTCTTCACCCCCTTTTTCCCCTTTCTCTCCTTTTTGTATTGTTCCTTGAGTTTGGTAATTACTCCCTGGTCCACATTCCAAGCTTCAGGCATGAGACACTGGTCTTCCTTTTCTAAACAGAGTGAAACAAATGAAACAGCCTTTTTCAATAAAATATTGAACAATATTCAATAAAATACTGAACAGTGAACAGTAAATTCACTGTTATGTCAATGGATGGACATAACAACCATTTTCTTCATATTAGCACTAATTTTAAGGTCATTACTTATTCATTAGATAGATACATGTCAAATAAAATATAATATCCAAGAAACAAGTGATCAATTCAATTTCCTAGGTAATAATATTAAATCTCTCTTGAAATAGACATAGAAAAAAAAAAACCTGCAAGATTTGAGATACTTTTAGTATATTAAGCCCCAAAAGTCTATATTCAAGAACCCCTCATTTTCATCCCATTTTCTGAATTTGATTAGGATTGACTCACAAAAAAACCCATTTCTTATTAAGTTATGTAATGAAAGATTATTATGCATTTGTACAAAAGTCTTCAATGATCTTTTCATTTCAAAAATTGTATAGTTTTGACATGTGTTTATCAGCAAATGATCATTTTTATTTTATAGGCTTTATAAATAGCACTTTGTAAACTTATTAATCAACCTGGCATCCAATATTTAAAACAATTTAAGTGACCTGTTAATTTTAAAATATTTAAATCAGGAAACTGAGCTTCTAGTAAAAAAGAAATTCAATCAGTAATTGTCACTATTTCAGGAGTAGAAAATTTAAAAATATGTTATATATTTTATACTTACTATAAAATAATTTACTATATACATATAATGTTATATGTGTTAGCTTAGAACACTCACTTGAATTCAAAACTCATACATATACCCAATTGCTTACTCTGTATTTCTATTAGGAAGTCAAAACTCAAACCAAACATACAAAACCAAACTCCCAATCTTCCCCATCCAATCTGTTCTATCTATAGGGTGCCCCATCTTATTTGAAGGCAATTCCACACTTCCATTTGATCAGACCAAAAATCTCCCTTTCTTCCAAACCCCACATCAAATATTTCAGGAAATACTGTTTTCTCTACCTTTAAAACACATCCAGAATCTGACTACTTCTCAGCATATCCACTACTTCCCTAACCTCTGTCTCTTGCTAGAATTACTGCAAATGTTTTCCCACTCTCCCCTCCAAGTCTATTGCCAACACTGATTGCCCTGGGTAGTCTATTCTCAACACAGCAGCCAAAGTGATGCTTTAAAACAAAAGCTGGATCATGTCACCTTTCCAGCTCAAATCCTTCTCATGGTTCCCCATCTCACCAGTGGTCTACATAGCTCCACTTGATTTGGTCATTTCTTACTACATTCCCCTCAGAATCACTCTGCTCCAGCCACTCTAGCTTCTTTGAATTCCTCAAGCATACCAGGGCTACGGCTATCTTAGGGCATTTGCTCTGGTTTTCTTCTTCTTGAACACTCTTTCCCTGGATACCATGTAGCTAACTCCCTCATCAATGCTGTCTTCTGTTCAAATGTTACCCTCTCAATGGGCCTTACCATGACCAATCTATTTCATATTGTAACCCGTCCCCCTCCACCCCACCCCAGCACTCTCTAGCCCACTTACTCTGTTCTACTTTTTTCTATTTCCCATAGCATTTACCATGTCCTGACATACTATAACATTTATCATGTTTGTCCCTTACTGCTATATCCTGTTAGTAGAATGTAGGACCACAGGGCTAGGGATCTTCACCTAGAAGACTTGGCACATAGAAGGCACATGATCAATATTTGTTCAGTGATTGGAATAAACCAAAATGAATGAGAATAAACAGAAATCTGTCTATGTTTAACAAGTTTCAATCCACAGTTTAAAAAAACAGATAATTGGGTCTCTGAATATAAACTCAACATTTTTATTGAGTTTTTATAGGTTAAACATTTTTATAGATCTAACTACCAATATATTCTACTAACAACAGTAGAAATAGTCTACTTTTTTCAGAAAATCCAACAATCAAAAATGTTAATTTTCATCAATCACATCTTAATAATAAATTAAACTGAGTTGGCTCTTGGATCCTAGAATGTCTTCAGTTTTTTAAAGTAAAAATTTAGCTATATCATACTCTTAACTAGGTGTCATACTGATCACAACAGTAACGGAAGATCATAGGAGAACTGTGGTAAAATCTATTTGCTTGTGAGAAACTAAGGAGATTCTTAACATAGGCACAGTAACTCTTTTTTTAGGGGTATGGGGAACAGATAAAGGAAGCCCTTAAAGGGATTTAAATGCCCATTCAACTAAACAGGATTTGCAATCTAGTTTTGTTAATTGATTAGAAGTGAAATGACTTGAATTATAAAATCCTTAACACATACAAGGCCAAACTCCTGGGAAAGAAACCTTCAGTCAGCTGAAAGATTCCATTCACTCACACTCATAAACAGAAATGTCCAAGACACTACTAAAGAGTGAGACAGCTCAGATGTGGGAACAGTCACTCATTTTCACCAGTAAATTCATAGTAGGTTACAGACCTGTCACATAATATTCTGGGCCATGACTCACACCTTAAAGCAAAGGAAGTTATGAAGGGACAATGCAGCTGTCTTTCGAGAAAAATGAATCCCAATTACCCTTGCAATAAGATTGGCAATGAAAAGGCCAACTATTATTTATACAGATGTGTGACTCCTCAGAGAATGACCTCAGTGTAGCACAGTGGATCTAGCTATAGTGGAAGAATTGTTGCCTAAAATATCTAAATAACTTGATACATAAGCTAGTAAGGAATAAGACAGAAGAGAGATTCGTTTCACTTTAACTTCCCCTGGTTTCCAAACTTTGTTCTGTTGGGGGAAAAAAAAAAAAGCCAGTCACTAAATAGCCATTATATTCTTCAATGACTAAGTAATTATCCCAAATAATTCTTCAAATATTTACCACAAAAAAGGAAAAGAAGTGGCATTATTGCTATCAAGAG
This sequence comes from Kogia breviceps, assembly GCF_026419965.1. NCBI lineage: Eukaryota > Metazoa > Chordata > Mammalia > Artiodactyla > Physeteridae > Kogia > Kogia breviceps. The sequence goes on along the minus strand of NC_081320.1, from coordinate 74,277,656 downwards.
TCCCTGAAGGTAAAGCCTCAAGGAAAAATTAAGATAGTTACTGTTTCCCTAACCTTATCTGTCTTTAAAGTACATAGACTATAAGCCAAGGGAATCCTGGAATTCTTCAACCTCAGAAGAAAATGTTCTCATTCTCAGTATCTACATGCCTTCTCTCTCTCCTTCTCTCTCACACACACACATACACACACCTGATAGAACTGATCACTTGTGAAGAATTTATCACAATCCTACCTTACTGATAGGACAATTCATTTCCAAACGCCTAGAACGATCTGTGCTGTAGAAGTTTTCCCTAAAATACTTGTTTGAACTCTTATTAGATGTTTAAAATATTAAATTTGTTTAGAACCATTTGTGCAAAAAAATTCTATGCCTTGTACAAAATGATGAAACTTGACTAAAATGAATGAATAACTACAACTTTTTAACTTATACTTCTTTTTGCACAGAAAATGCCAAAGATGAGATCTCTAAAATCCTCTACTACATTCTCATACTCAATTTCCACAGAATCTAGATTTGCAAGTTCTACTGTCTAGGCAGAAAACAGAGAATGTTCTATATATGAATTTAAATTATTTTCATACTGTATTGCTTATGTTAAAAGAAGAGGTTAACTAGTTGTACAACCTTCTTTAAACACACACACACATACCCTGGAAAAAAGGTGACAATAGAAAAAAGTCCACAGAATGTTCAACATTTCAACATTACAAGAGATTTAAAGTGTTCTTCAAGATGTTGCCCTCCTAGTAAAATATTAGTTTCGTTCATTTACATAACATCTCTAGTTGGATCCAGTATGCTTCCTTACCCCAGTCTGTTCCATCGCCTGCACTTCTGGATTCACTGTCTCCTTCTTCTGATGTAACCAAAAAGTCAAACTCCTTTAGAGCTTCTTTTGTATCTCGATCTTCACTGCTATCAGGCAATACTTTTTTCCTAACAATCTAATGAAAAAAAACATGCTCAATTAAAATATTAGGATATACTATGGGGTTAATTTAAGTAAAGAAGACAATATCCTTTTACCACTGAATGAGAAAATCCAATTACTTTCTTCAGAAAATGCATCTTTGTTGTGTTAAATAACTGTAATACCTATCCGATTCAGTAGAAAACACAGATGTCATTTTAAAAAGATATACATTATACATTTTAAAGTAGTAATTTAAACTTTGTTAAATGATGGCTTGTTTGTTTTAAATAAACAAATGGAATCATATACTGAAAACATTGGAATATAAGACATGCATTTAAATTACAGAGAGATGAAAAATGTCCCTGACATACTGTATTATGAGAACCACAACCAAATCTTACATTTCTTGGATGCAGTCTGTGCAGCGAGCAGATATTCTAATCTAACCAAAGAAAGAAACACTTCATAAAACATTGCAAGAGTTTTTCAGAATATAACCATGATAAATTTTAACTCTAGTACATCATTCCCTTACAAAAGCTAAAATCACAAAAGCTACAAACTCAGAAATGCATGCCACAAGATTGAGAAGGTATTGTGTGGGGCAGGGGGAACAATGCCCATTATTATTTCTACTGTCCCAACCTTGCATCAATTTCCTCTAATAATTGTCTATATATTCAAATTTTTCTTCAAATATTGATCTTTTAGAGACATAATCTAGATATAATAGCAAATCTGACAAGGGCCATTATGTCTCATTTTTATACATTTAGAAATATCTCTGGGATCATAAGGTGAAGAGGTCAAACATGAGAAAAGAGAAGGACATGGGGAGGAGGAAAATGACCCAGAGTGTAATGCAAAGAAAAATCAAACTCTAACACAGGGCAAAGAGCAATGAACATATGTAGCTTTTTGAAGAAAATGCCTGAAGAAAATAGACTTAACACAACCAACAGCTACTAAGAGCCTTATGTTTCTGTATTTTCTTAGTTGAATCTATTGAACTATTTTTGATTAAAGAAATAAAATAACATTTTAAGAACCTGCTTGTTCTACTAAACATTTTAATAGCATAATTTTCAGCCATTCTCTCTCTATACAGCACTGCAATAAATCTTCTAAGTCCTGCTTATACATTGCTACATAGTTAGATTTTTAAAGTCTTTTGGCATGTAGCTATTATACTGCAGCTGTGAAAATCAATGTAATATATAATAAAAATTAGCAAAACTATTATAAAGAAACCAATTATTTGTTTAGAAATATTTTTCTAAAGGAAAATCTAGAAAAATTTTTGGGTCCAATATTTAAATGGGGTTAAGTTTGCTTATATTAGCTGTACCTTCATTGCTTGGTCACAGAATTGCTATGATCTGCACTAATTGGAGGCCAAGATATTTATGAATTCGGTTATTTAAAAAGAAACCAGTTTACAGTTAGGAATTTCTATTAAGACCACACTTGATAGTTATAATAAACAGCTTATAGATTTTTAATATTTACACTGATATAACAACAAAACTTAAAGCATCATAATTAGTTATTATTTAACCACTGAGCTATGAATAACATATTCTGATGGAAAAATAATATCTCAGTACAATCATCTCATAGAAATCACAAGTCAGCACAGAATTTCCAAATGATTAGGACAGAGAAAAGTTATCATACAAGTTTCGGCATTTTCTTTTACTACAGTATATTCAAACATGTGCTATAACTACTTGTTTGAATAATAAAAAGAGGGAGTAACTATGTGAAGTTCAAATAATATCCATGGCAGGGCTGTATTAGCACAGTACTACTACACAATAGTGGCCCAGGAAAACATTAATCTGGAAGTAGTAAGTTGAGAGTCTCTGATGAAAGCAGCGGACATAAAGAGAACAGAGAAATTACACTTAGAAAGCACTTTATAGTTAAACATATCATTTTCATACATAGTGTTTCATTTATTCCTCACAAAATACTCTGGGGATAAGATGGGTACTTATTATAATCCCCATTTTACAAACTGAAAAACTAAGCCTGAAGGATTAAGAAGCACAGATAATTAGTGACAGAACTGGGACTTTAGCCCAAGGCTTTGACTCGTTCCAGTCTGCTTTATTTACATTACCTTACTTTCTCCTCCCTCTTCTTAACACTACCTTACTTTCTCCTGCCTCTTAAATAAACGTGAAGGAGGAAATGTGAACACTCTCCTAAACAAAGAGAAGCACGCCCTCATCTCTTAAAAAAAGGAGAAGGAGAAAGAGAGAGAAGGAAGGAGAAGAGGGAATATGAAGAGAGAAAGAAAAGAGGGGAGAGGTTAAAAAGGGGAGGGGGAGAAGTGGACAGAATAAAGAAGGGAAGAGAAGGGAGAACTTAGATACCTCTTATTCCAAGACTCTACCATGGAAACAATAAACTTACAAAAATCTAAACAAAACCACAGAATGACCCTAAACAAGTCGGGAGAAATCTAATGGAAGAGTTCTGAAAACGTGTAGAACTTGCCTACCAAAGCAACTCTGACAAGAGAAACAAAAACCACACCGATTAGAGTTGACGCCAGTCACCATCAGGCACCATAATAGGTCTGTCAGTTCTATTGTCTTATAGCACCAATAACAATGCATTGTTATAACACACATTTACCACCCTATAAAAATGTTGAAATGTTTAATGAATTAACAAAAAGCTAATGAATGAAGGCCTATAAGAAAAAGCTGTTACACTAAAAAGTCTTGAATTTGAAATCAATACAAAAACTTTTAGATTAAATTTTCCCAAACTTATGGGGAATTTAGATTAAATTTCCCCAAACTTTTTTTTTATGGAAAAAAAAAAGTTAAGGGTTGAAGTTGAAGGGTATGGATTAAAGTATGCATAATGGTCCCTAAAAATATTTATATCTGAATTATTCAACTCACCGTTGAAGTATCAATGATGCTTTTCTCTCTTCCATCAATGTCATCATCTTCATCTTCATCACTGAAATCTGCAGCTGCACTTTCAAGGAATTTAAAATTATCCAGCACGGAGGCAGAATCTGTTAACTCAGATTTTCTGGTTTAAAACATATACACTTTGCTCAGTTAGTTTTTAAAATTTGACATAAGAATTAATTAATCCATGACATACAGCACTAATTTCTGTTTATATTGTATTATGACACCCCCAAATCATATTATGATCTACATTGATTCTTATCTGTTACATTTCCATTGATTTTAACTGGAAAAGCAATATGGGAAGGAAGTGGCTACTCTTTTAAAAGTACTTTGCAATAATACCTACTACTTAGATTAATGGCAATCCAATATAAAGAACTCCCCCCCTCCTGATTCACTATTACGTTGATTTTTAAGTCAACCTTAATGCATTTCTTTAAAAAATATTTTTCTTATTATCTCTACCTGTTTTTTTTCTATGTCTTTTCCTCTCTGCAACTCTTCCTCTGACACAGAAGTTTCCATAACTAAGAAAATAACTAGTAAATACATCATTTTTCTCTGATGCAATCTTGCATTTCTGAACAACTAAAGAGTTGAAAAAAGCAAATGTGTACATAAAGTTACTAAAAACAATATTTTAGTCAAATTAATATTACTACAAAACTTGATCCTGTTGGTTAAACCTTTCTGAAACGATTGACTTTTCAAGTATGTAAAATTTTATTTTAGTTCCCTCTAAAGAATTTTAACAAAAAATTTCTTAATGGCCAGAACAGAACGATTTCTCTCATTAGGAAATGTTATAGATAAGAAGACATTTTCCTGAAAAAATTTAGCCACAACTATGGGCAAAATTCTCAAAACAGATAAATCTTACATTTCAAATCTGCTCAGAGCTACAAATATGGAAAGGAGGAGGGATAGAATGAATCCTGTGGTGCTTTTGTTTTTTCCAACCTACACTTCATCCCTATAGAAGTCAGATTCAGAATAATACCTTTATCAGTTTCAAAAGAGAGGTCAAGGCCAAAACACAAGACAACTAGAGTGGTCTTTCCTGAGGGTCTTTATAATAATTTGAGCTAATTCATTAGGTAAAAATATAACCAGGATTAATGTCTACATTGTCTACTTCTACACAGAGAAACAATCTACATCTTACATTTATTAAAACAAGTTATATAGTCATAACTATTAATGAATACATTTAAGAAGGCTCCAGTGACATTTGTTTATAAAAGTCATATTTTTAAACCTTTACCTAAACCCCATAATTTTAGTTTATGTTCCAAATAATAGAAACTACGTTCTCACTAGAAAATGTATAGAGCTCAATTAAAACCATTTTTCCAGCCTAAAACATGAGTTAAAATAAAGTAACATCACACTCAGACTTTCAAAGAATCTTTGGCTTTTTATTTCTTTAAGAATCATGTCAATTTTTTTCAATAAAGAAGAATCTCCTCATTTAACTGTCCACGTTCATTTTAAGCATAATTACATATAATTGTATGATACATGATCTAAAAAGCAAAAAAAAAATTTCTACTACTGAATTTTTCACTTATTCTATCAATTAAAATATATATACTTGAAATAGATACTTTTCAAGGGGAAGACGAGTTACAGCATTATTAGATACATGAAAATGGCTAAGAAAAGGTTTACATCAAAAGAATTAAGTATTTATATGATTTCTGGGTCACCAGGAATGAAATTTCACTCTTACTGATTTGAAGTGAATTTCCAAATAAGATCTTTTATGAAGTTCTAATAGTGACTGAGCTTCAAGATATTAAAATCTATATTAAATCCATAAATTGCAAGCAATTTAAAAGTCTTAAATAAAAATATTCTTAAAGTAATCATAACTCTAATCCCTATGGTATTATCTTCTACCAAATAAAATTTTAATTTTTTTATTAAACTTTATCATTAAATTACTTCTGTAGCAGTATCTAAAAGTACAAGTATCACAAGTGTCACCCATAAGCCAAAAACATTAATAAGAACTAAAACTACAGCCAAACCACTTTCCAGACAAAATACTTACCCAATCATTGCTGTCTCTTTAACTTCAGCCTCTGTGCCATTTATAACTGAGTCCTGATTTTTGTCATCTTCCCTGTCAGTGACATCACTTGAAAAGCCCAACAAAGCTTGCACTCGTTTGGATTTCACATCTAGAATAGTATCTGTGTAACCCACCTCCTGTAGATACCTGTGTGTGAAGAGGATCTTTACAATTCAGTCATATTGGAATTAGTATTCTATTACTGAATATGTAAATAAAAACATTTATTTAAATTCATATGCCTGCATAAGACTTAACAGTACAGTACTATGCTAGTAAGACTTGCTAATAAATAATCTTCCAGCTGCAGATGGAGCTGTCTCTTGCAGTACCAGCCTCTATGGTCACTGAGAAAAATCAAAGAACTATACAATACACCATTCATTTATCATAAGAAGAAGCTATTCCTTAATATACCTAATGGCACATTCTTTCTTCTAGGCAGGGTTGGAGTAAACTCACTCTCAGATTCTACTGAATTACTATTTTATAATAGTAATTATAATAACCAATAGTCTTTTTACACTTCAGATATTATACTATCATTGGATAAATTGAAATCTAGAGAGAAAGTTTCTAGCATATATCTCCATTACATACAAAGTTTCTAGCGTATATATGGTTTCCTCCCTGACATAAAAAAGACAGTATATTCCAAAGAGTCACTTCCACAGAAGGGAAACTTCTATCCTGACGACAACTCTAAAATAAAAATAGACCACAACTCAACTGTGGGGTGTGAAATGAGTGGGTGCACAGGGGTGTGTGTGTTGCACAGAGGCAGCAGCATAGAAAACAGAGAATAGGCTTTGTATGGAGAGTTACACCTGGGTTCAAAGCCCATTTCTTCCACCTTCTTCCTGTGTAACATTAATTCTCCTGAACCTTAGTTTTCCTTCTCCTAAAAGAGACACACCTAGAACAGTGTCTGGCATATAAAAGAAGTTCAGTATCTATTAACAACAAAGATAACAAAAAAAGATGAAAAGTGGTAGTGGCAAGAACATGAAAAAGGCAAATGCCACTAATAATGTTATTAATAAACATGATAGACAAATGTCTACCATTAACTTATAAGCATTAACTTAGAGGTAAGTATCAAGTCTATGAGATGAAAGAGAAAACAAAGATTAAAAAAAGATAACCAGTCTGATCTAAGATCACTTTATTTTAAGATCTGGTATTAAGAGTTATTATAGCTCAAAGAGATACCTCACAAAGACATGTGACCAAAATAGAATAAATGTACCCTATCAAGTCAAGGTACTCATTTTTCAATCCTATCCAGTACCTACAGCAAATTTTTGATTAAAATTTGGATAGTAAATTTCAAACGTTCCTGATTTTAATCAGTTGGTTCTTGCAAACAAACACAAAGGTATTATGCTTTTTTATTTTTAACAAATAATACTTGATACATAACTCACTTTGGCAACAAAATCACATTACATATAACCATTTTCAAAACTGCTCATTCCACAGATAAGTTGGCTTTACTAAATAGTTACCTCCTTATTCATTAATAAAATGTCACCTTTGAGAGGCAAATTACAAGTCTTTTAAAAGATATTTCTTGGATTGCTCACTATGATAACCACTTGTCATTAAAAAAAACCCCAAAAAACAATATCAGCACTTTAAGAACTTATTTATTTATAAAATGAAAATGCATAAATCACATTTAAGACCAAAGTGAAAACCCATTTATTAAATAGTAATGAAGTCTCTGGAGACTGAATTCAGCTAGAGATGGAACTCACTGGAGACTGGAGCTCATGAGGGCCTTTGGGATGACTGTGGTTCAAGTTTATAAAATTTTATTATATGGCTCACCGCAGTACTTACTATGAGGAAAGTAGAGTAAAGCTGGAAAAAAATCTAGTAACTTTGAAAAACTGAGACTGGAGGAGCGACTGGTTCAAGATGCTGGAGTAGAAGGACGTGCACTCACTCCCTCTTGCAAGAGCACTGGAATCACAACTAACTGTTGAACAGTCATCAACAGGAAGACACTGGAACTCACCAAAAAACATACCCCACATCCAAAGACAAAGGAGAAGCTGCAGTGAGACGGTAGGAGGGGCGCAATCACAATAAAATCAAATCCCACAACCGCTGGGTGGATGACTCACAAACTGGAGAACAATTATACCACATAAGTCCACCCACTGGAGTGAATGTTCTGAGCCCCACGTCTGGCTTCCCAACCTGGGGTTCCAGCAAGAGGAGGAGGAATTCCCAGAGAATCAGACTTTAAAGGCTAGTGGGATTTGATTGCAGGACTTCAACAGGACTGGGGGAAACAGAGACTCCACTCTTGGAGGGCACACACAAAGCAGTGTGCGCATCGGGACCTAGGGGAGGAGCAGTGACCCCATAGGAGACAGAACCAGACCTGCCTGCTAGTGTTGGAGGGTCTCCTGCAGAGGCAGCGGGTGGCTGTGGCTCACCGCAGGGACAAGGACACTGGCAGCTAGAGATATGGGAAGTACTCCTTGGCATGAGCCCTCAGAGTCCACCTTTAGCCCCACCAAAGAGCCGGGCAGGCCCCAGTGCTGGGTCACCTCAGGCCAAATAACCAACAGGGAGGGAATGCAGCCCCACCCATCAGCAAACAAGAAGGTTAAAGTTTCACTGAGTTGTTCCCACCAAAGCAAACCCAGCTCTACCCACCACCAGTCCCTCCCATAAGGAAGCCTGCACAAGTCTCTTAGCCTCATCCACCAGAGGGCAGACAGCGGAAGCAAGAAGAACCACAATCCTGCAGCCTGTGGAACGAAAACCACATTCACAGAAAGACAGACAAAATGAAAAGGCGGGGCTTCCCTGGTGGCACAGTGGTTGAGAGTCCGCCTGCCAATGCAGGGGACACGGGTTCATGCCCCGGCATGGGAAGATCCCACATGCCGCGGAGAGGCTGGGCCCGCGAGCCATGGCTGCTGAGCCTGCGCGTCTGGAGCCTGTGCTCCACAACGGGAGAGGCCACAACAGTGAGAGGCCCGCGTAATAGGAAAAAAAAAAAAAATCTTTCCTAATATGGGAAAGGAAATAGCAACCCAAGTCCAGAAGTGCAGAGAGCCCCAGGCAGGATAAACCCAAGGAGAAACATGCCGAGACACATAGTAATCAAACTGACAAAAATTAAAGACAAAGAAAAATTGTCAAAAGCAACAAGAGAAAAATGACAAATAACATACAAGGGAACTCCCATAAGGTTAACAGCTAATTTCTCAGCAGAAACTCTACAAGCCAGAAGGGAGTGGCATGATATGCTCAAAGTGATGAAAGGGAAGAACATACAACCTACCCGGCAAGGATCTCATTGAGATTCAATGGAGAAATCAAAAGCTTTACAGACAAGCAAAAGCTAAGAGAATTCAGCACCACCAAACCAGCTCTACAACAAATGCTAAAGGAACTTCTCTAAGTGGGAAACACAAGAGAAGAAAAGGACCTACAAAAACAAACCCAAAACAATTAAGAAAATGGTAACAGGAACATACGTATCGATAATTACCTTAAATATGAATGGATTAAATGTTCCAACCAAAAGACGCAGGCTTGCTGAATGGATACAAAAACAAGACCCATATATATGCTGTCTATAAGAGACCCACTTCAGACCTAGGGACACATAAGACTGAAAGTGAAGGGATGGAAAATGATATTCCATGCAAATGGAAATCAAAAGAAAGCTGGAGTAGCAATACTCATATCAGATAAAATAGACTTTTAAAAAAACAAGGTTACAAGAGACAAGGAAGGACACTACATAATGGTCAAGGGTTCAATCCAAGAAGAAGATATAACAATTATAAATATATATATACCAACACAGCAGCACCTCAATACATAAGGCAATTGCTAACAGCTATAAAAGAGGAAATCGACAGTAACACAATAATAGTGGGGGACTTTAACACCTCACTTACACCAATGGACAGATCATCCAGACAGAAAATTAATAAGGAAACAAAAGCTTTAAATGACACAATAGATCAGAGAGATTTAATTGATATTTATAGGACATTCCATCCCAAAACAGCAGATTACACATCCTTCTCAAGTGCACATGGAACATTCTCCAGGATAGATCACATCTTGGGTCACAAATCAAGCCTCAGTAAATTTAAGAAAATTGAAATCATATCAAGCAACTTTTCCGACCACAACGCTATGAGATTAGAAATAAGTTACAGAGAAAAAATGTAAAAAATACAAACACAGGGAGGCCAAAAAATATGTTACTAAATAACCAAGAGATAACTGGACAAATCAAAGAGGAAATCAAAAAATACCTAGAGACAAATGACAACAAACACACAATGATCCAAAAACCTATGGAATGCAAGAAAAGCAGTTCTAAGAGGGAAGTTTATAGTGATACAATCCTACTTCCAGAAATAAGAAAATTCTCAAATAAACAATCAAACCTTACACCTAAAGGAACTAGAGACAGAAGAACAAACAAAACCCAAAGTTAGTAGAAGGAAAGAGGTCATAAAGATCAGAGCACAAATAAATGAAACAGAAACAAAGAAAACAGTAACAAAGATCAATAAAACTAAAAGCTGGTTCTCTGAGAAGATAAACAAAATTGATAAACCTTTAGCCAGACTCATCAAGAAAAAGAGGGAGAGGACTCAAATCAATAAAATTAGAAATGAAAAAGGAGAAGTTACAATGGACACCACAGAAATACAAAGTATCCTAAGAGACTACTACAAGCAACTCTATGCCAATAAAATGGACAACCTGGAAGAAATGGACAAATTCTTAGAAAGGTATAACCTTCCAAGACTGAAACAGGAAGAAATAGAAAATATGAACAGAGCAATCAGAAGTAATCAAATTTGAAACTGTGATTACAAATCTTCCAACAGGGCTTCCCTGGTGGCGCAGTGGTTGAGAATCCGCCTGCCAATGCAGGGGACACGGGTTCGTGCCCCGGTCTGGGAAGATCCCACATGCCACGGAGCAGCTGGGCCCGTGAGCCATGGCCACTGAGCCTGTGCTTCTGGAGCCTGCGCTCTGCAACGGGAGAGGCCACAACAGTGTGAGGCCCGCATACCGAAAAAAAAAAAAAAAAAATCTTCCAACAAACAAAAGCCCAGGACCAGATGGCTTCACAGGTGAATTCTATCAAACATTTAGAGAAGAGCTAACACCCATCCTTCTCAAACTCTTCCAGAAAACTGCAGAGGAAGGAACACTCCCAAACACATTCTACAAGGCCATTATCACGCTGATACCAAAACCAGACAAAGATTCTACAAAAAAAAATTACAAACGAATATTACTGATGAATATAGATGCAAAGATCCTCAACAAAATACTAGCAAACAGAATCCAACAACACATTAAAAGGATCATACACCATGATCAAGTGGGATTTACCTCAGGGATGCAAGGAGTCTTCAATATACACAAATCAATCAATGTGATACACCATATTAACAAATTGAAGAATAAAAACCAGATGATCATCTCAATAGATGCAGAAAAAGCTTTTGACAAAATTCAACACCCATTTATGATAAAAACTCTCCAGAAAGTGGGCATAGAGGGAACCTACCTCAACGTAATAAAGGCCATATATGACAAACCCACAGCAAACATCATTCTCAATGGTGAAAAACTGAAAGCATTTCCTCTAAGATCACGAACAAGACAAGGATGTCCACTCTCGCCACTATTATTCAACATAGTCCTAACCACGGCAATCAGAGAAGAAAAAGAAATAAAAGGAATCCAAATTGGAAAAGAAGAAGTAAAACTGTCACTGTTTGCAGGTGACATGATACTATACATACAGAGTCCTAAAGATGCCACCAGAAAACTACTAGAGCTAATCAATGAATTTGGTAAAGCTGCAGGATACAAAATTAATGCACAAAAATCTCTTGCATTCCTATACACTAACAACGAAAGATCTGAAAGAGAAATTAAGGAAACAATCCCATTCACCACTGCAACAAAAAGAATAAAATAACTAGGAATAAACCTACGTAAGGAGACAAAAGACCTGTATGCAGAAAACTATAAGACATTGACGAAAGAAATCAAAGATGACACAAACAGATGGAGAGGTATACCATGTTCTTGGATTGGAAGAATCAATATTGTTAAAATGACTATACTACCCAAAGCAATCTACAGAGTCAATGCAATCCCTATCAAACTACCAATGGCATTTTTTACAGAACTAGAACAAAAAAATCTAAAATTTGTATGGAGACACGAAAGACCTTATATAGTCAAAGCAATCTTGAGGGGAAAAAATGGAGCTGGAGGAATCAGACTCCCTGACTTCAGACTATACTACAAAGCTACAGAAATCAAGAAAGTATGGTACTGGCACAAAAACAGAAATATAGATCGATGGAACAGGATAGAAAATCCAGAGATAAACCCACACACCTATGGTCAACTAATCTATGACAAAAGAGGCAAGGATATACAATGGAGAAAAGACAGTCTCTTCAATAAGTGGTACTGGGAAAACTGGACAGCTACATGTAACAGAATGAAATTAGAACACTCCCTAACACCATACATAAAAATAAACTCAAAATGGATTAAAGACCTAAATTTAAGACACAGCACTATAAAACTCCTAGAGGAAAACACAGGAAGAACACTCTTTGATAAAAATCACAGCAAGATCTTTTTTGACCCACTTCCTAGAGTAAAGGAAATAAAAACAAAAATAAACAAATGGGACCTAATGAAACTTAAAAGCTTTTGCACAGCAAAGGAAACCATAAACAAGATGAAAAGATAACCCTCAGAATTGGAGAAAATATTTGCAAACGAATCAACAGACAAAGGATTAATCTGCAAAATATATAAAAAGCTCATGCAGCTCAATATTAAAAAAAACAAACAACCCAATCCAAAAATGGGCAGAAGACCTAAACAGACATTTCTCCAAAGAAGACATACAGATGGTTAAGAGGCACATGAAAAGCTGCTCAACATCACTAATCATTAGAGAAATGCAAATCACAACTACAATGAGGTATCACCTCACACTGTTAGAATGGGCATCATCAGAAAATCTACAAACAGCAAATGCTGCTGAGGGTGTGGAAAAAAGGGAGCCCTCTTGAACTGTTGGTGAGAATGTAAATTGATACAGCCACTATGGAGAAGAGTATGGAGATTCCTTTATAAAGTAAAAATAGAATCACCATATGACCCAGCAATCCCACTACTGGGCATATACCCAGAGAAAACCAGAATTCAAAAAGACACATGCACCCCAGTGTTCACTGCATCATTATTTACAACAGCCAGGTCGTGGAAGCAACCTAAATGCCCACTGACAGACGAACAGTTAAAGAAGATGTGGTACATATATACAATGGAATATTACTCAGCCATAAAAAGGAACGAAATTGAGTCATTTGTAGAGACGTGGATGGACCTAGAGACTGTCATACAAGGTGAAGTAAGTCAGAAAGAGAAAAACAGATATCATATATTAACACATATATGTGGATTCTCAAAACATGGTACAGATGAACCAGTTTGCAAGGCAGAAATAGAGACACAGATGTAGAGAACAAACGTACAGACACCAAGAGGGGAAAGTGTGGGGGGGGATGAATTGGGAGATTGGGATTGACATATATACACTAATATGTATAAAATAGATAATAAGAACCTGCTGTATAAAAAATAAATAAAATAAAATTTAAAACATAAATAAATAAATAAATAAATAGTAATGAAGTCTCATTTCCAAAAAATAGATGTAAGGAGACACTTTAATATTCTCTTCCCATCATCAAAAGAAATGGCTGGCATGCAATCTGCTCTGGAAACCACAGGTTTAGACTATTCACAAGCAAACCCAAAAGTTTAAACCAGGTAGCAAATTTCATTTTACTTAGGCACAAATCAAAATACCAATTTCAAATGTGATATGCAAGGGTCAGGCACTGAGCTGGTGAATAGGTCTAGCCCACTGCCTGACATCTGAACCTCAACCTAGCTTTGACCCCTCTTTATACTCTCAAGTTGACATTTTATAGGAGAAACTATATGTTAGCATAAAATTTACAAACTTGGGAAATCCAAGAAGTTTTTCCATCTATTTAAAATAAAGTTTCAAAACATAACACAAAAATTACATGATTAGACTTATATTAAAACATATGTATGTTCATGTATAAAAGGTACAAGGAAAAGAGTAACTTTAAGGGTATAGAATTGTTTAAACTATAAATTTAAGCATATAAATTAGAAGCTGTACACTTCCTGATAAAGCTAAAATTATGGAGAACTTATTCTTGATAATTCTTACTAATATTTAATGAAAAAATAAATTCCTCCATAGGGGAAAAAGCATTTCATATGAAAAAGGAACAGTAATTCAAAGAAGCTTTTTCACAGCAGATACTTTCATGAGATACTTACTGTCTGAGTAGTTGTCGACCTTGTTTCCACATTAACTGGCTGTTTTGTTGTGGCTGCACCTCTGTTTCATTACCTTCATCTGGAAAACATTAAATCATTAAAAAACTGACGTTATATACATTAGAGGGTATCTCAATTCATTAAAAATGTCCAATAAAAATTTATAAGATTAAGAATACTACACTGTAAGGTATGTTCTAGGACAATGGAAATTCTGTTTTTAAGTTTAATTTCCATAACAAAACTCTAATATAAATTCATTATTGCTACTAGATTTCCCTGAGAATTTCAGAACTAAAATAAAGGCTTTTCCCCAAATTTTAGGTAACCTGAGAATTTTCCTTCAGGGCAAATCAAGTCACACAAGAGTCAAAAGTATTACAAAGCACCACATCAGAATTAGAACAAAATGCCCAGGAACAATGGTTCAAAAAAAAAAGCCGATCTGGTAAAGAGTAGATAGATAAGAAATAATCCCTGCTTGAAGCTCGAAGCACACCGCACCTGCCCAGTTTCTTTCAAAATGTCTACCGTTCATGAAATTCTCTACAAGCTCAGCTTGGAGGGTGATCACTCCACACCTCCAAGTGCATACGGGTCAGTCAAAGCGTACACCGACTTTGATGCTGAGCGGGATGCTCTGAACGTTGAAATGGCCATCAAGACTAAGGGTGTGGATGAGGTCACCATCATCAACATTTTGACCAACTGCAGCAATGAAGAGAGACAGGATATTGCCTTCGCCTACCAGAGAAAGACCAAAAAGGAACTTGCATCAGCACTGAAGTCAGCCTTGTACGGCCACCTGGAGACAGTGATTTGGGGCCTACTGAAAACACTTGCCCAGTATGACAGCTTCCAAGCTGAAAGCCTCCATGAAGGGGCTGGGGACCGATGAGGCCTCCCTCATTGAGTTCATCTGCTCAAGGACCAACCAGGAGCTGCAGGTCATCAACAGAGTCGACAAGGAAATGTACAAGACCGATCTGGAGAAGGATATCATTTCTGACACATCTGGTGACTTCTGCAAGCTGATGGTTGCCCTATCGAAGGGTCAAAGAGCAGAGGATGGCTCTGTCATTGATTATGAACTGATTGACCAAGATGCCCGGGATCTCTATGATGCTGGCAGAAGAGGAGAGGAACTGATCTTCCCAAGTGGATCAGCATCATGACCGAGCGGAGCGTGTGCCACCTCCAGAAAGTATTTGAAAGGTATAAGAGCTACAGCCCTTATGACATGCTGGAGAGCATCAAGAAGGAGGTCAAAGGAGACCTGGAAAACGCTTTCCTGAACCTAGTCCAGTGCATTCAGAACAAGCCCCTGTTTTTTGCTGACAGACTGTACGACTCCATGAAGGGCAAGGGCACTCGTGATAAGGTCCTGATTAGAATCATGATCTACCACACTGAAGTGGACATGTTGAAAATTAGATCTGAATTCAAGAAGAAGTATGGCAAGTCTCTGTACTACTACATTCAGCAAGACACCAAGGGCGACTACCAGAAAGCGCTGCTGTACCTGTGTGGTGGGGATGACTGAAGCCCACAGTGGCCTGAGGGTCCAGGACGGCTGCTCCGCACTCCCAGCTAACAGTTCTACGCAGTCAGCTTGTGGCTAACAACCCCCTTGTGCCCATCCCTGGGAGGATGACGTTAGCACTGCCAACCCCACCTGCTCCATCCTTAGTTTAGTTGCCTAAGCATTACGTGGCTTTCCGGTCTAGTCTCTCTTTACAGTCAAAGAAATGAACATTCCGAGGAGCTGGAAGTGAAATCTATGATGTGAAACACTTTGCCTTCTGAGTAATGTGTCATAAACATGAATAAACTGAATTACTTTAGGAACAAGTAAAAAAAAAAAAAAAAAGAAAAAAAGAAATAATCCCAAGCCAAATCTATTTCCTTCACTAGTTATTAAATGAAAACCTCAAGCATTCTTTTTTTAAGACATTCTTTAGATGAAAACCTCCTAGGTCCTGTAAAGCTTCAATTCATCATTTGGTAGAAGCTGAATCTTTCAAAAAGATGATAAGGGACTTCCCTGGTGGCACCGTGGTTAAGAATCCACCTACCAATGCAGGGGACATGGGTTCGAGCCCTGGTCCAGGAAGATCTCACATGCCGCGGAGCAACTAAGCCTGTGTGCCACAACTACTGAGCCTGCACCCTAAAGCCCGCAAACCACAGCTACTGAGCCCATGTGCCTCAACTACTGAAGCCCATGCACCTAAAGCCCATGCTCCGCAACAAGAGAAGCCACGACAATGAGAAGCCCATGCACCGAAACGAGTAGCCCCTGCTTGCCACAACTAGAGAAAGCCTGTGCGCAGCAATGAAGACCCAATGTAGTCAAAAATTAAAAATAATAAATAAATATGCCTAAATCCTTTCTACACCATCCTCAGGTACACTCAACTGCCTTTGCCTACTTTGGTAGCTAGTGATGTTACCAAGGAGTGGTACATTCATTCAATGGAATACTACTCAACGAGAGCAAGGAATGAACTACTGACACACACCAACATATAAGAATCTCAAATGCATTATGCTAAACAGGAGACCCTAGATTCAAAAGGCTACATTCTGTATGATTCTGGAATTGACATGATTTTCTCAAAAAGGCAAAACTGTAGGAACAGAAAACATATTAGTGGTTGCCAGGGGATCAGAGTAGGGAAGAAGGGGTTAACTACAAAGGGTATTAGTAACAAAACTGTACGTGTTTATGAAAACACCAAAAAGGTGAATTTCATTGTATGTAAATTATAACTTAATAAAAAATAAATTAAGCCAAATCAAATAAGAATGCATCCTGACCCTCTTTTTAAAAAGTGTATTCTTTTTTTTTTTTTTTAGATACGCGGGCCTCTCACTGTTGTGGTGTCTCCCGTTGCGGAGCACAGGCTCCGGACGCGCAGGCTCAGCGGCCACGGCTCACGGGCCCAGCCGCTCCGCGGCATGTGGGATCTTCCCGGACCGGGGCACGAACCCGTGTCCCCTGCATCGGCAGGCAGATTCTCAACCACTGCGCCACCAGGGAAGCCCTAAAAAGTGTATTCTTATACTGAGATAAAATCCAACTCCCTGGGTGATCATTTTGTAATGTATTAAAATATCAAATCACTATGTTGTATACCTGAAACTAATATAATATTGCAAGTCAATTATACTTCAAAAAAAAGAAAAAGAGAAAAAGAAAGCAAGGACTCAGTCTTGACTCAGTTAACCCAGGTATATGACAAAAACCAGCAAGGCTATGACTGCTGCTTATTATATTATTCCACACTGGATCATGACTAGGCTCCAGATGATTGCAAGGAAGCAAAAGAAACCTCATGGAAATATAACCAGTCACAACACTTATTAAGAATGAGGAGATTCAAAGACCTATAGAGCTTGAGGAGTCCTTATCTCCTTGGTAATGGATTTGAGGAAAACTGCTTACCCTAATTCTTTTATTAGATTAGTGTATGAATTAATGATCTAAGATTATGTCTGCAATCATAGATTTAACCACACAAACATAAAACAGGCTCTTTACTCAACATTGCCAAAATCTATTTTCCACTGATTTAGAGAAATAATCAGTGGTATAGCCTTCTGTAAGAGCAACAAGTTTCAATGCTTGCAAAGTAATTATAAAGACAGAAATCTTGATTCTGGATAAATTTCTCTGAAGTAAATTTTCCTTTCTCTATTAAAAAAAAAATCTGACTCTCTGGGTCACATGTGAACTTGTTTTTCCCCACACTTCCTTATCCAGGCTAAACACTTAGTTCTCTCCATGGTTAGTAAGTATTCATCAACTATCAGGTTCATTCTAACCTAATCAAGCTCAAAAAGTGACATCATACAAAAGTGAGGATTTTAAAGTGGGTAAGAACTGAATTTCTTGGTAATGTTAAAAGTATCTGACTGGCACTTCCAGTCAAGTTGGAGTAACAGGGACCCAATTTACCCTCCTGCTTGAAGCAACTATAAATCAAAATGGTTAAGACATTGGACATCAGGCAACAGAGGGCAGCAAACCCTGAGAAAAGGGAAACAAACAGGTGAGCCTATGATTGTTCCAGCTTACTGCCTTGATAGAGTTTCCCGATCACAGCATAGGGAGGGAGAACAAAAATAATATCTGAAGAAACAGGGGCTGAAAAGTTCCAAATTTCATGAAAACTATAAATCCATAGATCCAAGAAACCCAACAAATCCCAAGCACGAGAAATACTGGTGGGGGGGCGGGGGTGGTGGCGGAACTACACCAAAGCACATCATAATAAAATTGCTTAAAACCAATGACAGAGAGATAAATCTTAAAAGCAGCCAGAGAAAAAGGTCACTCATATACAGAGGAATAAAGATAAGAATGACAGAAGAGGGGCTTCCCTGGTGGCGCAGTGGCTGAGAATCCGCCTGCCGATGCAGGGGACACGGGTTCGTGCCCCGGTCCGGGAAGATCCCACATGCCGCGGAGCAGCTAGGCCCGTGAGCCGTGGCCACTGAGCCTGCGCGTCTGGAGCCTGTGCTCCACAACGGGAGGGGCCACAACAGTGAGAGGCCCGTGTACCGCAAAAAAAAAAAAAGAATGACAGAAGATATCTCATCAGAAACAATGCAAGCAGCAAAATAAAGACTTTTTCAGACACACAAAAGCTCAAAGAATTCATTATCAGCAACCCGTATTACAAAATACGTTAAAGAAAGTCTTTAAGACAGAAGGAAAATGATATCAGAAAATATGGATGCACACAAAGGAATATGAGCACTGGAAATATATGCTTTTTATGTTATTTAAATCTCTTTGAAAGAGAACTGACTGTTGAAACAAAAATAATAATGTAGTGTATGGTTTATATATATATACAGAGAAGTAAAATATATGAAAACAATTGCACAAAGACAGAAAGGAGAGATGGAAGTACACTGTTAGGAGGTTCTCATACTACACATGAAGCGGTATAATAGCACTTAAAGACAGAACTTTAATAACTTAAAAACATATACTATAAATCCTAAAGCAACCAATAAAATAAGAGTTGTAGCTAATAAGTCAGCAAAAGAGATAAAAAGAAATCATAAAAAATACAATATTAGGGGCTTCCCTGGTGGCGCAGTGGTTAAGAATCCACCTGCCAATGCAGGGGACACGGGTTTGAGCCCTGGTCTGGGAAGATCCCACATGCCGCAGAGCAACTAAACCCATGCACCACAACTACTGAAGCCAGTGTGCCCAGAGCCCGTGCTCTGCAACAAGAGAAGCCACTGCAATGAGAAGCCCACACAATGCAACAAAGAGTAGCCCCTGCTCACTGCAACTAGAGAAAGCCCGCACGTAGCAACGAAGACCCAATGCAGCCAAAAATAAGTAAATAAAATAAATAAATTTTTGAAAACATATACTAGATTAATCCAAAAGAAATCAAAAAATGAGGAAAAGGGAGCAAAGAACAGATTGAACAAATAGAAACCAAACAGCAAATGTGACAGCTTTAAAGCTCACTGTATCAATAATCACATTAAATGTGAATAGTCTAAACATCTCAGTTAAAAGGCAGAATTTGTTACTCTGGATAAAGATATTCTATTTTTAATAAGTATTTGGCTTCTAATATTAAGTAGGAGAAACTGAAATATGAAAGATAAATAGATTTTAACATATCTTAGGGTAATATTCTCCTAAAGTAGAAATGTAAAGGTTTGGAAGTGGAACAAAACAGAAAAAATGTCCGAGGGGAAACGAATTTTTTCTGAAAAACGTTTCAGAAAACATCTGGATTGTCAGTTTCAGGAAAATATAGTAAATGGATAAAAGAATGAAGAAAGAAAAATGCCTGCTTCTTTAATTTGGATACACCACCTTCTACCCTCTCCTAGTCACTGTCCTCATCACTGTCATCTACAAATCCCTTGATAACGCTCTAAACCAGGCATCCTTCCTCTGTAACCAAACTTTTACATCATCTTGAGTGAAGTTAATATTCATGTGGGTGATCCACTTCAGCTTCTGCACAACCACCACCCTCTCTAGCTGTCATGCCTTAGATATTGTCATTTTGAAGAACTGTCACTGATGCAAACTCACTCTCTGAGCATATCCTTCAGGCTCAATACCCCTAATTCACCAGGCACTTTGATTTAGGTGGGACCTTAGATCAGGGGCTGGCAAATTTTGGCCTGCAGGTCAAATCCAGCCTGCCACACTTATTCATTTATGTGTTGTGGCTGCTTTCATGTTATGATGGCAGAGTTGAGTAGTTTCAACAGAGAACACATGGCCTACAAAGCCCAAATATTACTATCTGGCCCTTTAAAAAAGAGTTTGCTGACCTGCTCTAGGCGGTTGCCTATCCCCTTACTTTGATCCATTAGCCTCCCTTATGCCTTCACTTTCTTTCCTCTCTAGTTTTAGTTCAGGGTCTATCAATTCAACCATTCTTTTTTTTTTTTTCAACCATTCTTTTGACAGTGTCTTCATGTCCCCTTGTCTCTCCATGAATTCAACTGTTAACTATTTTCATTCCATTATCTTTTACCTAGGCTGCCAATTGTGCAGACCAGCAGCACTTCTATATAAACTTACGATTACACACCTCAATCGGACCCTTAGCTTCTCTCAATCTTACTATTTCTTAGTAAATTTGTCCTCCTGTTCATTATTATTTTAAACCTTCTCCACTTTTCTTAAACCTCTGATGTATTCTCTTAGCAGATAATCCAGTCTCATACATAAAGCTATCGTATTAAATACCCACCATCAGACCGAAACCCAAATCTACACACCTATCACCTAACTTCCTGTATTCTCTCCTGGTAACAATAAAAGACAGGCTCCTCCTGCTGTTCTCCAGCTGTGTTCAGAATCCAATCCCTATCACTTCTTCAGATACCTTCATACCGTATCTTTGCTCTCTCCTTTTTATTTGCTCCTCCTCTAAGAAACATGTCACACACAAACATACACACACACACATTCTCTCTCTCTCTTCCTTGACCCCATGGGTCCTTTCAGCTATTTCCCCCTAATCCCTCACCTTCACCTCCACAATGTAGGCTTCCTTAAAGCTTACTACACTTAGTCTTCACTTTCTACGCACAGTCTTCATTTCTGCCCTCCACTCTCTCCTAAAACTGCTCACAATAAAGTTCCTAGTGACCTGTGTGTCACTAAATCCTAGAGATACTCTTCAGACCCCTGGCCATTAATCAGTAGTGCTGAAGGATCCTTCCTTCTGGAAACCCTCTCTTCTCTTTGTCTCCATGCTCCTGATTTTCCTCCTACCATTAAAATAATCCTCATCAGTTTCCTTTTCAGGTTTCTATTCTTCTACCAGTTTTTTAAATGTTGCCATTCCTCAGGGCTCCATTTTAGACCCTCTTCTTACTCTGCATAAGGTCCCTGGCTGAGCTCTTCCACCTCAGTGGCAATGAGTGTCATTAGTACTAGATGCTATATGCTCTCAAATCTACATATTAAACCCACGTCTCTGGCTTGAGCTCCACACTCACATGCTCAGACATGCTCACATGTCTACTAGCCATTTCTGCTTGATGGCCTAACAAGTAAATCCAAAAGTGAACCCACCATCTTCCAAATGTACTTCTGGTCTAGTTTTTAAACTAGAAATGTGGGAGTCATCCTTGATTCTCCCCTTTTTAAATCCCTTACATCTAAACAAGAACTAACTTCCTGCAGATTTTACTTCCTAAATATTTCCTGAATATACCCACTTCTCTTCAACTGCATTGTTAGTACCCTTTTCAAGGTAACCTTCCTCATTTACCCAGGTGGCTGCAAAGTCCTCTAACCAGTCTCCCCATCTCCAGTTTTACTCCTCTCTAACCCATCTCCACACTGCTGTCAGCGTGATCTAAGAGCAAATCTGATTACAAGAGCCCTGATTAAGACCCTTCAAAAGCCTTCTCCTAACTCTTAGTTAATCTGCACTCCTGGTTAACTCTCTAGCTGCATCTAGAAACACTCTTTCCCTCTCCCCCTCTACTAACTAATTATTTTGTTTCTCAAATGTGGCAAATTCTTCCCTCAGAAACTTTACTGCCAATGCTCTGCCTTTCTTCTACCTCTCATTCAACAAATATTTAGTCAGTCCTCTTTCCCTGGTTAATTCTACTTGTCTTTCAAATGTCAACTTCAAATATCACTTTCTGCAAGAAGGCTTCCTTGATCACTTACAACTAGATTTGGTTCTCCTGCTACTGTGTTCCATAACACCTATTACTTCTCCATATAGTTTTACTGTAATCACTTTTTTCTTTCCTCTTCCCTGTAAAAATCCAACAGGGTACTATATTTTTATTCACAGAATTTGATTCTGGCTCTGACACAGCATTACATATTTCATATTTAAAAGTTGAACAGTAGTTTGAAAGATGGACAGATGGAATGATACTAGGTATTACATACTAAGAAAATAAACCTAGAAGTTAGGAATTATTTCCAGAACTTTCCCCAGTTTACAGATAAGGAATGGAGCAACCTCAGAGAGACCTAGTAATATCACAGGTATTTAAGTAATATCACAGGTATTTAAAGTGTTAGGACAGAGTCAAACTTACATGTATCCAATTTCAAAGCCAAACTTTCTACTGAGCCACATTCTTTACTTATAAGCATTTTGTATATACTGCAACTAGGCCTTTATACTCCTAAATCGATATCTAAAAATTAGGAAACAAACATGTTTATGTAAAAGTAGTTATTAAAATCACTCCTTTGGGGCTTCCCTGGTGGCGCAGTGGTTGAGAGTCCGCCTGCCGATGCAGGGGACACGGGTTCGTGTCCCGGTACGGGAAGATCCCACATGCTGCGGAGCAGCTGGGCCCGTGAGCCATGGCCGCTGAGCCTGCGCGTGCGGAGCCTGTGCTCCGCAGTGGGAGAGGCCGCAGCAGTGAGAGGCCCGCGTACCGAAAAAAAAAAAAAAAAAAAAAAATCACTCCTTTGATTCAGACAATGTACTTTTAGGATAGTTTTCAACAAATAGACTAGATTTAAAAACAAGAAAAAAAAATTTTTTTTAATCTAAGTGCATCTCAAGTTAAAAGAAGAGACACCAAAGTAACAGAACAATGGAAAAAAAAACAAAGAAAAAAAATGTCAGTGATCAATTGGTATTGCTCTAAACGTCAGGGATTCAATATTCAGTCGTGGAAACGTGTTAATTACATTACTACACTGAATTGAACTATAAAACTGGCAGCACATTCAGAATAATTTTCTTCTTTCATACACTGTCAAACACAGGAACAGTGTGGAAAAATGAGAAGAATTTGAATTTTGGAGTCAGTGGACCTGGGCTCAGATCTATATTCCCATTACTTAATAGCTGTGTCACTGTGAGCAAGTTTCTCCACTTCTCTGAGTTTAAATTTCATGCAGGTAAAATGAAAATAATATTATTTTTATTGAATAACTATATTAAGAATTAAACATAAAGCCCACAGTAACCAAGGAAGGTATTTCAGTATGTGATAGTTATATCAGACATTTGATCCAGGAATTTAACCTGACATCATGTCAAAAACACACTCATCTGAAACATGGTGATAACTTTTCAACAGTTTTTCTTACTTTTTCCTAACACCTCCTAATAAGTCAATTATATTCCTTAGTATCTTTACAAGTACTATTTTTGTATTGTTTGATGGGGTGATGAGGAATATAGGAGAAGGAAAAAGAAGAAATAGCACAAAAAGATAACAAATGTTTCAGCAGTTAAAAGATGTTCTGGTTACAGAACATCCTGTGGGTTAAGTGCAAAACAATTTTGCACCTGAAATTGAGGGATCAGACTTAAAGGATGAGAAATTCTCTTGTACTTAAAGAAGAAATCTCCTACCTCCAGAGTTTCTACCCTCTCTCTCAGGATTTCAAGGGCATGATGTACTTTGTATTACATATCTCAAAGTTCTCATAATTACTGGAGGGACCCAGCAACACACAGTTATGTTGGTGCATGTTACCCCATGAATTCTGATCCTTCCAGTAAGTGTAGAACATAAGCAGAAAGTGGGGAGCTAAAAGAATGGGGAAGAGGGAAACAGAAGGAAGGTGGTAGAAAATGATCTAAATGACACTTAGTGATTAGTGCACAAAGATAAGTAGGTCAGAAAAAATAACTAATATGCAAATAATTAGAAATTAACTTGCAGTTATAAATACTGTTACTACAAAATACTAGATATTAACTTCTTTTTAATCATTTAAACTTCCTTTAAAATTAGCTTACCAGAATCATAGCTTGGAGGCTTCATATCTCCCTGATTCAATTCTGTTCCATATTTCAACTTGTGGTATTTAGCTCTACCAAAGAAATGAGAAAATACAAACCATCTTAAAACATATTTAAATGAACTTCAAGATATGTAACAGGAGTAGTCATCAGTATGCAGTAGTCCTGACTAACTATCAACAGTTCAAAGCCTTCCACAGTGTCAAAGTCCTAATACAAAAGCGCCTGCCATTATTACTTTGTTGTTGTTATACCATCAAGTCTTGTTATAATAAATAAAGGAATAACACTGAGAATCATAAATCTAGTTTCTATAGTTATAAATGAACCAGATAACATTCTAGTTTCTGCAGTATTCAAATTTTCTTGATGACTGCCAGAGTACAATTCTATCAAAAGCAGTAGATAAGTTTGGATTGTGAAATAAACTTGAGAAAGACTAATCATTCTCAAAATTGAGTTTCTTTTGTTTTGTAAAAGGGTCATTCATAATACCCTGCATTGTCAGGCAATTATGCTTTGCCAAGTATGCATTAGAGTAAACAATCCAAAGGAGGGAGGGGGAACCAGCCTAAATCATCAATGTTGAATAAGACATTCTAGTAGGAATAAATATATTTTTTAGTAGCCAAGGTATCTTTTGCCTTTTCAGGAAGAACTGTGAACAGGAATACCTTCTTTTAAAAGCTAACTAGATGTTATTATCTCTGGTTTATCCAATTTAACCATCCCCAATTTAACCATCCAAGACCAAAAAAATAATCCAGATAAGGTAAAAAATTTAAAGGTTAACTAAAAATGGCCATACTCAATGTATTTGTATATTTTGACTTGTTTGCTTCCCCAAAATAGAGGCTATTACAATAAATATTCAATGTAATAAGACTGGGATAATAACAACAATAATAATTTGAAAAACCAAAGTAATAAAGAAGGAATAAAAGGGTAACCAAATAGCCAAAATTTGAAAGTTATTTTTTTCTTTATAAAAGACTAAGCACTTACTTTAACGTTTTTATATTTCAAGAAAAATATAAAGAAAATGAAAATTATTTGCTCGAATGTGTAAAATACTGGAATCCTTCATATTACTTTGCAATAATTATTTTGCAATTACAACACAAAAAAAAATCAACATTTTATACAGAGGGGAATCCTAAAACCTCTGAAAGTTACAGATAGCTGATGTTCTATTTCTTAAAGTAGGTGGTAGGTACATGAGTATTTTTTATATTAGTCTTTATATGTTTTGCATATATATGAAACACTTTGTAATAATATGTACCCATTAAAAAGAATAAAGAATCTTTGTGTGCAAATATGGGATTGATCTTTAAGCTTAAGTAAAAAAACAAGTTACAAAATACTCTGTGTGTGTGTGTGCATGTACACCTCTGTGTGTTTTTTATATGTGTGTTATGGTTTTTAAATATAATTGTCAATCTTCAGATTTTTTAGAAACACACTTCATCTACCATAAGACAAACTAACAATACCTCCTATAAGGCAAAATAGCAATTGAAAATAACTGGCCTGAGGACAGAATAAAAGTAGCAATAAAGTTTTATGGAGTTAACTTATGTATTTTTGTTTTACATATATATACATATTTATTTATATATACACACACACACATATATATAAATATACACACATAGATATATGAGGAAAACATTTTCAAACACAAAATACTGCACTATAGTGCATTCTAGTGGTCTTAGGAAAAGCTACAACAGAGCTTACAGAAAAGGGAATAGAAAACATTCTATACAACATATGTAATAACACACTATGAACTAACATTTCATAAAAAATTAGATAAAGACAAAATAAGTAAAGAACTGCTGTGTTTGCTACAAGCTGTGCTCCCATGAATCAGGGTCTCCCTAGTGAATTGTTAAGTTCACTGAAAAATAATTTACTCACAGAACTCAACTTAGTAACATTCCTTTTGAAGTCAATATGCTAAAATATCTTCCCACTCATATTGCTTCCCATTGTTTTAACACTTCATTTCACTGTTAGCAATACTCTTGTTCCCTAAGCTTTTTCTGTCTAAATTTGACTGACTGCAAGTTAAATAGCAGATCTCACGCCTAAGAACTCTACATTTGATACACAGCTAGGCCTCCCAACTGGTCTTTACTGGATAAAACAGCATTAAAATTACATAATTATAATATATTAAAGAAGTCCCATTATAGCTTTGTTTCAAAGTCAATTATTATATATAATATGCCTGGAATATAACACAGCATTCCAACCACACTTTAAACATTGATACTTAAAAATAATTTGATTAGAAATTGAGTTATTTGTAGTGAGATGGATGGACCTAGAGTCTGTCATACAGAGTGAAGTCAGAAAGAGAAAAACAAATACCGTATGCTAACACATATATATGGAATCTAAAAAAAAAAGGTTATGAAGAACGTAGGGGCAGGACAGGGATAAAGACACAGACGTAGAGAATGGACTTGAAGACACCGGGAGGGGGAAGGGTAAGCTGGGACAAAGTGAGAGAGTGGCATGGACTTATATATACTACCAAATGTAAAACAGATAGCTAGTGGGAAGTAACCGCATAGCACAGGGAGATCAGCTCAGTGCTTTGTGACCATCTAGACGGGTGGGATAGGGAGGGTGGGAGGGAGACGCAAGAGGGAAGAGATATGGGGATATATGTATATGTATAGCTGATTCACTTTGTTATAAAGCAGAAACTAACACACCACTGTAAAGCAATTATACTCCAATAAAGATGTTAAAAAAAATAATAATAATTTGATAAAATCCAACAAACTGTTACTGAATTCTTATGACATGCCAGGCACTGTACTGGCTGGTGGGAATAATGTGCAGCTTGTAGTCAGTTAAGGATAACGGCAAGGAGATAAAGAAGAGACAGAAATGTAAATAAATAACTCTAGCACATGGTGGATAAGAGCTATGAGTTATATCAAATGTTATACAAATTTAGATAAGGGATTATCTAATTCTGTCAAAGGTCCTGACAGTAGTCAAGGAGAGCTACCAAAAAGAAGGTGACACATGAGATTTCAGCTAAACCTCAAAACCTATAGTTCTACAATCAGACAAATGGACTGATGAAGAGGGTATTTTGGTCAGAAGGAACATCTTAAAAGTGGAAAAAAATACACAGTGGTGTGTGTGTTTGTATAGGACTAGAAAGGAGCCTGGATGTAGAAGGTTTTACTAAGAAGAACTCTGAAATTAGCCAGATATTTTTAAGCAGGGATATAACAACTGTGTTTAGAAAACGAATCCCATGGACGTGGAAAATTAATCAGAATGAGAAAATGTATTAGAGGCAAGGAGGACAGTTGGGTTTTTACAGTGGTGCAGACACAAGAGATATGTGGAGCAAATGGAAGAAATGTTTCAGAATTATATTTTATATAGTGTTTGAGGTTCTTCAGTATAGAACTTCCTGAATAAACCTTAGGTTGTGTGTTCTTGGAAAATTATATGTAAATTTTCTCATTTTGTAAATTTTATCACACTTTAAGGAATGCTTTGTTAATCCACTGCTAGGGGCTTCCCTGGTGGCACGGTGGTGGGGAATCTGCCTGCTGATGCAGGGGACGCGGGTTCGAGCCCTGGTCCGGGAAGATCCCACATGCCGCAGAGCAACTAAGCCCATGCGCCACAGCTACTGAGCCTGTGCTCTAGAGCCTGTGAGCCACAACTACTGAGCCTGCACTCTGGGGCCCGCAAGCCATAACTGCTGAAGCCCACGCACCTAGAGCCCATGCTCTGCAACAGAAGAGACAACCACAGTGAGAGGCCTGTGCACCCCAACGAAGGGTAGCCCCTGCTCGCCTCAACTAGAGAAAAGCCTGCACGCAGCAACAAAGACCCAGTGCAGCCAAAAATATAAATAAAATAAATAAAATTTTTAAAAAATCAATAGCATAAAAAAATCCACTGCTAGGTGTGTAATCCTTCTTTAATGTTAAATATTCAGTTTTACTTAACTTTGGATCTTTTTAAGTGGGACGACTTAGAAAATCTGTAATACAGCAATTCAAAACCATGATCCTTACTTAGGTTTTTACAATTTAAATGACAAGATGTCTGGAATTTGCTCTAAAATAGATTGAGATGAAGCAAGATTGACAAAAATGTTAACTGTTGAGGCTTGGGGGTGTATATAGAAGATATTAGTCTCTGTACACCTATGTTTCAAATTTTCCTCAATTAAAAAAAAAATTTTTTTTAAATTGGCTTACGTGTCAGAAAAAATAACTTCAGAATCAAAGAACTGAAATGTTCCAATTTTTTAAAAATTCCTTTGCATTAATTAAAAATAATTTCACAGTGAAAAGAACTCAAACGTTTAAGAGCTCTAATCCACAGAATTTTTTTTTATTCCTTAATTTATTACACTTCAGTGGTGCCATTACATCAGGAATAATCTCAAATCATTCCATGGACTTCCAAAGATACAAAATCACGGACACTTTTCCAGGAGAATCCCTTTAAGTTAAAAAGCAAAAAACAAAAAAACAATCTTCCCTAGACCCGCCACTATCTCTCTTTATCTTTTCTGTTTTCCAAAGTCAAACTACTTGAAAAAATAAACAACTCGAAAAAATAAACAACTCTGTCTCCTCTTTATCTACCCTTCTCACCTCTCAGTCCCCTGTGATCTGGTTTATGTTCCTGCTACCTCACTGAAGCTTTCTAGCAAGGATACCAACAAGCGCCTAACTGGCAAATCCAGGACTATTTTCAGTATACAACTTACTTGAGATTTGTTTGGCATTTGCAATTGTCAAATTCCCACCTGCTTTAGCTTGCTTCCAATATACTGCTCTCTCCTTCCTTCTCTACCATTCTTTTGTTGGCTCTTCTTCCTCTGTCTTTTCCTCAAACATTTCCATTTCCTGTGGCTCCTGCTAGTAATCTCTTCTTGTCCCACAATATTTGTTCTGTTTGTTTCAGAGTTCTTATAATTTTACCCACAATATTGATGATTACCAACTACACATCTCTAGTAATGAGTCCCCCTCCCATAGTGGCTTTTCAACCCTAATTCTTTATCTTTAATTCACTTGATAATTTTCAAACTTCTCACTCAAGCCAGAAACCTGGGACTCATTCTTGAATTATCTTTCTTCCTCACCCCCTATACCAAATCATCTCCAAATTTTATGCATTTTTTTTCTATTTAAAATGTTTCATAGGGAATTCCCTGGAGGTCCAGTGGTTAGGATTCCAGGCTTTCACTGCCAGGGGCACAGGTTCAATCCCTGGTTGGGGAACTAAGATCCTGCAAGCCACAAGGTGTGGCCAAAAAAATAATAATAAAAATACAAACTAAAATAAAATGTTGCATAGTGGCTAACTCCTCTATTCTAGCAGCTACTACATTATCATTTCTCATCCTAAACTATTACAATCTTCCTGCCTCTATTAACAAATCTTTTCAGTCCATCCCCTAAATTGAGGTCAGGGTGATCTTTCTAAAATCTATTTTAAACTATTCCATGCTTAAACCTTTCAACTGCATGACAACTAAATTCAATATGTATTCCTAGATTGGATCCTGGACCAGGAAAAAAAATACTACAAAGATCATTATCAGGACATTTGGTAGAAAAAAGATCATCAGCGGAACATATGAATATGGGCTATATTAGATAATAGAACTATATCGACATTAAATTTCCTTAATTTGATAATGAGCTGTAATTATTTAAAGGAATGCCCTTGCTTTTAGAAGATGGTCCCTTAAGTACTTAAGGGCAAAGGGGTATAAGTCTGCAAAGAAGTAGCAAAATTTTCAGGGAAAAAAACAATGAGTATATAGAGAGAACATGATACAAAATGTTGTCAACTGGTGAATCTGGGCGAAGGGTATATAGTTCCTGCAACTTCTATTTGTTTGAGATTATTTTAGAAGAAAATGTTTTTAAAAGCTTGCAGTGTAAGATAAAAGTTTGAACTCCTTAGTTAGGCTCTCCACGATCTGGTTCTTGCCCATCGCTACCATTATTGCTTATCAATCACAATTAACGCCTTACCCTCCATACACAGTAATCACAAATTTCTGAACACACCAAAATGCTTTGTTCCATGTCAAACGTATTTTCTCTACTGCTTGAACCTTGCCCATCTGGCAAACACCTTATTTTTTATGATGCTGTTCAAGTCTCACCCCTGCTAATCACACCCTCCTTTCTACTTTCACTGCCTCCAGATCCAAACAACCACTCCCTTCTCTGTGACCCCACTGTATCCTGTGCTGACTTCTCCCACAGCACCTAACTTACTGCACTGTACTTTTGTGGTTTCCAAGTCTGTTTCCCACTACTCTAGGCCCTGAAGGGACAACGTTTGTGACTTGCTTCTTCCCAATTCCAGAACAGTACAAGTTGGATGTATAGATTAATGAATATGTTAATGAGAATGGGCGCACACACACATACACACACACATATACACCGTATCCTTTGTTAGTTTAATATTTGTATATTTTAATTTTTCTGATTTACAAGATAGTATAATGTACTGGTAAAGAGTAGTACAAGCTTCAGAATCAGACAGACTGGAGGGATCTGAATCACAGCTCTACTGTAACTCTGCAACTCTACGTAAGTTACTTAGTTTTTAAGCCTCAGGGGCTGGTACATGGTAGTTAATAAATAGTTGCCGTTATTAATGTTATTACACTCTCGCTTTGATTATGCCTATCATTTAGATTGCTTAAAATCTCAAATATTCCCAAATTACAATGTTTTTTTCCCCACCATCTCCCCAATACAGCTTTCAGTCAACCTCTCAAGGAATGAAAAGAACCACCAATTTTTCACTAAGAGGTCAATCTGTTTTCAACCTCTTGTGTCATTTAAAGATCCCACATGAAGGTAAATACAACTTCTAATAAACTTTTATCTATTTCTTGATATCCATAAGTAGCATCTTCTAAATGGTAGAAGATGCTTCAAAAAGCTGAAAAGGGCATGTGATCAAAAACAAAGCAAAATAGAGAAATTCAATATCACTTAACAAGTACTCAATAATCTAAAATAAAGAACTGTCTTACACTGCTGACAAAAAATTCCAAAGACCATCCACTAAAGCAAACAAACTTAATTCATATGAAAACTTCCAAAATTCTCATCCATGACCTATTGTCCTTTACTTGTGAACGAAGTTTAGTTCTTGAATATCTTAGACAAAAGCAGAATAGAAAGGTAAGATTCACTTCTGGAGAGATATGAATAGTTGATAGCAAAGGATCAAAATACCAAAAATGTCTATAAAAGGATTCTTAACACAGTCTGCCAGAGTAGGTTTCTTCCATAAAAAGTACACCAAACTGAATAATACTAGATGATAAGGAAAAGGGAGTAAGTATTATAGAAATTTCCTTTACAACTCAAAAACTATTTCAATTCTATAAAGAAATAGATATCAACAGTTCAGGAAGTACATACATTTCTTTAGAAAGGACAGAGTGGGGGGGAAATGTTGCTAAAATCTTAAAAATCATATAAATCAGTTTTTTGGTCATTATTACTAAATATTCATTAACAAATTAACATATTACAACCATTTCTAAATGTTTATTACAAATACTACTTCCTGAATTAAAAAGTAGAACACATTACAATGTGGATTTGTTGTAGGAATAACAGAAAAATCACTCCAATATTTAAGAGAACCCTTCCATGTCACTGAATTACCTTTCCTGTTTAAGAGCATACTCCAGCATCTTGATCCTCCTCACAAGATCCTTCTTCAAATTTTCTTGACCTTTCCTCTCCCCCTGAAGGAAGGCAATCTGAGCCTGAGTAAGGAAAAGAAAGAGAAAACTCAGTTTAGACGAAATAAACTTTTTCAAACTCAGCTGAAGAAAGAACTTTTGGAAGATAAAACAATTAGATGTAAAAACATTTCTTTTTACAGATCTATCACAAAGTATACAGAAGGGCACTGACTGCAAGCGGGGGAAATGCTTAACTTATTTTTTTTTTAAAAAAGGACATCTATATAAATGTCACTTCAGACTAGGGATGTTACAACACGTAGTCCATATCCTCTAAGAGTCTATAATTTAAAACAACCAATATAAGTGCAGACATATGCAAAATACAGTACAGTTTGCTCAAGTGTTTGTCTTTTAAGGCATTGAGGGGGATTCTCCTTTATAAAAAGTGAAGATGGAGAACTACCATATGACCCACTATTCCACTTTTAGGCATTTATCTGAAGAACATGAAAACACTAGTTCAAAACACTAATATGTACCCCCATGTTCACTGAAGCATTATTTATAATAGCCAAGATATGGAAACTACCTCAGTGCCTATCGATGGATGAATGGATAATGAAGATGTGGTGTACACACACACACACACACATACACACACACACACGCGCACACACACACACACACACACACCCTGGAATACTACTCAGCCATAAAAAAAAGAAATCCTGTCATTTGCAACAACATAGATGGACCTCACGGATATTATACTAAGCAAAATAAGTCAGATAGAGAAAGACAAATACTGTATGAGTTCACTCATATGTGGAATCTTAAAAAAAATAAAGATGAACAATCAAAACAAAAACAAATTCATAGATACAAAGAAGAGATTAATGGTTACCAGAGGGGAAAAGGGTTGGGGAGGCAGGCAACATGGGTCTAAGGTGTCAGTTGTATGGTGATGGATGGTAACTGGACTTGTGGTGGTGGTCATTTTGTAGTTTATACAGATGCTGAACTATAGTGCTGTACACCTGAAACTTACATATTTTTTTTCTAAAGAGTGAAGATGGAGACAGGGGGTAAAGTAGAATCATGAGTTCTTATAATAAGCCTTGTAAAGTAAGAGTTCTCTGAGTTTCACCATCTACTTAAATTTTATGATGGATTCCTTGTCTTGAGAGACTTTATCCTGGACCTACCCTTCAAATAAGAAATAGCTTCCTTTTTTCAATCTCCATCTTTTACCCCATCCCCATTTAGATTTGATAGGCAGGGGGAAAGAAAGTGAAAGCTGGGAAAAGGAAAATCAGAGAAAATGGCCCTCCATAGGTTCTTGGCCCCTCCCAAACATGAGAAAAAGAAAAAAAGAAAAAAACCTACATTTTAACATGAAACAAACTGTAAAACTCTAGTCTTCAGTTAGACAAAGGGGATAGGAAAGAACAGCTCTCCATAATAATTAAAAAGACATTTAGAATTGAAGTAATACTTTCCACTTAAGGAATTAAAACTATGTTGCAAATACTAACTTGTTAAAGTAACTCATAACACCACTGGGAGTGTGAGAGGAGATCTACTTAAGGGCCCTCAAAAATAGCTATCAGTTTCACTATTCTTACATTCTTTCCCCTCTCATTTCTATTATATTAACTCAGACAACGTTATTTATATTTCCACAGCGCTTTCCATTTAAGTAAGCAAAAATTTACATTTAATGATGATCTTACCACATCCCTAAGGAACTGTGGATTATCCAACTAAGGTTTAGTGAATGAACCATTAAACTTACTTCTATTTGGTTTAACTGACACTCATTTATTTTTTTTTCAGTATCATAATAAACACAAAATCCAACTCACCGAGCTTCTTATAACTTTCAAAATGTAGGTACTGTCATGTTTTTGTTCTCATTTCAATGAGCTCTTAAAATGTATATTGCAATTATAAGAAGGATTATTTTTATCTTATTGAAATATTTAAAAACAGGCTAAAGATAGTTCAGTTGTATACACAGAAGAAAAGGCATCAAATATCTACAATATCTGTATTTAATGATCATAAAACCTTTTGAAATTGTATGTTCTACAATGAGATCATTATTTTATATAAGCAGAATTAATAATACATGTATTAAAAGCTGACAAAAATGAATGTCCTGTCAAAAGGATATAACAGCCCACCTTGTTTGGTCAAACAATGTTTTGGCCTAGAAGACAGGCTTCAAAATGGCTTTAATAAAAACAATAATTTAATCAGTATAATCATATAACCAAAGTAATAATAAAATTATCAATTTCTTCCTTTCTATACCTTTTGACTAGCTTTCTATTTCTGCCACCATCATTGGTCCTGGGTGATTCTGACACTTCAGCATATAATACTCAAAAGTCTTTACTGCAACTCATTCCCCAGCCTACCAACTACTCCTTATACTTCCAGGACACTCGCTTCTCCATCCTCCTATCAATTCACACACTGGACTACTTAATAATTTAATAAAAAATAAAAGACCCAGAATTGCTGGAGAGAAAAATTACAAAGAAGATGGAGGTGCCTAGAAAAGACAAACAAAAAGGAATAATAGGAATATCTGTGATATTCCTTGGTGATCAAAGAATATCTCTGTGACATTTCTGCCACAGATGCATAACGTGAAATCAATCATACAGAAACATCAGGCAAACTAAAATTATGGGGCATTTTACATTAACTTTCTTGTAATCTTCAAAAACATCAGGTCACAAAAGTCAACGAAAGACTGTTTCAGATTGAAGGAGATTAAAAAGACATGAAAACCAAATGTAATGCATGATTCTGGACTAGATTTGGCTATAAAAGGATATTATTGGGACAAATAGCAAAATATGAATGGGTCTGAGGACTAGATGGTAGTAATACATCAGTGCTAATTTCCTGATTTTGAAAACTGTATGCGGTTACATAGGATAGTACTTGTCTATAGGAGACAAACACTAAAGTATTTGGTGGGTGGCAATGGGCCATCAGGTTGCCTGGCACCTTGCCCTCAAATGGTTCAGAAAAAAAAAATTCTTTGTACTGCCCTTGCAACTTTTCTGTCAATATAAGATTTTTGTTTTTGAAAAAGAAAACACTATGCCAACTTCCTTAATATGATAAGATACAAATAATTCAATTCAAAGCCAGTATCATGTGTAATAGAGAAACCTGAGTAGTAATGACGATAGGAACAAAACAAAGATGTCCACTTCTTACCACAAATATTTAACGTTGCTCTGGAGGTGGTGGTCAATGTCATTAGTCAAGAAAGAATTAAGTTTGGAAAAAATGAAAACACTAATTAAAAAGGATGCATGCACCCTAATGTTCATAGCAACACTGTTCACAACAGTCAAGACGTGGAAGGAACTGAACTGCCCATCAACAAATAAATGGATAAAGAAGATGTGGTGTATATAGATAGATAGAGAGAGAGAGAGAGAGAGAGAGAGAGTAGTATTCCATATATACACATACAATGGAAAACTACTCCATAAGAAAGAATGACATTCTGCCATTTGCAGCAATATGGATGGACCTGGAAAATATTATGCTTAGGAAAATAAGTCAGACAGAGAAAAACAAATACTGTATGATATCACTTATATGTGAAATCCAAAAAATAATACAAATGAATATATATGCAAAACAGAAACAGACTCACAGATATAGAAAGCAAACTTGTGGTTACCAAAAGGGAGAGGGAAGTGGGGAGGGACAGATAAGGGGATTGGGATTAACAGATATAAACTATGTATAAAACAGATAAGCAACAAGAATATATTGTATAGCACAAGGAATTATAGCCATTATCTTGTAATAACTTCTATGGAGTGTAATCTGTAAAAATACTGGATCACTATGCTGTGCACCTAAAAATAATATAATACTGTAAATCAACTATACTTCAATTAAGAAAAAAAGAAAAGTTTATAAATAAAAAAGAGGAAATAAAATCATATTATTTGCAAATGATGACTGGATATCTGGAAAATCCAAGAAAATATAGACTATAAACTATTACAAAAATAGAGGAATTTTAGTAAAGTAACTGCATATAAAAATAATAAATCAAACCCATGGCTTCTATAAAAACAACCAGTTAGATGATATAATGAAAGAAAATAGGGCTTCCCTGCTGGCACAGTGGTTGAGAGTCCGCCTGCCGATGCAGGGGACACGGGTTTGTGCCCCGGTCCGGGAAGATCCCACATGCCGCGGAGCGGCTGGGCCCGTGAGCCACGGCCGCTGAGCCTGCGCGTCCGGAGCCTGTGCTCTGCAACGGGAGAGGCCCACAAACCGCAAAAAAAAAAAAAAAAAAAAAAGAAAACAATCCCATTTATAATAACAAAAATGATAATTAGAATAAACCTTACTAGAAAAAAATAAGAGCTGTACAAAGAATATTTTAAATGCTACTAAAGAGCACAAAAATGACTTGAACAAATGAGAAGCAAAACCATGTTCTTTTTTTTTTTTTTTGGTACGCGGGCCTCTCACTGTTGTGGCCTCTCCCGTTGCGGAGCACAGGCTCCGGATGCGCAGGCTCAGCGGCCATGGCTCACTGGCCCAGCCGCTCCGCGGCGTGTGGGATCTTCCCGGACCAGGGCACAAACCCGTGTCCCCTGCATCAGCAGGCGGACTCTCAACCAC